>NW_016690255.1:7220360-7296801 GCF_001604755.1 Lepidothrix coronata | reverse complement strand
AAAAAGACGGATAAAGAAAGAAAGAAAGAAAGAAAAGAAAAAGAAAGAAAGAAAAAGAAAGAAAGAAAGAAAGAAAGAAAGAAAGAAAGAAAAAGAAAGAAAGAAAGAAAGAAAGAAAGAAAAAGACGGATAAAGAAAGAAAGAAAGAAAGAAAAGAAAAAGAAAGAAAGAAAAAGAAAGAAAGAAAGAAAGAAAGAAAGAAAGAAAGAAAAAGAAAGAAAGAAAGAAAAAGAAAGAAAAGATAGGCCATCCTTGTATTTAAAATATGCAAGTTAACTTCTTGACATTTGCTTTACTAATTTTGGTGCTTTGATGTAAGCACTCTGTTACTATGCTTTAGACCCTCAGATATCACCTCAAACAGCTAAGAAAAAAAGGAGGAAAGACTTCAAAGTGAATAATTACCTGTTGATGATGTATTATATTTAAAGACTCTGGCTGTGGATTAAAGCTATTTCAAGATTGTTAATAGCCAGCAGTAAACAACTAATGAATCAAAGAAAAGGAACAAAAAGCAGCTATGGTTGAAGGACATTCCCATTAATACCAAAGGCCAGAGTCTAAGTGTTAAGTGTAACACAATAAAATACAGTCATTTCACACTAGAGTGTATACGAATTTAGAAAAATGGTCACATGTGAATTATTAGGGATTGTCCTTTGAGCTTTGTTCTCAAAGCACTTTGATGCCATGAACAGCACCAGGTTTTCTAGTCCTCTGTTTTTTCTGCAGTTTATGTGCAATTTTTATGTTACGTAATGAAGAGAATAGATTTGAATTGGAGAGCTATACCTACAGCAGTGGTGAAAACAGCAAACTTACAGGGAGGAGAAGTAAAAGCTCAAAGAAGGAGGCCAGTAGTTGGAAATGGAGAGAAAACAGTTGAAAACAGTGCAGAATAACTTGTATGTCTCTGGAGATCTCTCTGACTTTGAACAGTTAAAAATCTTGATGAAACAGGAAAGTGAGTGATTTAAAGGGGGCAGTTGGGAGAAATTATCTCAACATATTTAGCTAAGTAGATGACAGCAGTGCTTCAATCATAGTCCTTCAATCATGGCCTATCTTCTTCCCACTAGAGCAAAACCCTTTAAGTTACTGGCAGTGCTCACATGAGGAACAGTGGAAGACCCTCATTTTGTATTAAGTGGAACCTTAATCTGAGTAGCTTTAAAAGAGGGAGTATTATTTTTATTTAAATGGATGGGAATTGAAGTAATTTTCAAGCTGAGAACTTCTAAGGGGAATATACCACTTCTCTTTGAAAGCCATTTTGGGGGAAATAAAACACAGTGAAACACTGAGCTTGCAGTGCATTATGCTGATACACATATGGTGTGGTACTAAGTGACTTTTCACCTCTTGTCAGACCTAAGCTTTTAAGGCCACTAGATCTTCTCAGGGTTTAGGAAGTAATTGAAAACAAGAGAAGGCAAAATGTGGATGATACACATGCATTGAAGAGCTGGTAGGTATTTCTAATAAAAGTAATTATTTTTAAGGCTGAAAAATCAGTACATTTCAAGAAAAAAAGTCAAAAAACTCCAAATCAAATCAACAACAAATCACTACCAGACAACGCTAGTGATGCCCTAGGAGTGACCTATAGATCATCTCGGTCTTTCTGCATTTTGTAGTGGATTGAGATAATAGTGGATCTTCCCAAGGTAAGTTGTAAATTGGGCCTAGCTATTCAGCAATCACCACATTCATCCAGTCTGTAGCAGGTCTGAATCACAGAATCATGGAATTGTTAGGGTTAGTGTTAGAGACCTCTGAAGATCATGTAGTCCAGTCCCCCTGACAAGACAAGGTCACCTAGAGCAGGTTACACAGGAACACCTCAAGGTGGATTTTGAACGTCTCCAGAAGGGGAGAATCCATGATGTTCACAGGCAGCCTGTTCCACCAGTGTTCTACCACCCTCAGTGTAAAGAGGTTCTTCCTCGTGTTGAGGTGAAACTTCTTTTGTTTTATTTTATGGCCATTGTTCTGTCACTGAGCACCAGTGAAAAGAGTCTGGCACCATCCCCTTGGCATCTGCCTTTGATATATTTATATGTATTGATGAGATCTCCTCTCAGTCTTTTCTTCTCTAGACTAAACAGGCCCAGCTCCCTCAGCCTCTCCTCATGAGAGAGATGCTCCAAACCGCTCATCATCTTTGTGGCCCTCCAGTGGACCTCCCCAGAAAGACCCTCTCCTTGTCTTTCTTGTACTGGGGAGTCCAGAACTGCACACAGTACTCCAGATGTGGCCTCACTAGGGCCAAATAGAGGGGAAGGATCACTCACCTTGACCTGCTGACCACACTCTTCCCAATATGCCCCAGGATACCATTGGCCCTCCTCCCCACAAGGGCACACTGCCGGCTTACAGTCTCCCTGTCATCCACCAAGACTCCTGGCTCCTTCTCTGCAGAACTGCTCTCTAGTAGCTCAGCCCCAACCTGTTCCAGTACTTGGGGTTATTCATTCCCAGGTGCAGGATCCTAAGCTTGCCCTTGTTGAACCTCATTACATTTCTCTCTGCCCAACTCTCCAGCCTATCGAGGCCCCACTGAATGGCAGCACAGCCTTCAGGTGTATCAGCCACTCCTCCCCGGTTCATATCATGGGATTCCTCTAAGTATGTCTCTGAAGAGGCTGAAATTAGCTCTCTGGAAATTTAGGGTTCTAGTCCTGCTTACTACTTTGCTTCCTCCACATGGGATCCTGAGTTTCACCATCTCGTGGTAACTACAGCCAAGGCTGCCCCCAACCTTCATGTCTTCAACCAGTCCCTTCTGGTTTGTTAGTACAGGGTCCAGCAAAACACCTTTCATCATTGGCTCCTCCAAGACTTCCATCAAAAATTCTCACCAAAGATCTGTAGAAACTTCCTGCACTGTGCGTGCTAAACCGTGTTGTCTTTCCAATAAATATCAGTGTGGTTGAAGTCCCACAGGAGAATCAGGGCCTGCGTCTTGCAATCACAAGTATATTATGTAGGAAATGGATGTGCATATTCTTTTATTCCGAGGTTTTTCAGCATCAGGCTGCAAGGCTATTTCCAGCTGCCCATAGAAAGTCTTATCAACCTTCTCCTCCTATTCAGGTGACCTGGAGTGAACACCCACAACAATGTCACCCATATCAGCTTATCCCTTAATTCTTACCCATAAACTCTTGTCTTGTTAGTCTGCCCCTGGGTAGACCTCAAGACATTCCAGTTGCTAGCTCACATAAAGAGCAACTCCATCACTGCATCCCTCTGACCTGTCCTTTATAAAAGGTACGCAGCCATCCATGACAGTATTGCAGTCATGTGAGCTATCCCACCATGTCTCTGTAATTGCAATGAGATCATGGCCCTGCAAATGCACATAGATTTCTAGTTCTTCTTGTTTATTTCCCTGCTGTGTGTGCTTGTGTACAGGCATATCAGAGAGGTAAACAAGCATCCAGGTTGGGTATAAGAGGATTCACCATAGCCATAAACACCCTTGATGTGTTTAGCCCTATGATTCTCATCTTGAAAGGCTGTTTGCACTGCTTGGCATGGCTTACTCCCCAGGAGGAAGAAATGGCATGAGCATTGCCTCTTTGGGCCCCACCCCCAGAGTCCTTCAATTTAAAGCCCGTCTCACCAAATTGGCCAGTCTGCTGCCAAAGTCTCTCTTGATCCTTTTAGATAGGTGGATCCTATCCCTCCCTAATAGGATACAATCATTAAAGTTGGGGTACCCATTCGACAGCATCATGGATCTTAGCCCCCAGTAGGCAGCATACTTCTCATGGCTCTCTATCAGACCAGCAAGCTGGTGCCTCAGTGCCTCTTAATAAAGAGTTACCCACTACCATCACTCAATGTTTCTTTTTATGGTAACCACCGTGCGCTGCTGGTGCAGGTTCTCCTTGTGGGC
Source organism: Lepidothrix coronata (assembly GCF_001604755.1). Lineage (NCBI taxonomy): Eukaryota > Metazoa > Chordata > Aves > Passeriformes > Pipridae > Lepidothrix > Lepidothrix coronata. The sequence goes on along the minus strand of NW_016690255.1, from coordinate 7,292,897 downwards.
CTTGCTGGTGGACATCTAAAGCTTTTAAAGCATCATATCTGCTTTTCGTCTGGATGTTGCAGGGTGGAGGTTGAATTGGAGCCTGGCTTTTGTGGGTCACCAGGGTCAAGTGCTGCCAAATTTTAGGAACTCTCTAAACACAAACAAACAGTGAGGTTTAGAAAGGAGACACAGTTAATTCTGTGCAGGGTGCAAGGTGGGAGTTTTTCGACAAATAAAGCAAACCAAGCAGCAAAAAGAAAGAGAATTTATACATTGAAATCTACATAAACCTGCTGATCTAATGCATAGTTAATGCCTACCTAATGCATAATTATTTAGCTTGTGCAACCTTATGTAATACTCGTTATTGTACTTGTGTGGGCCTCTTCAGGGGTCTCTGGTGATCTCTGGTGGTCATTTGAGGAGGTGCCCCCTACTCAGTTTTGAGCAAAGTTCAGCTCAGGACATGCAGGTTGAGTGTCAAAGAAGATGTGATCTGTAGCCCAGTACCACATCTCAAACAATTTCCAAGCAAGACACAAAATAAAAAAGCATAAGCATTAAGCAACATATGCTTAACACACCTGATAACATCTATTTGCATTCAAAAGAGGGGTTAAAGGTGAAAATGATACTATCAGCTTCCATCTGCAACAGAGATCAAAGGAAAGACAGGGACAGAGAATCCTGCTTAAAGAGTTAGATAATTCTGCTTAAAGCTATCACAAGGTATCTAACACTCATTAGTATCCATTGTCAGGTGTATGGTTCCGAAGCCATGAATCTATCTCTGTTTCAACCCCTCTAATACTGTACAAGTCACCAACTTGTGCACATGTTGTTCATGCACTAGCCCGTTCTGCAGTAGAAGAGTCTGGACATCCATTGCAGGCTACCACCTGTGCTGACATCTCTTTCCTTACCAGTTCCATCTGGGTGGAAGCATCAGACTTCTCAGGGGCTGTCTTGGTAGACACACTGGTTTTGCTGCTGAGGTGAGGGACCACCATAATGGCAGAGACCTAGAGCTCTTAGCACTTACCTGAGCTGTGGACATCCTTACACCTTGACCTACTTGTCGCACACTGCCTAGGCAAACTGCCACGCAAACTGCTGCAGCGCATCCTTCTGATACACCACATCCTGTTTGCTTGCCCTGGTCACCCTGCTCTTGACTGCTGGTGCTTCCTAGAGCCATTCAAATCTCCTGTGATGTTCTGGCAATGCCCCCTCTATGCTTGATTGGCTCATGAGAGCTTCTGGTTCCTGACAAGGCTCTGGTCTGCCGCTTGGGTGTTCCTGAGCTTGGGAACCCCCCTGTACTGCTTTATCTAATGCTTATCTCTGGACTTGCCTCAGTTGCCATTTCTGCTGCTGCTGCTGCCTCATTGACTGTTTCATGGGCTTTAAATTAAAGACAGCAGACATTTGTACTCATCAGATTTCAAGGAAGAGCACCTGCATTGACCAGACATGTGCCATTCACCTTGCTCTATAGAAGCAAGGCCCACTGGCTCAAGGTCTGTGTGGGAAAGACCCCAGGATTCCCATCCGTAGCAGGAGGGATTTTATATGCCTAAGTGCATCCTTAATAACAGGATGCAACATGGTAGGAATTAATCACTTTTTAAGAGTGAAGACTGGGTTTATTTTGAGCAGAATGAGCCACTTGTTCAGTGCTGGGACCTGCTCAGACATTCTTCATGGCATCAATCTCACTGAACCAGGACTCACCAGTCATTTCTCATCTCAGGGAAAGGGTTGCTTTCGTTCACACCTGTGAACAAAAAGACTAAACCAAGTGCCTCAGAAGTGGCAAGAAGGATGTGAGAGAGTGAATGAGTCAACTTGTAAAAAGGCAGAAAAGGGCAGTGGTACACGTGATGGCTGGGGGCAAGGCTTCCCTCATGACACATAGGGTTGCTGCTGATTGTCTGCTCCTCTTCACAGACATGGCTACTGAGGGACCTGGTACCCTTGTATTTTATCAATACAATCACTGGCTTATCCTCAAAGCAAGTGTTCGTTCTATAATAACTATAGTAGTAAACAAAGGACAGAAGTGTCCCAACTTCATTTTAAGTATTGGTCTTTCCCTATCAGATGCTGGAACCCTACTTCAGATGATTTAATTCAAAATTTGGCAGAGGACTAACACATCAAAAGTCTAAAATGGCTCAGGGAAGTGTCTGAGGAGGATGGAGCTGCCCAAAGCAGGGGTGGGGCAGGACCAGGAGATTCCCTGAAAGGACAGAAGAGCCTGAGAGAAGGGAAAGACAGATAAGACTTGTCTTTTTCCACACACATGAGCTGTGAAACAACACCTGAAGGCATTTGTCTGGTTTTCCTTTAAGTCCCTGGAGAGACACAGGCAGCCTCAACTGTGGAAGCTGAACTGCTCTCAAGGAGTTTTGATAGAGATAGCCTGAACAACGAATGTAGAGTAGAAAACAAACTTTTGGAAGCTTAAAGTCAACCACAATGCTTAGCTCTTCAGGTAAATGTTCATCATTATTCCTGTATTCACTGATTCCTAAACTCTTGAAATCTGTTTTTCCCCTTCCCATGAGCGACGGTATTCAACCTGTTTGCATGCTGCTCCCACAGCAGATGGGACATCACAGTTTTCTTCTTTGCACCAATGAGAGTTATATAGATGAGGTCTATCTGCACCCCTTGGCTATTGAAAATGCCCCATCAAAGTACCAAAGGCTGGAGGGTGGCTTTGTTGGAAATAGGAGGCCAGAAGCTAGTGGCTAGAGTCTAAACTACATTGGCACTGCCTGCTGCTCTGCTGTGCCTCTCATAGAAGGCAAGGTGGCCACAGGGAGTACAGTCCCTAACCTGCCTCTAAGAGTGTGGTACCTATCTATATTGGCATGTATATGTTGAGGGTAAAGCTAGGCAGATATTGCACATTTGTTTCCTCACTTCATTCTTGCCCCAGGCGCATGCCACGCATGTATGTCACAACTGTCTGACTGTTTGGGGTTCCTTGCTGGACCATACGTATAACTGCAATAAGCTGGCCATTTCCATATCCTGCCTTATCCTCATTGTCCGCAATTTTTGCTGCTTGCTCTGAGGATTGCATCCTGCTGAGTGTTTTGTGATTGAATTCCAGACTCCTGCAAAGTTCCAGACTCAGCTTGCTAAAGCTTGTCATTTTAGAGCATTATTTGTGCTGTAGCAGTGCCCAGAGGCCCCTTTGTGCTGAGCAGCATCTGTGGCTGGTACACACGCAGCTGTTTGTCCTAAGGTCCACGATATGCTTGCACAGCCCCATCCCTGCCTCTTCGGTGCACAATGTTTTCAACCATCATTAAAGCTTAATATGTTCCATTTGGCGCCATTGTGAGAAACCTATCTTGTTTGGGGGAAAAAATGTTTTACTAAGCCCAAAGCAAAGACAAAGGCACTTTTTGGTGATGGTGTTGATTATTCACAAAACGTCATTCACGAGTTGCCTTGTTTGCCAAGTGTGGGACATATGTTAGTAATTGACAATGAGCAATGTGGATCTCTTCTATAAATGGCTGTTTCAAAACACAATTTGTAATAAAATAAAGAGGCCAGGAAGTTCCTCAGAAGATCTAACACTGCACCTCTTTTAAAACTGTTATCGCTAGCAGGCAAGACTTGTTCTCCCCCCTTCTCTTCGAGACTGCCTTTCTTCCTGTAAAACCTCAGGACTGTTCCTCATTTTTGCTTATGTTGCAAGTGATGGTTTTTTAGTTGCCTCAGGAGACAGCTAATTGAAATCTATGTCTTGTGTTTCTGCATATACTTTCCACCATCATTTGTGCTAGCCTTAGTTGAACAAATCCAGTAATGACATAAAATGATTTCCAGGGACCTAAAGGAGAAATAGTTCTGTGAAACTTACTTAATTCTATCTCTTCATTTCACTTACACTGCACGTGGATGTAAAGTAACATAGATACCTTAAAAGAGTCAGAGGCCTGAGTTTGCTCTCATGTCACCACTGATTTAATGTGAAGACATTGATTCAGATGACATAATTTCTGAACATATCAGTGGGATTGGAAAAAATCTTAACATATCAGCCCCAAAAGATTTACAGCAGAAAGGTTTGAATGTACAAATATTTGTGTAGGTGTGCAGTCCTGCAGAGTCTATTGTTCCCATACACCTGTTTGCCCAAGGAAGTTATTGGTCTGTAGTGATGGAGGTAGAAATAGGCTTTTAAGAGACCTAAATACCACTCAGTATTGAATGGAATGAACAGTACAATGCAGATAACGAGTAAAGTGCCACTTGTATAAGGCACCCCTGGAAATGGCACTGTCAGGTCTGTTTGATATCTGGAGGGTCAAGATTATTTAGGTGTTTGGGTGCCTATTTACATATTTTTTTCATGCAGAATACTGGTAATGTTTGGGTATGGTTGGAGTATAATGATGTGTAGGTGGATGCTGGAAATCCACTCTTCTGGTGAATTGGCCTAGTCTATCAGCTAGCAAGGAAAAGAAGAGGAGATGCAGACAACTGACGCAAACTTATACCTGCCCTTTGTGATTGCTGGTGTTTTTATTTCATGTCTTACTGGACTCCACATTTCTACGGTACACTTGTGTAATAGAAGAACTGGTTTACATTTTTGCATGTGCTTTCCAATGCAACACCAGCTGATGTGATCCACTCCAATAAATATTAGCTAACTATTTCAATACATTCTGTATAGGGTGTAGTCTAAACCAGAAGCTGGTGCAAAATACTGCATCCTGCTTCCCAAGCAACAGCCACGGCCAAATTTCTCCATGATTTAAATGAAGTAGCAGCCCAAAGAGCACCAAGGTCACCGGGAATCTCTCCACTGACTTCAAAAACCTTTGTCTGAAGCTGTCTGAGAGAATGTTAGGCACCAATTTTACTCCAAAAGTAAATATGGATTATGAAACATTTCTGAGAGCCTGACGTCTCTATTTTATCCTATGTGATCAAGAATGCTCAGGAGAGGTGGTGCTGCTTAGCTGAGAATGGAGCCAAACCTTGGACTTTTTTCCATTTGTCTCAGCCTCCAGGATGTGAAGCTTTTCCTGGCCATTGAGTAGAGAATGCAGGTTAGTCTTTCCATGTGGAGTCAGCATTTGTTGACCTGTTTTTCCAATTTGCATTGGTTGTTTTCCCACTAAAGGAGGAAAGGAAGATAAATTAGATCACTTTTTGGAAGGAGATGGAATTGAATTATTGTTCTTACCTATTCCATATTTGTGTAAGCCCTGTACATAGGTTCTTGTGCCTCAAAAAAAAGAAATTAATAAATGGAAGCTCTGATTCTTGCTTCTCTGAACCCACCATTTTAACAATAATGGATTTCAATGCAACTGTTGGACTCATCATTTGTATAAGGATGGTACAACCTGACAGCATCGCTGCCTGGTAAGAAGTCAGAGTAAGTGTTCTAGCAGGGCTCAGGCACCATGACCACTATTGCAAAAAAACCCAACAACCAATCAATAAACTAGCTAGCAAAACTCTAGAAGTAAAAGTATCCTATGTAAACCAAGGAAGTACCTTGATGACCCCAAGGCTGAGCTATTACTTTTCAGCTCAGGGTTAAAACTTCCTATTGTATACTTTCAGGACAGAAAAGAAGTGCCATGGGAAGTTATAGAGGTTAGCTCTAGCTCACAAATGATGGGTAAAAACATGTCAGGGCCTGAGCTCTTCCTCTCTCCCCACTGTTTCTGTCATATGAGCTATGACTACCCAGGGAGCAAGCAGCAGAAGGTTGGAGAGGTAGCGGATGAGGGGGATCAGGCATGACAAAGTTAACCATCACCACTCTCAACAACTGATTTCTCCTATATGCTCTTCTTTGCAGTGGAAGCCAAAGGCAATAGTATTACACTATTGCTGACAGTAACGCCTGTGTTGGGATATATGTTTTGCTGACAGCATCTGAAATCTTGGAGGTATTTGCTATTGGGAACTTGGTCCCATCCCTCCTGGTTTGTTTATTATTTGCAGCTCTGCTGCTTCGGTCTCTCAGCCAGCTGGCTTGTGTGGAAAGAGGATTCCTGAAAGAGCAGTTTTAGGCTGGCTCATGCCTTGGGGGGTTGTTACCACGTCCCTGATTGTGCACTTGACACTGACACGCTGAGTGATTTAGGACCAGACACTTGCTGTCTTTGCCTCCATTTCCCTTCTGTGAAATTGTTGTTGGTAGTGCTTACTTCACAAACTGCATGAAGCCATACAGTTGCCAAGCTCTCTATGAGGCAACATATGACATCAATTAGTTGCGTTGTACAGGCCCAACACTGAGAAAGAAAAAGGTTGTTTCATCATTGGGGCACTGAGTGTATTATGTTTCTCCATCCATCTTGAACAGCTAGCCTTCTAGGGCATGAGTCTGAATCAATTGTGTACTTTGCCTTTCTGTGTTCAGATACAGAAATGATGTGTAAACATGATGATAGCCAGCATTTCTCATCTGATCTATCAAAGGATTAAAATATCATGTGCTTTTATTGGTTGTCATTTCTCTGGCCCCAATAAGCAAGATTTTACTCTGTTTGCTTAATGGACTTGTAACAAAAAAAAAAAAAAAAAGAGGAAAAAATAAACTAATAATTCTCTTATTTAGTTTTCTTCATGCTTACACTGTTTACCCATTATTTGGTCTTCTCCAAATTTCTGTGAATTATACCGTAAGGATTAATTTCTGCTTCAGTTTGAAGTTAATAGCAAGTTTAGCAGAGACTTTAACAAAAACAGAAGATGCCTCAATGTCTTGCCAAAATTTTTTACAGATGAAGATGCTGAGTTGCTTAAACAGTAGCTTCGGCTACTTCATACTATGAGTTGATTTACTGAATACTGACAATGCTCATGAGAAAGGGGAAAAAACCCTTGACTCTCATGTTACTTCAACAGAAAAAAGTGCCTCACTTGTTTGGGATTTATACTGATTAAACTATAGTCTTATGGATTACTGTGCTTTTTTCTCAATAGAGGAAAAGCATATAGGCCAATTTTGGCACTTGATTATGACTTTCATAGTTTCACCAGTATAATCATGGCCAAAAAATTTGCAGCATGGAATGGTTCATTTGTGTAGCATTTTGGAGAGGTCAGATATTATTTTTTTTGCACAGACTAATGCATGGCCTTGGCATGAAATCTATAACTCCATTACATTTGTTGAGGCTTGCTAGAAATTAAGACCTTGACTACAGGCTGTCACTCATACCTTTGCAGGGTGCGGTGAAGGTATGAAATCTCATTAAAAAAGAGCCAAATCACATTACTGGAGAGGATCACATTACTGGACTTCATGCAATTCATGAATCTCTGGCATTGTGTTTGCCTCATGATTAACTCCAAGATGTGAAAGAGGAAAAAGACCTCTTGGGAAGTCCATGTTATGTCCTACTTAAGTCGCAGTAATCACTATAGCTCTCTTTCTCAGTTGTTTCCTCATGATCCATTGACTCTCCTGCATCCAGGCTCTGAGATTTCATGGCTCCTGGCAACCCACCAAGCTCTGAAGGAAGAAGAAGGAGCACATGTGTGAGATGAAAGGGTGAGAGCTTTATGCAATCAGCTGTATTTTCCCTTCCTTGTACAGGCGCTTGCGTATCACTGTAGTTTTCCTGAAAGATCAGAAATAAAGTCTTCCTGGATTTGGAGCAGTAAAAAGTTGTTTTTATTGCAGAAATGTGACACCATAGGAGTTAATGCAAATCCCACTATTTTGGTCCTTTGACATAAAAGAATGGTGCAGCTGCCTTGCCATATTTAATACTGCACTGTTACCAATATTGTGCAAAGGCTTTGGTAGAAAGTGAGCTTAACAAGCAATAATGACATTACACTAATAGCAATAATCCAAAGTAAATTACCTCTTCTCTCTTCCTTTCTTTGTCCTTGCATTTCTGCTCTGGGCGAACTATGAAATGCTCTAGGCCATGCATTTCTCTGAAGTGACTGCAATTCTGCAGTAGCAAGCATCTCTGCCCTTTAGCTGTTAACCACATGGTGCTCCAAACAGGACAGCAAACCGCTAGGAATGTCAGCTGCATCCCACCCTACTGGGAATTCCACATTTTTTTGAAGACAAAAATATTTTCCTTGGCTGATAGTTTCTAAGAGCAAATAATAATAATAATAATAATAATAATAATAATAACCACAACAATGTGCTTTTAAAATATGTTTTAATAAGATTGGAGACTGAACACTGTATATCACTTACTTTTAATTGAGTCTGATATTGTTTGAAAAGGTTTGTATTATCTTTAAGAGCTATGAAAAGACAGTAACACAAATGAAAGTGGATTCTCAGCCAGTGCAATACAGAATTCCTTGGCTTTATTGGGGTGGATGATCAGTCTTGTTTTCTTCAGCCCACCTATATGACCATTCCACTAGGGGTAGATAGGATGTTAGAACATTTTGAGAAATAATCACTTCACTATCAAGAATTCAGATGGTTCAAACTGAGCTGTTTTACTTTGTAATGCAGCAAATGAAGGTATCATAGCTTTGTAACTCTAGCATGTGTTTCAGATGCCTGAGGGTGCGTGTTCAGTGGCTTTGAACCTGCTGGATCACTGTATTTTTGCTCTTTTCTTTTTTTCTTTTCTCTGTTCTATTTGTTCTTGTTTTTTTTTTTTTTATTTTATTCTAACCTTTTATGTCTTTTTTTTCCTTGTTTCTACTTTCTTCTTTCTTCCTTCTTTCTCCTTTTTTTTCTGTATTATTTTGGTTTTGTGTTTTTCAAGGTTATCTATCTAGAAGCAACATAAACACTGATTTGCTTTCTTTCAAAGGAGATTTTGGTTGAAGTAATAATAAAACATTTGTGGTGAGCAGCAAGGGGCCATCTGTTCACTGCTTAAAAAAATATTCACAGAGTAAGCATATCAGTGAAGTGCACCAAAAAGGACAAAGAAAAGCCTCACAGAATGCTTCTCTCAAGGCTGTTATTTAAAGCTTTTGGGTTGCTTCAAGTCACATAGTTTTCAGCAGAGCTTCTGAGGGTGCCTGGATTAAACCTGCCCACTGTTTTACTTGAGTGACAACCTACTCTCCCCCTTCTTCAGCTACTGATCTGCAGGCAGACAGATACAGACCAGCCTTATATCTATCCTGCAGGGGCTGCAGCATACTGGGAGGACCCTAGACTTGCACAGGTCAATTAGACCTCCCATATTAATGTCTGACATTTAATCAAAGGGAAATACTGCATGAATGGCCTCCCCAAAACCTCTGCATGTTGATTATTTACAAGACACACTTACTTCCATTGTTAGATGATGAAACCTGATGGGGACTACTGTCCTCTCTGCATGAACATGTATAGATAGGAACCCTAGGGAATGGTTCTTTGTGCTTTCATTTCTTCTGCTTGGCAAGTGAAGGTTGCCTTTTGATGGAAGAATGGGGAAACTCATCCCCTTCTCCAGTGTCCTGATGCTAAGGCGAAGGCACCAAAGGGATCTGGGAGAAATGTGATGGAGGCAGCAAGAGCCATGACTGCTCTGTGTTTCAGGAAGGTCTGCATTCTGGGTGGTTCCCTGTCAGTCTTGCACTGCAGTTCCTCAACCTGCAATGACTGTCACGCTGAGGTGGAACTTGGCACCTCTTATATGTGCCAGTTGCAGTAGAAAAGGATGAGATGGGAGGACCTGACTGAGACTGCTCCAGTTACTTCAGAGGATGCAGTTTCAGTAACACTGCTCAGACCCTTCAGCTGCTGCATGCAGCCTGCTTATCACTGCACTGACAGGCATTTTGATCCTGAGTAAGTAGCATTGAAACAAATTTGGGGTGTTAGGTGTGAGCTTGTCTGCTCCAGTGAGCTTAGGAGGTCCTGATCCCTTCATCACAAGGAATTTACAAGGCAGCTGGAATAAGTTTAGAGACAGGCAACAAAAATGATGAAAGATACAGAAAGGGTCTGTATATAAGCTAGGACTTACTTGTTTTGAAAGGAGATAAAGGAGGAGAAGTAAAAAAACCTTGAGTGGCAGGGAGAGAACGAATAGATTGATTTTTTTACTCTTTTCCAGTAGAAGAGGTGAGAGACATCAGATTAAGCTAATAAAATAGTACACCTCCAAACAAAACTTCTCAGGCAGCTGACCTGTGGATCTCCTTGCCAAAGGATGGTCTGGGTGCTAAAGTTTATAGGTTTTGAGGGCAGACAAGAGAATTTAATGGAAGAGTATCCCTTGAGAATACTAAATACATAGAAACCACAGCCTCATTAGGAAGTTCCTGTCCTGGAAATGGCTGGAAACTGGGACAGTGTTACAGGGAGTTTTCTGCTGTTCACTAGGCATCCTCTCTTGGCATAGTGGGAAGCAGGATATGGGGTAGAAGGGTCTTCAGTCTGATATTTTACCAATTTTTTTCTGTTCTTCACTGCAGTTAAAAGTTTGCAAAGCTGTAGAAACTATGGGTAGGGTTTAGCTCACTTAACCTTCAGAAAGTAGAGGGTCTATCTACCTATCTCCCAGAAATCAGTAGCATTGAGGGCACATCGCCCAGTCTAAGATAGATATCCAAGAGGATGGATGAATCACCACCTCCATCTACCTTTTATTTCTCTTTTCTCAGGGAGTCTGGACAGCTGCCTAGGGTTGGATGAGTAATTTCTTTCTAACTTTAGTTAATCTTATTGAGTGAGAATGATCCTGATTAAAGTGGGTTTTAGCAGTAGGTTTAAGGCCTTTTTGCTGCAAGATTTGAAATGCCACTGTGTTAAGGCTAATACTTATTAGATGTGTCCTCTGAAAAAAGCTCCTTGAACATGACTGGGAATTTCTCTCTTCCAAGGTCAGTGGTCTGCAGCAACAAAACCAATCAAGCTCTACCTGGGGTCTGAGGAAGCTCTATTTCATAGTGTGGGACTTCTGACATTTCACTGTGTATTTAGACACTGCATCTGAAACTAATTAAAAGGAAGGTGACTGATAGCTGATAGACACAGACTGCTGGCTTGTGTTGTACTGTCCAGAAACACTACATGACCATTCCCAGCTGTCGTTCCAGCGTGGGGTACACCAGCTGTCTCATCAAATCACATCACAGAATAACAGCACAGAAATCTTCCATCTTATCCTGCCATAAGAAAATAACTATCACTGACAAGACCCCGACAAAAAAAAAGAACATCTTGAAAGCTATTTTTTTTCTTCTTGTGATCACATTTAGTTTCCAAAAAGCAGATGTAAACACAGTCCAAGTTAATTCTCGCTTTCTAATCACCAATCTTTTTTTCTGTAAATGTATCTAAACTGCTAACTTCATCTGCACAGCACTTGAATTACTCAGAAAATTCTTTCTCATCCAGACTTCCAATATGCAGTGTGATAGCCCTTGGCACTGGTGGAGCAGTGTACCCTGCCTGACTTCTGTGAATGCTTCTGTGGATGTGTTAATCATTACAGCACAGCTTTCCAAATTAATCAGATATTGCCAAATACTTTATATATATATATATATATATATATATATATTAATTAAAGTGAAATACTTGTGTTTTTTTTTTAGAATAACTCTGTGTTTTAGTTCTACCTTTTACAAGAGATTGTGACATTTGTTTGTCCCAGAATATAGATTTCATAAGGACATGCTTAGTAAAAGCCAAGATTAGCAGAAATTCCCCCATTCTATTTTCCTTTTCTAAATTTGGATGTAATGTTTTAAATGTATAACCAGTATCTTAACAACACAAAAGACACTACATTTGAGGAGGATATGAAACTGGCAGGAGATGGGCTAGTATAAGAAAATGCAGAAGTGAGGAATCAACTTTCACCAGCTTGCCTGAGGAAATGGGCAAAAATCTGAAAACAGCACTTTATCTTAGTTAAAACTGAATTTTAAAATTATCAGATGTTATTTGATAATTAGATATAGATATGATATTCTAGATGCTATTAGATAATTAGATATTATAATATAATAACAAATAATGATATAATAAAAGAATAATAAAATCTCTGAATACTAATGCTTCTGGGTCTTATAGTGTCCTAAACCTGGAGTAATGCCACTGAACATATCTAAATGGCTTTTATATAGAATTGGTGGAAAGGTAGAGTCAGATCTGAGATCTTTTTCACCTGCTATGTTTAACCTGAACAGACCTTTACCTGATCATTGCTTTGCATGCAAAGCTCAGACATCAGGGTTTTTTTGTCTAGAGAATAAGAAGCAACACTATGCTCAGGTAAAAAGAGCTCTAAACATATTCAAAGGCTATACAGCATGGGAGAGACTCATAATTTGAGCCAGTGTGGGTGGCTGAATACTCTGAATATTATTATGGATCTTTTAAAAATTAAGAGCTGACAGAATCTTACTTTACCTACTATCCTGAATGCTATTTCGTGCTGTCCTTGAGCAAGGCTGCCTGGGGGAGGCAAGGCTTGTCGAATGACTAAGTGCTAGCAGTATTTAGACACCTACCTCCCCTTCACTTCAGTTAAAATTAGGCATAGAAATGCCTTTGTGATTTTGGGCCTGGTGAGCAGGGAGATATGGCAGGAAATCAAAGTGACCTGCAAGAACAGCACAGCAGCTGAGCAGCTGCAGCGGGTGTTTAGTGGCTATGCTGATGGCAGAAGTACCGAAGGAATTGTCTCTGAATGCACCACTGCTGTTCTCCTCTCTGCGAGGGAGCCCATGCTCACCTGAAGCTCATGCTGACTCTCTAGGATGGATGGAAATTACAGCTGACCAAGTAACTTGTCCTAGCTGTCCCATCAGCTCTCTGAAGAAAGTGTTTTCTTAGAAGCTTTTCTGGAAGTCCTCTGCAAGTTGGTGGTGTGTCACTTTATAGGAATTTGCAAAAAGCGATGCTATGAGCAGCCAGACAAGGGTTGGACAGTGTACAAAGACAGCTTCCATGAAAGAAGGCTAATGTCAACAAACATAGGTCAGATACACATAATCATTTATCTGCTCCGGTCACACTAACAGTAAACCAGCTGCAAACATATGCAGATGACATGCTGAGTCTACTTCAAAGGCCTTTTACAATTCTTTAGCTTGGACACAAGCAGGGCAATATAAGTGCCAAGATAGACACAGAAATCTTCCTTGGACAACCATTTCTTAGCCTAGTATTGCATTTTGATTACATCCTTTAAGAAAAGGAGAGCTGCTATCATTAGCTGGTTTCATTGCTGTTACAATTGACGCCAAGCTACACATGTTTTATGGTTACATTTAATTTTCAAGCCTAAAGGAAGGGAGAGAAGCCTGGGGCAGGGAATGGTGCGACATGGGTTTTAGCTGAAATAATCTATGGGGCTGGGCAATTTAGCTAGAGAGCCATCAAATATCCAAAGGAAGGATTGGGGAAGTTCCTCCCCATTTTTAGAGGCTGCTTCAGAGAACATGCTGGAAGTTTGCGTGAGGGGCAGCCTGTCCTGCAGCCCTTGCACGGTCATCATCCAGGAGCCACTCTGGGGACAGAGAGACAGGAGAAGGCACACGGAACGCTTAAAGGCTGGCCTGCATGGCCAGGACCTGGGCAACCTGGGAACAAGTGGCATGCCTGCTGCGAGAGCTGTGTCCCTGTTAACCCTCTTCAGAAACTGTCATCTCACTTCGCAAATTTTTGGAGGGTTTTTCAGAGCCTTTTGAGGCAGTGATGTGCACCTGGGCTCATAAACACCATGTACCAGCTATGAATCAGCAGTGGCATGTTTAAGCTTGGAGAATTTTCTTTTTTTTTTTTTTCTTTTTCCAGAGAGATAAAAGATTCCTTGCAAATATCTTTCAGATGTAGTCCCAGTATATTTACCATACTGGATACAGCTACATATTTCCTATATTACCAGAAAAAGAGTTGTCCCAAGGTTTGTGTACAGTGACAGGTAGCAAATAGGGCCGATACTTCTTGACCGCAAATCCTAAAGAAATATCATCACAAATATCTGTTGATTTGGAGCCATTGAAAAATGACAACTGAGTTCAGGTTAAGTGGGAAAAAAAAAAGTATAAGCCTTCACATTAAAAGAAATGCTATGTATCTATAAAACACTTCCTGGGATTGTGATTTTTCCAAAGTGCTGTGAGTTGAAAGTTGGTTTTCATTCAACAGCTACAGCTGTGACTTCAGCTGTCCGTCCTGAATGTTATTTGATTCAGGAAGCCTCTCATCTTGAGAACTGACCTTTCAAAGGGGTTCACATTATGTGTTCCCCCTTTTTGTGCTTCATTATGTATATGCTGATGAGTTGAGGGTGGTGGCCAGGCGATAAATTGCTAGAAAGTGAAAAATTGATAAATAACCTGCTCATTAGTTGGAGGGCTTCTAAATAAAGTAGGGAAAGAACTGTAGAGGACAAGGACTGTTAGTGGAAGCTGATGAGAGGTCCTTTGGAATATGACTGAAAAGAGTAAGTCAAAGTGATTATATAGGTGGATGTTGCATGTAGTTCATGCTGCTTTTTGCAGTGGATGGCTGGGCACTCCCACCTTGGCTGGAAGTTTTTCTTTAGCTCCTTATACATGGGAACTGTACTGCTTAAGAGTGTGTAAATAGATTGTTGAGTCTGTGTGTTTCCCTGTAAGACAGTGCTATCTTAGAATGAATAGCAATGGAGTCTGCTATTGGAAAAAATTCTCTTTCCTGGGATAGCAAAGGATGGGTATTTGATTGATAATGACTCTCAGTGTGGCTTGAAATGCAGTTTAATATGTACGGTCATGCAGTTGTACAGCAGTGCCACCTTCCACCCAAGCAAGGCTCTCCTCGTTGAAACTATTCATTTTAGTAAGACTGTAGGGTTCACTGAGCTTGATCTTGCTTTCCTGTTCAAGATAAAAGCATCATGTGTGGTTGTTACCTGTGAATGTCGGTAAAACCCCTGTAGACAAATGCTGCAGTTTCTGGCAGTACTTTTTGGAGTCTTAAGACAGTAAATACTTTCCAATACGTGTACAGCTGGTGGAAGCCGCCCCTCTGCCTTTGGCTAGATGGAGGTCATACTTAACGCCTATCAAAATGTAGTTCTTGAAAACTAGCCCCTGTGAGAAGCACTTTTAATAAGCTGGACTTTTCTGAAATGAAAAAGTGTAAATGAGTTAATTTAATTACCTAAAGTAGCAGTTTTCCTGTGTAGGCATTGAGAATTTTTCTCTTGTTTAAAACTGTTTCTGATAGAAGCAGGAGGGCTTGCAACACTTCAGGTCAGTCACGGCTGGCAATCAGTGTGAAATTATCTCTGGTTTTGCTGGTATTGGAGGGAGATTGGTCTCTTGACATCATTTTTTGGCATCGCAAGATGCTGGAGTCAGACACAGACTTACGGATCCCCTGTGGCTGCATACACACCTATGAAAAGAAAATGCATGATATTAGCAATGACGCACCAACTTTGCGAGCTGTTCCAGGAGTTGTCCCTGAAGCATCCAAGGGAGATAAGAATTAAGTATGTGTTCCAGGAAACAGAAGAGCAAACACACAAAGCATGTTAAACCTGGGCAGCCAATCTGCAAGGATGCTGTGCACAGAATAAGCCTACAAGGAACCACAGCAGATGTTGGGGCCTTCACAGTTTGTTCTGCAGTAGAAGATTATTATACACTTCTGTACTGCGCCGACAATACAAGGCTGGGAGCAGGTAACCCTCTACCTCTTTCTACAGAGGTTCCCCACTGCAGTGAGTGTAGCCTGGAGAAGTTTGCACCATCTGCAGTGGGCAATCACAAAACAGTCTAAGATACAGAAAACTGTTCATGTAGCTATTAAAGCACTGGTACTTACCAATGAATACTTTTTGTTATAGTTGGTGCATCAACAGCTCACCAGAGGAGGAAATGTTTGTTCTCAAGACAGTGATTTTGAAGGCTTATCACTGCAAAACTTTAGCAACCTTCACACCATGAATATGTAATGATATTGGAGTTTTATGCCCAAAGTTACTTTAGTGCTGCAGGCAGCTGTATTTCAAATCCTTTGGACCTGGACAAGCACTGCAAGCAGTTAGTAATTTATTAATGTAAATTGCATAATACTTCAGAATATCTGCGTCTACCTAACACTAATGAATTGATCAGAAGCCTTTAAAAATCCTTACAAAAATGCATAAATCATCCCTGTACGTGATCTAGTGGCCCCTACCTATGTTAGCAAGGTACTATTACTTCCGCTCCAAAGTCTCTGTGTGGAGCTTGCACATATTTCCTCAGAGTGGTCACATAAAAGTGGTGCAGTTTATCCCATGTGCTGGCCACATATTTGTCTATAGAAATCCTACCTGGGTTTGTAAGATCTAGCTGTTCTTTAATAAAGACACATTGAATTATCCTGCCTTTGTGTGCTTAAGGGTTCTCCTGATAGAACTTCTTCTTAGAGTATCCTTTACTTAACATTTTGGTAAGCAGTAGGGACAAACATAAATACATACATTATCCTGGGTTTGGCAGCCTTGTGGATGTTATGCACATAAGACAAGCCTGTTACTGGGAGTTTCCCATGAAAACAAGCAGAACGATAGTACAGGCAGTGATCTGGTAGTCTGTACAAGGTGGGATTTTTTCTGCTCCTCCTCCTCCCCACTTAAGATTCCTCAAAGTAAAATATACATTCATGATAATATTTTTGCTGTTTTCATCAGCAATTCAACTAACATGGGTTTCAGCTGGATTAAATATAATTTTTGTTGATAACTTGTGTTTTGAGTAGTTGTCACCATTCTTTTTTATGACAAAGTCTATAAAAAAACTTTAAACCATTAAAACCACAATATCTGCAGACATTTGCTCAGGATATTTCAAAGAAAACATAGTTATTGCAATAGCTGTAGATCCAAGATACTTCACATGTGGGAAAGTTTAGCTGAAGAAAGAACAGTTCATACATATAAAGATAGGACATCTATAAAAATAGGTATACAACTTGACCATTTAAATTCCTAATCATGAATTTAAATAGTGGGGTCTAGCTCATTTCCTTTTCCCACTATCTCCTCTGCAGATTTATGGGTATAAATCCTAGGAGAGAGATTCAGTTTGTGTGTTCTATCCTGCTTCATCTATCCTTTTAAAAAGGCTCACACCAGCGTCGTTATCTTTTAGGATGGCATATCTTCCTATGGTGGTGATAGTTTGTTTCCTTTTGAAGTATTTTTCTATTGTGGTTCTGTGTTTTAGAGCAGTGCTTTAAAAATATGCTGTTGGGAGGACATGGCTAGCTTTTTCAGTATATTATTAGCTTATCAAGCCTGGAACTTGCTAAATAAGCTCTGTTGTAGTGTATGTCTGTATCATGCCTCTGAGCCTTTTAAAAGCACTGTAACTTAATGCTGACTATCAATACCACAGTAGTTTCTGTACTTGAAATTTAAATGCTGGAAGATTTGGCTTTTTACTGGATTAACTAGAAAGTTATGAAGAACTGTATGCCAGAAGTTCATTTTTTTCCTTCAGGTTGAGGTTTTTATCTTAAGAATTCTATATTGGCCTAATTCTGAGGTCTGCATGCACACAAATCAGTGCATAGGGAACTTCATCCTATGTGGTTTCCCCAGGATGAGAATTGTGGTGGATGTGTGGGTGCCTCACCTTGTGCAAAAGCTGCACCTGACCTACATG
Source organism: Lepidothrix coronata (assembly GCF_001604755.1). NCBI lineage: Eukaryota > Metazoa > Chordata > Aves > Passeriformes > Pipridae > Lepidothrix > Lepidothrix coronata. Next base: position 7,275,326 of record NW_016690255.1, on the reverse strand, counting down.
TGGATGAGCAACTGTTGCTCTCCAGTGCTGTTTTGGCTTGGTATGTTTAAATAGACCTGATTGGGGTGTTCAGGAGTAGGATGTTAGAGTCAGGTCTGTGACAGGATAGAGATAAGGGGCTGGGAAGTTGATGGGTGGCTGCTGATGGTAAAGTACTCTTCCGTAGCATCACCTAAGCAAAGGATTTCCAAACCTTTATGTCCAACACAAGTGCATGTTAAAGGATCTTAGGATGTAAAGTGCTTATTTAATACAGCTATGCTAAGATCCTTCAAGCCACAGCCACACTTAATACAGTTTGAATGTTTCATACCTTTCTGGTTTTAGTTTAGGCTGAGTTTTCTTACCTGTTTCCAGCTCGGTCACATCTGTAAACAGATTAGTTTGTCTCTAAGGATATGATTCCAGAAAACTAGGACAGTCAGTTCAATCCAAAACACCATCTGCAGAAAAGAAGATTTTAAAACTTGCTTTAGGTTTACCAATCCTATACTGCTTCTGTTTCCTCTCTGATGTTTTTCTTGGGTAAGCAGATCATTTGCTGGAACAACGTCCAGCTTGTTGAATGCATTCTGACATTATGGCAATGTTCCTCAGCAGATTCCAGTTTTAAGAACAAAAATTGCCTATTTCAAAGTAATGCAGATTTTTACAAGCTTGTTTCACCAAAATTAGTGTGATGGAAGACTTAAACTTCAAGAAAAGGTAGCAGTAAAATAATTTGGGTCCTTGAAAACTTTATCCTCAGAAGTTCTCATTAATATTTTCCCAGAAGACTGCTAATAAAGTGAGGACCACAAGTACCCATTAACTTCACTAGGTGCTAGTCACCTATGCAGATTGCTGCCAGAGATACACAGCCAAAGCAAAACTGGCTGCAAGTGCCATAAAAGTCAACTCTCCATCAGCCCAGCTCAGCAGCTGTTCATGGGACCGCTGATGTTGTTTCTATTTCCTGTAGTTTTGTGAAGTACCTGATCTCAGTGATTTAGGTGCTCAGCAGGTGACAGCTCAGTACAGAGGCAATGCTGGAAAATGTAAGCTCTTGGAATAGAGACACGGAGCAAGTTTGAGATCAGGAAGCTGCTAGAAGTGCTGATGATAGAGCAAGCACAAATTTCTGCACTTTTCACATTTTTCTTTCAGGCAGCTGTAGGGTTCATGCTATTTGTGAAGAAGAGCAGCCAACTGGTTCTTCCTCTTACTGGGAAAGGCAGAGGAAGAGTAAAATATCAATAGTTGCTATACACAGAAGTGTGCAGACATCCTCTGGATTACTGTGGTGAAGCTCACTGAAACAATTAAACTTATGGACTGCAGGTATACACCTGCTAAGCACTGAGCCCTTGCCTTCAGGCAATAGGATCACAGTCTTCTGAATGACTACTATTATCTATTTATCCTTGAGTAAATAACCCTTAATTCCTCTTCTGGATCATGTATGACTAAGATTAGTGGGACACCCAATTACTGCTTGGAGCACAGTCAAAATTATCTTCCTACCACCTTACTTTGAATCCTGTCTATTCCTCTGCTTCATCTAAAATGTTCTCTCCCTACATTTCAGGGCTTCTTCTAGGCAGGCAGGCTGTAGGCACCAGATCTCCTCAGCATGCCAATATGTCTGTCTACTTTGGTCAGACATTTGTTACAGGACACCATTCATTTCCTTCATCCTGCTGCTGTTCCTTTCTTCAGCATTGCCTTTTACAAAAATACCATGCTTCCTGACCTTTCCCAAAGAAATTTGCAGCCTGCTGTGTTTGTCTGTAGTTAGCTCAAAGCACTCTGAAACAGTGGGGTCTGAGTCCCCCCCGTTTTTTTTTTCTTTAATCCGACCACTCAGCACAGTGAGATTTATGTACAAATTGGGATATTAATGAGACATATCTTAACTTCTTGACTGTAAAATGATCAAATTGCTCAGTGCCTTCAAAACTGTCCCTCAAAACCAGAGAGCTCAACCCACCTTTGGGTTGATCCAGACTATGAAAAAAATATAAAATAGCATTTAGGGTGAAAACTAGTCTGGATCGTTCTCTTCTTAATATAGCTGCTTGGTTTTGAAATAAAATGTGATGGCTATTGCTTAAAATGTCTCCGTGCTTCTGAAGCCAGAGGTTGTGACCAGTCCTGTTACTAATGGGAATGCGCTAGCAGGTTGGACTTAGCACCAGAAACTGCTATGCTGTCACCTGCCCAAGTATGTCAGGGGTAGAGGCGTGCCATCATGATATGGTGACAGCATAACCAAAAATGTGCTAGGCTGTGTATTACCTCTTTTTTCCCCTTCCTCCTTTCATTCATTTTTCCCCAGAGCAGGTGTTTAACTGCTAGCACTGTTTAGAACCATACATACCGTATTTGATTGTAGTTAAGAGATGTAATATGAGGATTTGGGGAACTTCATGTGTTTTGGAAGACAGCCATGGTATGCAAACCAACATGCTGGAGGTCTGGGAGTGCATTTGCTGTTGTAACCCACCAGCTTGAACCAGTCATTTGCTAAGAGCAAAGACTTTTGTCTGGTGTAAAATGTTCAATTTCAGTTTTCTTCAGCCACCCACTGTCACCTGTAGATTACTTATGAGGTCATTTATTGCTCTGTGTAAGTGAGGGTAGCAGAATCTGGCATTGGAAGTATCTCTCTTTATACTGCATACAAAATGGAAAAGGCAGTGGATTTGTCTGAAGAGATCTTATGTATGTGAAGGGGCTCGCTTCAGTAGCATTTGTGTTTCTCGGAAGCAGTGGACAAAGTGGGGATGTGACAGCTGCTAGTGTGGGGACTGAGGTTAAGGCTGAAGAGCCCAATGTAGGCAATGCTATGTCACCACAAGTTTCTGGGGAAAGAACATGCCCTTAATCTGCTGGGCTGCAGGAGTCTGAACAGAAACAGATTCCTGGAAATAATTTAATAATTAAGTGACAGCAATTATTTTTATCTCTATAGAAAAATACAATACTAGGTGAAACTGTGGGTGTTTAGTTTTCCTGAAGACTTCTGTAGATCTTTTTTAGAGTAAGCATATTCTTAAATTTGTGTATGGAGACTGAGAATATAACTGAAGACCAGAGGTGAGAAGAGTGCAGACTTGTACATATTTCTGAAAGAGGCTGTTCCTTTTTCCACTGATTAAGATCTTATGATATGTATCAATGTGACAGAAGGACTACACTCAAGTGAAAAGGTATCCTGGGTCAGAATCTAATCTTCTTCTGTGTCAGTGGATGTGTGGGGTAATCCGGATGATTTAAGTGAAAAACCCTTAGGGATCGACAGAACTGATCTCAGATGTGAGCCATGAACTGCCCACCTTCACATAACTCCTCCCTCTGACTCAGAGTTGGTTTGGAGGAGTTCTTGTTTAGATAGCACTTGTGTTTTTACACACAGACAACCTGTCAGCAGGCCAGATCGACCCTTTCAAACCAAGGGCAGTGACTTCTCATGTTCCCAGTAGTGCTCTAGGGACATGCCATGTGGTTGGACGCAAGGGATTGAACCTCTCCACAATCTATTCATAACACTGAGCATGGGACACCAATGCTCCTTCTTATACCACTCTGATGTAAGCCTTCTGGGGGTTGCATGTGCAGGAGTAGGGAAGTTTGCCCAGTCCTTGCCCTCACATCACTGAGGGGCTGAGTAAGGAGAGCCCCATCCCTTCCTGCAGCTCAGCTGAGCTGTAACAATTCTCCTCCCCAGCAGCATGATCCATTGCTGGAAGGGTGAAGAGCAGTATCAGTGCTCTTCTTCAAGACAGGGTGCCTTTCTCAGCATACTCCTTCTTGTCTGCACCATAGACCAAGCAACCTGTTTAGCTAGGCCAGATCTGGCAACTAAAAGGAAAACATGATATGCTGGTGCATCTCACCTAAAAATTCCCAATGGCAAAGAAAGTGCCTTTGATAAGCAGGTAGCCCTAACCAGACATAGACCACAAGCAGTGTTGTGTGTTTATATCTGGCATTCAGGTAATATTAGACACAGATTTAAAAAAACCAACAAACCAACCCTGCAGTTAAAGCTCAGAAGCTTCCTGCATAGAAGATAGCTGGTTTTCAGAAGTAAATTTCCAAGCTTTTGACCCATTTAGAAGCTTCAGAAGGATGTTTTTAGTACCCAATACCTGTGCACAGTATTTTTGAGCAGTTTGCTTGCTGATGAGTTGCTTCATTACAAAGTTGGGTAACTGGAGCAGCTTCTTGCAGCAAGGCTTTCAAATGATCTGTATGTGGAGAGGGATGTCATTGTGACCCAAGCTGTGGCGGCAGTGGCAGCGACTGGAGTAATGTTGCAAGTTTTTCTGTCTTAAACCCAGATTCTGACTAACCCCTGAATGGATTCTGATATCCAGTGTTGAGCTTTCCTCAGTCCCAACTGGGTACACCACATATCTTCTTTCTAGCCTTGTGGGCTGAGGGGTGAAGAGTGTGAACTGAATGTAATTGGGGTGAGAATTTGGTCCTTAAATGGCTTCTAAACTGTGGGAAAGTAATAATGTTGCCAAGCAGAGAAAGTACTTGAAAGGTCATCACACTGAACACTTCCTCCATTTCAAAGCAAAGGAAGGCCCTTTTGTTGGCAATTCACTCTCCTTTCCAAAAGAGAAAATGTCATGATAACTTCCCTTTTTTTGGATCTTCTCAGGTACTTGCACACTACGTGTTATGAATATATATAGGCAATTTTATATACACTATCTATAGACTTATTTTCTTTAATCCATGCAGTTATGGGCATATTGAAGTTGAGGACTGATCCTGGCATTTCTGCGGTTCTGGATTTTCCATCTGATGTGGTTTTGAAAAAAGTACCAGTAAATTCTTGCAGAAATCTTTTGTTTCGAACCACAGCTCATGGATTTTTTCCAGGCAGAATGGTAAAACTTGTCTTGAACTTTCTCCTCATGATTTCTATTAAAGATTGGTTGATCCTTCTTGGTTTACCTTGCGTTTGAGCTATGGTGTTGGAAGAAGTCCATTCTATATACTTATAATCAAGGCCTTTCACCAAACTTACTCATGGCATGTTCCAGGATACATTAACAATGGCCACTTCAGGCACAACCCACATGTGGCAGTTGTGGGTAGCGAACAAGATGTTAAACATCTCCTACGGAAAGAACTATGGGACAGACTGCAATCTCATTAGGTCCCCTGTACTCTCCCACTCTTATTTTGTCCATTTAAATTCCTCTGAAAAGGGAGTATCGGCTTTCCAGAAGAGATGTTGACTACTTACTGAGCAACAGCTGAAAGCTATCATTTTTAAACTTACAATTTCTTTTGACAGTGGATGCTTACACTGGAAGACACATTTTTCACTAGAAAACCATTTCTATTTTGCTTTCCAGAGCAAAAGAAATGATTAAAGCTGAAGCTATTCCCAGTTTACAATTACTTCTTCAAGATGGTAATAATAATTGACCTCAGGTCAGTCTCTATATAAATTATATTTGAAATTGTGTAATTTCCAAACAAGCAAAGTCAGACTGTCCCCAGAATGTATTTTCCAAGAGAAAGTTACATCAGGTTTGAGCAAGATCTAGAACAAAATTTGCTTTGGTTCCTAAATTCTGGTGTACTAAACAGAAATCAAGCACTTGTGTCCCATATGTTACAAGTATAATGTTTTGTTAGTCATTAACAAGAAAAGTATTATGCCTAATCTGTGGCTTTTCTAAAGTCTTTTTTTTTTGACAATTACACTATGGAAGAGAGCAGCTGAAATAATAATAAAACTTTATATTTGCAGGGAACTTTCATCTGGGAATATCAAAATAATTTATAAGCCTAGTTAAGTCTATCTTGATATTTTTCTAGGATACTGCTTTCCTGTGGCAATTGGTAAGCAAGCAATTTTACCATGATTTAGCAGAAGGATGAACTGGGGCACAGAAAGGGTAAACAACCCATGCAGGGCTACTGCAGCAGATCGCAGAGGGTTAGCCAAGATTAATGTGCACAGAGGTGGGGTTTGCACGATGGGTTTCAGTTACTTTTTGGTTTCTTGTAATAGGGGAGTTTCTCACCACCAAGAGCTTTTCCCCCATCCACGTGGAGTATCTAAGTCCTAAGGATCTACCTCCAGGTGCTGGTAGCTGCTTGCCTCCCTTTTAATTTCATTCATTCACAAGGGCCACTCGCTAGGTTCCCTTCAGATGCCCAAGCCCCTCTTTTCCTCCTGTCAGAAACCTGAGCTCCGTAATAGGCACTGCCCACCCTAAGCAAGGAGCCCGGCTGGGACACTGACACGGAGCACTCAAGTGACGGACTCACAAAGAGCAGCATTTACAGGCGAGGCAGAGATGCATCTGCTGAAACCATGAAGCATCTTCTTGTTCCTAATAAGCATCCCAAGGTATCTAGAGAGCAGCAATCCTTCAGTTAGAAGTGGTGAAGGTCCATCTCATGAAGCTCAATCTCTAGCTCACAATAAAGGGTGAAATCTCCTGGCCAGTAAGAATAAGGGACCACTCTAGGGAATCTATCAGTCACTTAAGAGACACGTCTTCAAGATATAGGGAGTGGCTCTGATCTATGAGATCTCCAGGTCCCTTTCTTGAAACAAGCTAACACCTTGTTCCGAACAGATCATTTCTGTCTTTAACGAGAATATATTTTCACAGGTTATAAATCCAACAACTCTTCTTCATTAAAGGAGGAATTTCCCATCTTTCATGTAGGTTGTAAAAGCACAAGGGTACTCCCTGAACTAATCCCAGGTCTCTGGGGATGGTCTGGGCTGGATGTGAAGAAGCAGCAGCACTGTGTGCTCTGGAGAGAGAACTTTTCTGATTGTGTTCATTTCTGCAGCCCAAGTGAAAACCAATTTTTAAAATGCTGACTGATATAAATCTAAAACACCAACTAATATAAATCTATAATTTTATCAACAAACTGCTCAGTCAGGTAAGGGGGCAATGAAAACAATGCTTTGTCTTCAAAAATCTGAATTTAGACCCCATACATAATTTATAAGAGATGTCAACATAGAAAATAGCTTTTCTTTAGCTGGAAGGTACCATGCTGCTGATTCAGAACTCTGAAACACCGCTATTTCACTGAAGAAAAGGCAAATCATATACCTGCATAGCTTGTACTCAGGCACAATCAGGATTTTTTTATTATTATTATTATCTTTGTCAGTGATTCTGTTCAATAACATGACTTGATGTGCAGATCCTGATGTCACTATTGAATTTAAAAAAAATAAAAATACCACATGCCAAGCAGATTTGAAGATCTTCCAGCAATTTTATTCATTAATGAACTCCAACTTCAAATACACCCAAAGAAAACACATGTACAGAAGGCTTAAATCCAGATCTGCTGAAGGAATTCCAGTTCAGGACATTTTATTAACCTTCACATAACTCACTGTGCTTCAGCTCTGCACATATTTTGATTTGTCGCTGCTCAAAAAAATCAACAGCACATGCATCTCGGATGCCAGCTGAAATATTTTGTGAAAGTGAATGATCAAAAGCAGGTCAGATGCCTCATTCTGTCTTGCTCAAACATGTTCAAACCCAGAATAGTTCTTAGCATTTGGGCAACTTTACTAATGCCTTTTGTCTTTGTTTCTAAAGTCTCTGTAGAAGAACATAAACTGGATGTTTTATAATTTGAAGGGCATTTTATTTAGTTGCCTGTCTAGATATGTACATACACAAATTACTCGCTAGTTATGATGCGCATAAAACACTGACAAACCAGTATATGGAAAAAAGTTCTTTTATAAGTTGCTACCTGTTTGAAGAGCATCATTAAGGTATGAAACCGAGATGTCAAGTTAGTAAAGGGAGAATTCTCACGAAAAATTAATAAAATTAATAAGTCTCACCCTGTGGTAGCTGAGATTTTGGTCTGATGGTTAACGTGTGCTGGCGATGTTTGTATTAAGAGTATCGTTATATTTTGGCTTTTCTTCAGCAGTTGAATGACAGTGAAGGTCAGAGGTGTCATGTTTGGACTATTAACTAAATTCATTCTCTTAATGAAAATTCAGCCAATTTGCAAATAATTTTGCTGCTGTTGGTCACAATTTTACAAGCTTTTTGAGTGTAGAAGCTCTTTCTGATGTGTTTGGAAATGTACCTTCAATATATACCTTTAGTGGTCTTAGAAAGGAGGTAATTAAAACCACATACTTTACAATAAGCAATGTCACTTTAAATCAGAAAACTTTCATATGTCTTTGATTCTGTTACTATTAATTGTTTTCCCTTGAAATCTGCTATGATTTATGGAAAAACATTAGTCTTTTGTAGAATGACATGGAACTATGATTTTGTAATCCTTCTGGGCACTATTAAAATGATTTCCCCCAATTGTTGTTTCCTTTAGAATGATTAAAGGTCCTTATTATCATTGTGTCTCATATACATACCAATTTTCTGTAACAACTTGGTTGGCAATCAATGCCTTTTATGGGAATTTTTTTTTTTGTTCTGTTGTAGTCTTACATCATCTTTCACACAGATGATATGTCTCAGCTATATTTTTGACCAATGTGTATTTCTGTTTATATGTATATAGGCATACCTATTGGACTGATTTTTAGTTTGATGGTCATTGAACACGTGGTAAGACTAATTACTTTCATTGTTTCTTTTGACTCAATTCTTTTAAAAATTTACGGTACTTCAAAATGACTAACATTTAGTTTCTCTTCAAGATGAAGTTTGGAACCAACTTTATTTTTCTCTCTCTCTCTTTCCCTTCCCTCATCCTGCAGCCTCTCTGCCTAATATCTGAGCAATTTAACCATGTGGTTAACGTAAAATAAAGATCACCCAGGCTTTCACTATCTGTAAGATGAATGATAGTCCAAACATAATGTAGTTGAAGAGACTTGCTCTTCTTGTGTGTTGTTTGCAGGGGTTTTTTGTTTTTATCTTTTTGGTTTTTTTTTCCTGAATGCACTGGATGATCCATATATGAGTGACTAGTGAGACTAACTATTCCCTGCAAGGTTCTGGTTTGATGATAATGTTATTTTTAGGGAATTGTTATTGATATTGACTAGCATTACTCACAGCCTTTAATCAAAAGGAAAAAGTGATAAAGACATCTTTATGATATGCCGTATGTGATAAACATGAGAAATACGGAAAAAGATTAAAGACCTTGTATCTTGGCCTCAGAGAAAAGAGTCTTTGTCTTGTTAAAAATAAAGTTGACCAGATGTGCTCATTTAGGAATGGCAGCCCTCATTTTCTGGACAAACACATCACTGGCTAGGCTTTTAAAATCAAAACCTTAATTTTTATTTTCGGCTTTGAGTTCCCATAATGCTTGTTACACTGCTGTGTGACCAAGTTACACAAGGCACTTCAGCTTGTGCCTTCTTTCTGCAGGTGAATAGTCAAAACAAGCCGGCAACAAAATAAGTCCTTCAATTCCTCCACAAATCAGGGCATCAAGTGATGAAGTTTATCCCTTGTTGGCCTGTTTCTGTGCATGAAATTCTTTGTAATTGCATTGAAGTGAGGCAGGTTGAAAAAAAGTACCACAAAAACAAACAGCTGTAGGTGCAATTGTTGTAATGGGAATTGCTCAATCTGTACATCTATTGCTCTGAAAGTGCCTAAAGATTTTTTAAAAAAACAAGCAAATAAAAACTAAAGAAAAAAAATTATGTGAAATACCAACCAGGCCATCTGCCCCTGCAGCACTCACCCACCGGTGCTGCATATGCTTGATGCTGTTTCAGGATGAGTTTTGTCAGAAGCAACAGCATCTTGCAGGGAGGATTCTTCATTTACAAATTAAAGGTTCATGCGGTTAACCGAGCTCTTCTACTTCAGGGTCAGACACAGCTTGTGGGAGAATTTTCTCATTAGATTTTTACAGTTTAGAACAGGCTGAACATATTGGCCCGCAGGACTGCTGAGAGGTTAAATTTGAGAGTGGGATTTTAAAAGGACTATTTGCATACAGCTGTGTACTCTGGAATGAAGACTTATTTTTCATTTACTCAGGCGGCTGACTGTTTAGGATCCTATTTTAAAGTACAGAGGAGAGAAGGGAAAGCTCTAAGAACTACGTCAGGACAGCAAGAAGCATCTGGACATATCCTAAAATAAGACCTTTGGTTATGTACCAGGCACTTATTCCATCACTGTGTCTCCATTAAGTTGACACTCAGTGAATTCCCATTCCCTTCTGCATTTTTGAAACAGAACCAGAACTCTAGGAGAACATATATTATTAAGTTTAAGGGAAGTAAATCTATCTTTCAGACGTCTTTTTCCATAGGGTGTAACTGTTCTTTCTTGTCTGTCTGGAAACATTACTGACTTTTGCTGGAAGAGTGTAATGAAAGAGCTGTTTGGGTTTTACAAGTTCTTAAAAAATAATTTTATTACTGTTAAGTGGAAGCGCTTTTAATGTTCTCCTATCCTAGATGGGAGTTATCAGTGTTGACAGAAAACCTAAAGGGGTGGAGAAAATAATAGTCTTCCAAACTGAAAGATTATATATATAGCCAAGCATCTAGCAGCTCTGATACTAATAGTTTATCTTCAAATCAGTAGGAACAGCCACATGGCAACAGCCACTTGATGAGTGGCTGAATAGGACAAAGTCCTATTCAATTCTTTATGTCCCATGATTGTGGAGAGGAGAGGTAGGAAGATGTTTATTATGAATCATTCAGCAGTATTTCATATCATTTCCAAATGATGAGGGAGGAGCTGGTGGTGGTCTGTGATGCTATGGCTCATGCTGATTTCTGTGAATCAGCACTGGAAGGGCTCCACTGGTGTACTTTAGAACCTTTCCCATCCCTCAGATTGTGTCAGAGTGCCACAGTGTTTTGACTACACTGGGCACTGCTGTGCAAAATTCATCCTTTGTTACATAGCAGGTTGCTTGGTGGGCTGTGCCCCAGGCCGCAAGTCTGTGTGATAGTTTGCAAGCTAAAAAGGCATATGTAGACCCATCACACACGTATATCCAGTAACTGGCTTAACTTCATCATGCTTCATCATACCCTTGTATGGAAGTGGGGTGAGTAAAGATGAATGGTATCTTTGGTGGTCCATTAAGTACAGCAGAAAACTCCTAGGGGGAAGATGAAGATTGTCTGGCCTCTGCTGCCTAATAATGACCCTTTTTCTGGAGAGTGTCAAGCTGTATTCGTAGTTGTGCCTCTTTGTTTAAACATTGACTTTCAATTTATTACTTAAGGGATCCAGCCTTAAATTGGAGATGGGTCATTATACGCCCTTCTATTGTAAACTGAGCTGTACACACAAACACGTCAGAAACAGCTGACGGTAAAATGCTTTCCAGTCTAGCAGCATATCACTTTATGTTGGTGTCACTTGATTAACATAAACTGTCAGTGGCCATGGCAATTAGAGAAAAGTTCATCTTTATTACCTGGAAACTTAGCAAAACAGTTGTAACTGCTTTGGTACAGCAGTAGGATGGAAAACTGATAGTCTGTTATGCCCACTGTTGGGTGCTGTGTAAGCACAAACCGGGAAGTTGGCTTCCAGATCCCAGTGCTTGGAGCAGAGGGGCTCTGGCCATCTTGGCCACAGACCATTTTTAAACAGGCAGTAGACATCCTCCATAAACATCCAGGCAGGGCTCTTTAGAGCTGTGCTGACCCAAGTGAAAATCTAGCTCAATATTAAGCACGAACAAATAGACAGGGCCCTACGGACAACAGCCATGCTGTTTCCACATCTTGGTGGCCTTCCTTAGTAGCAGGGATATCAGTAGGATCTGTATCTCTTTAACTTTTGTTGACTGCAGAATATACCCACTAAATACCTAGTAGATTAAGACCACAAAAATAAGCATGATATTCTTGGTTTACAATCTAAGTAGTATTCCCCGGGTAATCTTTTGCTACTTTTCTCCATCACTTGGTGAAGTGGAGTTACATGTAACTACTTGAAGGAAGTTGTGGGAATAAAAGCATCCAAACAGCAAAACGTGCTGCTGCTAAGAAGACTGGGGTAAAGGACCTAAATAAACCTCATTCGCTGCAGATAACAGACTGCATATATAACTGTGTAGGTTCAGCATTTTCTAGCAGAGTTATGAGCTTTCTGGCCGATACACAATTTGCTTTATTGAATAAGGGATTGAAATAGATGACCAAGACTAAGTCATGCTGGCAGAATTTCATTCAGTGCTGGGACATTTCTTTTGTTGTGTTAACTATCCTTCAAAAGTGAGCCTCTATGCTTATCTAAGTCACAGCTACCATTTCTGATGCACACATTTCCACCCCAACCATTTAAAAGTAATTTTACTCCTTGAGCATATGTGAGAGTGATACCATTCTGCAATCAGAAATGTTCGAGGGTCGAAATTTTCTTCAGCCTCCTTATATTTACTTGTTTTTTTCCTTATAACGTCATGTTTCTGCATGGAAATATGTTTGGCTACACAGGAAGACTATCCATTGCAATTTATGCTTCCTGACCTTTTCTGAAGCAAAAATAAATTGCTTTTTTGAAAGAGACCAGCTGCTCTCCTCTCCTTTCACTTCAAATAAATCCAACCTTACAGTTGTTTCTTGCGGAGACAGTAGAAGCTTCTCCTTGAGTCAGAGGACAGGAAGCAGGAAAGGGTAAAATTTTCCTATGTTTAAAAAAAAATAAAAAAAATCAGATACTCCTTAAAGGATGCTGAGTTTCTCAAACCTTTTCTCTTATTGACAGAGCTGCTTTGCCTGTAATGCCCTATGCACTCAACTTATTATTTTAACTATCTGGCTCCCCCTAACCCCTGTACATGTGTTCACTCTCCTGGAGCGGCTGCTGTTGTTCCCTCTAATGCACAGCCAGAAAGGATGAGAAATTGTGCAGAGATTGGACTGAAATGGTCAAGTAAGTTACTGCAAGCCCCTCATACAGCCTTTGCGTGAATTCTGGGGTGTGCTCTCCCAGCTGCATGGGTAATGGGCTGGGACTCCAGCTGCAAGTACTGTACAGCAAGAGCAGTGTAGGGTATTGCTCAGGAAAGAAAGGAAATACATCCTGCCACCTGATGAGGGTTCATCACGCTGGCATGTTTATGCTCCTTGTGATCACAGTTAGGCATGTCCTGAGTACAGCATCAGTTTTCAGCCTGTGCTGCTCAGGGGGATTGCTGGAGCGTGGAGGTTCATGTGGTGCCAATGTAGGCCTAGAAGTCCCAGATAAGCTCTGATGTCTTCTCTTGTGCAACTGATTTCAGCTCCAGTTTTTCCTAGGGAGTGCTCAACTCTGTCTAGAAAAAAGAGTAAGCTAACTTAAAAATATAACCTTTTGCTTTTTTAGACTAAGGGTGTGAGTTTGGAAGAAGACGACAAGCTCTGGTGGGCACTGGCCATGAAGTTCTCAGTCTTAACTATGTGCAGATGTCTTATCAAAGTTTGAGGGTTCAGGCTGTGTAAAGTACTTTAAAATCACCCTCTAAAATGAGTAAGTAATGAACCATCCTGCACACTGTTGGAGAAAAAAATGCCATTGGAGGAGATAAGGAAAGGTTCCTTTCTGACAATTATTTTTAATAATGTGATACAATTTAGCTGAAATTTGGGGAACAGCTGGGGGTAAGGGGAGAAACATCCCTCCCTTTCGTTAACCTTGTTTGGGAAATGTGAATCACCGAACTAAATAAAGTTTGTAAAAGATGCTTTGAAAATACTATGCTACGCCCTATAATTCAGCCAAGAATGAAGGAGGCGGGAAAAGAAAACATCAAAAGTCCTTGCTTCTTTTTATATTGCTTCCTGGCACATTTCTCTTCCCCCATCCCCCCATATTCTTTGTGGTTTTATTTTGTTGCTTTTAATTTCTTTGTTCTTTCTCTTTTTTAAAAACAATCCTTTTCATCCTGTAAAGCTGGTACCAAAACCTTAACAACAACCTTGTTGTTTACAGACAACAGTGATGAGAAATGCCAAAGGAGAAGGGAGTCCTGTAGGGACTGGAGGACAACAAAGACAGTTTATAACATTTTTATTAGGACCTCATGATGTACACATGAAAAATTAAGTTCAGAACATGAACTGCTCTTCAGATGGCGCCGTTTAAATCTGGAGGATGTTAACATTCCTGCTGCATGACAAAGGTCCGCCACCCCCCGTGTTGATACTCATCCTGCTCAAAGGGGCAATAACATCCAAGGATGAACAGGGGCTGGGGCACCAAATCCTGTTTGAAGGCTACTTTCACAAGATTTATCTTGGGATTTTTTAGCATTCCTTTGCAAGGGTCAGTTTGCCCTTGAGGGCTAGGCTGCATGGCTCTAGCTCTTTGCAGGACTCCAGCTGTTTCATCATCTCCACACATTTTGGATGTATTCTTTGGCAGAGAAGATTATTAGTGGTAGAGGAGGAAAGGCAGCAGGAAAGTGCCTGCCCCTTAAGAATGGAAGCAGGGGTTTCGATGCTGTTTTAACAGCCGCTCATGTAGTCAGGTGACATCATGAGGAAAGAGTGTAAACTCTTTGTATGGACAAATCCATCTGTGGGTACCCCCCGTGCTGGCCTGAGTGGAGTACTGGGAGCTGGCAGTGACACAGGGTGGCTGAGTGGCAGCAGGCAGTGGGAGGCCCTGGGCTTGTTCCCCGAGTGCTTGGGGCAGCCAGGTGTGAAACTCATTCCTGTGGCGTCTGGCATTTGGTCTTACCTGTTTAATAGCAGATTAGCAAGGGGAGCACATGTGGTTCACTTGAACAATGTTCCTCTGGAGTATGCCTGAATCTGCCCTACTCTCTTAACTTACTCTCTAAGTGAAGAAAGCAGCTAACGAAACTGAATGGTCTCATTTTCCTGTCATTTCTAAAAAACCATACTGCTGGTGGGACCACTGCTGCTCTGCCCTCTCCCTGGCCTTGAGCTGCCCTGTGGGCAGCTCGGAGCATTTGGGACCTAGGGGTAAGCAGGTGGCAGGGAGGTGGCAGGGAGGTGGCAGCTCTCACTGCCAGAGAGACACAAAACCAGCTTGTCATCTGCTTTTCCATCTCTGCTTTGCTGCTCGACCTCTTGCCCCTCCTCATAAAAACAAACATGCACAGTCTGACTTCCAGGTGCTTTTACTGGTTAAGTGCCTGTGGCAGCAGATGCAGCCAGGGCAGGGCTGAGGCCTAAGGCAGGATGGGAAGGCAAGGGGATTTTCTCCCCAGGCTGCTGAGCTCTGCTGCTACTATTTAGGCTGAGGGCTGGACTAGCACGCGTGTGGCTCAGGCACTCCCTATGGAGCACTAATGACCTTTGGATCTGTAGCTTCACTGTCCCCAGATCTGGTGCTTTTCCATCTGGTTCCTGCTATTTCCTTAAATCTCTGCTGGCTATTTAATAGCAGTCAGGGAGTTTCAATGGAGCTGAGGTCACTTTGACTCATCAAATGTCGCTGCTTCTAAACTGGAACCAGACTGAGCCGAGGGTAATGTTTCTGCTGGGTAGAGCAATGACAGTGTGTCCTCTGAGTCCTCATCAGTTATTGATCATGAGCCCACAGCCTGAGCTCAAGGTTTACTTTTTGTGAGGGTCTGTCTCTGCAATACATTTATTAACATGCCCCTGAGTGGACTGTCTTTTCTTTAGATGTGGGTTTTATGCCAAAATCCTTAAATATTTTGGGTTTGCGGTTTTTTTGTGCATTTGTGTGTACTCCATTTTCATGTGTACCTGAAATTGCCTGATGTGCCCAGCCTTTGAATCACCCTGTCCCTGTGAGAAATATGCATAAGCATTCAGTAGCCCAGCATGGTCAAAAACACTTCTATATGTCTTTAAGGTCAGTTAAAGCTGAAAACACATGATTTCCGACAACTGCTTGGCTTGCAGATCTCTTGGTAGCACCAAGACTCTGTGGCCAGTTAAGTACTACTGAAACAACCCCCCAGCCTGGCTGTGGTTCACTTGGAGGCTCTGGTATCATTGTGCTGTCTATGAGCACATCCTTATGCTGGGAGAGCTGCCTTGGAGACCGCTGAGCAGCAGGACAGTACTCTTGGTTTGTGGACACAAGACTTTAAGCTGCCCTTCAATGCAAAGCTTGAGTGCTCTGTTGAAGAAGTCATTATGCTGCCCCCCCAACACCCCACCCTTTTTTTTTTTCTCCTTCCTTTCCTTCTAGGAAAGAAATGGGAGAAAATTTGTGGGAGAATAGTGTTTGCTGATCTTGTGCAAAGCATGGTGACAAATGATGGCTAGAGAAGCATGACAAGGCATGTAAACTTGTGCTAATGGAAACCTATGTGCCAACTGAGTGTTTATTCAGGCCTATCATTGTCAACAGAGACCTCTTTACAAGACAGGCATTGTTTGTTGTAACAAGTGTACCATGAAGGAGAATGTAGCTTTGAATTACATGAATTCACCTCTTTGAAAGAAATTAAAAACCCAAACAAAACCATTACCCCTTCTTTACATGGAATAATGGTAGTACCTAAATACCTGACTGTCTGTCTGCATACTTTGGATTTAATCAGCCTACTTTTTATAAATCAAACTTCCTATTAATTGCATTCTTCTCATTGGTAATGTTGAATGCATGTTACTGTCCAAAGTACACCTATCCAGTTTGTCACCTGTATCTTTTGATATCCCTGACTGAAGCAGGATCAAAAAAAGAAACAGACATTGGTGTCCCAATATTTTTTCTCTGCAGAACGAAAGGAAAAACAATTTGTTGAGCAGATTGTCACACTTATCCTTCTGGCTTTTCAGCAAAATATATCTCAGCTTAACAAACAATAGTAAAAGTTCATTTTGAATAGAATTCACTGATTTGCAGCTATTTAGACAAAATACATACAAATTCTTAAGCACAGCATAAACAAAGCACTAAATTTTGTGTCAAAACTGCATTGGAGAGAAATAGACAAGTAGAAGAGAAACAGCCAAGGAGTTTTGCTGATCTTTGACAGACTTTATCACAAATGCCTTTTTGCTCTTTTTAAAAAATAAGAACATTCTGCAGCTGTAAAGTTGTTCCAACCTCATGGACCTATATAGATACCAGCAAACTGGATACCAGTTGATTGAGACTGAGAGATCAGTAAATCTGAAATAAGACTAGATAACTAGGGTAACAAACTTCATCCACATTAGGCAATTTAGAATAGCATTCAAGGTTTGGCTATCGGATCTCCTGAGTTGCATCATGGAGAAATGAGCGTGTTGGCACACCTTGGAAATTTGGTATCGATCTCTTTCTGATTCCACTCTGGCTTTCTGAGAGAGACTCTAAATTTCATCATGCCTCACTTTCTTTTGCTTAAAAAACCCCTCCACGCTCAACAGCACTTCCCTCAAAAGATACTGTGAAATTTAACTGCCTTTAAAATTCTTGGAGAGCTTTTTGGAGAGAAGATCCCTTTGAAGATGTGCATCTGTGCAATGAAGCAGGTATTAGTTTAAATGGTGAATAGGACCAATGCAGTGATGTTTGAGCTGGGGGAGAGGAGCGCTGCCACAAATGCTGTTCCCTGGTTCTCTGGGTCTTCTACAGAGATCGCTGCTGTGCCAGGGTGCCATAACACTCCCTGCACAGCCTGGGTGGAGCTGATTTAGGGACAGGCCCAGATGTGTTTGAGGTATGCTGGCTCAGCAGCCAGACCCCTCCCCAGTGTTACTTAATTCCCAAAGCTGCAGCAGAAGCTGTGGGGAGGCAGTGCTGCAGTCTGTTGTGTGAGATAAAGTTTTAATCTCTCCTGTTTTCCTTGGCACTCCTGCTGGCTGGGCACACAGGAAATGTGTTCGAGTCATTTATACACGTGGCATTTTTGTGCAGCCCTGGGAGGACCCTGCTTAGCAAGCTCTGCTCTCTAGTTCACCATAAACAGCAGTGAATTTCTGAGCTTCTCGAGAGCTTAACTCCCTGTTACTAGGAAAAATGTCTGCTTTTGGTCTTAAGGTCTCTGTAGCTAAGCTTTGAGGCTTGGCTGTTGAAGCAATTTAAGAGGCAAAATGTAAGAATCTGCTCCTGCAAAGAAGTGGAAATGGAAAGAAATTATACATTTGAGTAGATTTGGGACAGAATGTTCAAGGAAATTTAAGCCAGAGCAACAGCAAGCAGTGGATGGTTAAAGATTTGCTCTCAAGTGTTTCTATTTTTCTTTATCGACTCAAGAAGTTAGTGAATTGCTGGCATTTGGTTCAAGAAGTACATGTCCAGACCTCTGCAGGCAGTGACAAACTCTTTCAGATGCTACTGACTCCAGAATCCAAACTCTACCAGCTGCATCTGTGCTTCAATACTGTGTCTGCTAGCACAGTGCTTGACAAAGTTTCCTGGCCAAAGCAGGCAGTAATTAATATGTTTATATATGTTTACACTGGACAGAAACTAACATCTTGTTAGAAAGAAACATACACAAAAATGGTTATGGCAAAGAGTTTGTACTCAAAGAAGGACTGTACCTTAAGTCACCTAAACAAAACATCTTGTTTTCTTTTGCTTTCATCAGGAGTTATCTTTGAATTTTAAAAATGTAATATCTTACTGAGATCACCTGCTTCCCATGACTCAGAGCTCTGGGTCAGCAAGCAGCATAACTGTGTCAGCATTGCTCCTTGCCCAAGCTACCCAGCCTGCCCTGACACAGGGTGTGCTGTCTGGGTGCCTTATCCCCCGCATGTGGCTCCAAGGGCTCTGTGTGTCCAAATGGCCCAGCAACAGAGAGACAGACAAACCTCATTTGGACGCCTGGCCATGGTGCTAAGTTATGCTGTGGAGACACACCTGCAAGCACAGCCCTGACTCCCTACTCTTGCTCCACAGCACTTCTTAAGCTGCTTTGACAGTACAGAAGAAGTAGGACAGTGCAGGGCACCTTCAATAGCCAAGCGTGTTGCTACTGAATGCCTAGTTTTATTAAGGAACTTTGAAACTCCCAGGCTAAAACCAGATGTGCTTTTCTAAAGGTGCTTCTGCTGAAAGGTTAATTTTGTATTAGTTACCTTCCAGGAGAGAAATTACGTCATCAGTGTACAGCTAGTCATTTGTCTCTAGAAGGGTTAAGGCAAAGAAAACTGTGAGTCATTAGAAAGGAATAATTCCTTTATTTGAAGCACACATGAAACAGGAATCCGGATGGTGAAGGAACAAAGCCTCATTCTTTCATGTGCATTTCCTGAACGACTTGGTGTCTTAGATAAAGGACAAGTATCTAGTAGTGGATTAACATTATGAAAAAGTCAGGATTAAAAAAAAATAATTATTTCTCAGTGAGGGTGTGTAATTGAAGCTCTGTAGCAGTTCAAAAGCTCAGGCCAGTAAGCTCCTGGCCACCAGCTAAATCACGCATTTTATGACAAGAAGGCAGAATGCTAATCATCAGAGCAGCATATGGAGGGGGAGACTGGGAAGGCCACATGGATATTCACTGGCAACCATCTGAACTTCAGAGGCAGTACAGAGGTCTATTAATGCAGTCCCTTGTCCTGTCTGAGAGTGCTGACCTCACTTCTAATCCTGCCCCTCCAGGGTACTTCATTTCCAGCATTGCTCAACCCAGCCAGGCCTGCTTAACAATTTCTTTTCTGAGTTAGTCTCTTTGAAGAGGCCCTATTTTCTGTTCAGTGACATGAAAGAGATACTGATGTTGATTATCAAAGGCATGTGCTCCAAACCAGCAAGCGTCTAATGCCCAGGGGAGGTAATATTATCTCTGCCTTCAACATTTACATCCTCCCGCCAAGAAAGATGTGGTGGTTAACTAGCACATCTTTTTTCCTTCCTACTAATTTTACATGAGCTATTAATCAGAGGGGAAAATTAACTAATTCTTCAGCTTGTAGGTCATGCTAGGGCAGCACTCTCATCTAGATGAAAAGGACCGTGGACCGTTGCAAAGTCATGTGTGCTGTTCCTTGCAGCCAGACAGGTTTATGTATGGTCTTTTCGCTATATTGTACCAAAGAAGTTTCACTGCACGTCTGTCCAGTGACTGCAAACCTTAGCCCAACTGCACAGCTGGAAGGCTGGTTACCCCACCTACTCCTGCCTCCGGGAGGCAGACTGCTCCACCTACCAGCTGCTGGAGTAAAGATCAATCAACATCTGCCTGCTCACTGTGAAAGGAAAAAAAAAAATCTTTCCTGAAGGAGGAACTCTTTGGCATTTACTTTCTGATGACGAGGGAAGGCCTGTTTACCAAGCAGTCATAATTGTCTCAGTTTTTAACCCAGAAATCCATGAAATTACACAGTGGGCAGGTGGAGCTCAGAGGTAAAAAAAGGGAAGATAACTGCTATGTTAAAGAAAATTATTGTTTAGGGTTTCTTTCTATAATGTTTCCCTGCTCACCAGCTGAGGGAATTTATCTGATGCAGAGCTGCAGAGAGAGCTGTGGCTCAGTGTAGTTGCATAAAGCAGCAACTAAAACCATTGCTGAAATTCATCTCCTGAAGCCATGGTGATCATGCATGTGCAGCAGCAGGTCCTCTCTGATGCAGTGATTCATATAGCTGACCAGCTATACTAGCCCCGCACATACATATCATGCTTTATACTGTGGATTGTGTGGTCTAGACTCAATGGCTCGAGAGGTCTCCTCCAGCTTTGTGTTAATTAAGATTACACAAAAGGTGAGAGTTTTTTTCTTGAGATGGGAATTGAACCCTAAGCTCCTCACCTTGTGCTTCTCTGCCTAACTTTTCCACCCCCTACTCTTTATGTACATTCTGACTTCCAAGGTGACAAAAGTAAGCAATCCCGAATGGCTTAAGGAAACTGTTTAGCTCAAGTTAGCTGGATTAACCCTTCTTCATCTTTTACCCATTTTAAGATCTTAGAAAGAATGTTGCATTTGCTGAAGTTGTTTATTTAAAAGATGCACACAAATCCATATTAAGTGATTTTAAGACACTGTATGCACTGAAAATGAAAATAATGGTATGTGTAAATGTGTTCACACAATTTTCAATTTTTATCTGCGATAATATTTTGGCTAGGGGGTTTTAAGTTGACAAAAATGGGTCATATAAGCAGCTAGACAGATTTATCACTATTTAAGTAGGTCAGGTACTGTCTTTTGAGCAGAATACCAAAAAGCCCAGTGAAGGGTATCTAACATCTCTTCAGTGAAATATGATAAAATATCATAAAACTATGTGAGTTTTTTATAACATTTTACAAATAAATTGTATCAGGACACTGACTAAACATTTGGAAAAGTGTTATTTTGAAAGTGTCTGAAAACAGAATGAACATGAACTCCTCCACTACCAATATATCTATTGTGAGTAGCTGTCATCAGTTTGTTGTTGTTTTTTTTTCATAAAGATGCAAATGCACATGCAATTATTGCAGCAGAGCACACATGAAGGACTTCTGGGAGTAGGGGTATCTGATCTGCATGCGTTCTTGCTGTTGGTGCTAAGTCTGGGGAAGTCTTTCTGCTGCTTACTTGTGGATCTGCCCTCGTATGCAAACCTTAGATGTTCATTCCCTTTCTGTAAGAGCTGATCCCAAATATTTTTGGGGTTTTTCACAAAAATTATTTTAACCTAAGGATCAACATTTAGCTCACAGCCTTTGCTATCTTTTTGCTTTGTCCTTTATTGGGGTGCACAATATAAATAAAAACCTTCTTTGGCATTTTTACATGGTTTTTAGCTTCACATTGCTACCAGCTAATGAGTAATCACTTCACTACTGAATTTGCTAATGAGTTTCTGCTAGGAAACAGAAGTAACATGTAGGAGCAAATGTTCCTGATGTGCCTTTGGATTTGGTCTTCCAGAAGAGGATTCAGCAGTGTTTTCCTCTGTCTTAATTAATCCCAGAATGAAAGAGCACCAAGATGTGTTCAGACAGTTCAGTACTGATCGAGACTGATTTTACTCAATAGTGTGTCTGCACATATTAATACATTTTATGATGACTGTGCTTATTCAGAAAACATGTAGCCCTGGAACAAAGGACGATGGCACCAGTGTATACAAACGTGTGATGAGATCTACACTGGAACAGATCAAAAAAACAGGACTCTTCCCACAGGAAATAGTAAGTATGATTGTAGTTTTATCTTGATTTGGAAACCGATTGTCCTGGCTCATCACCAGCATCAGACTTCTGCTTTTTTCCTGCTTCAGCCTCTGGAAAGTCCAGCCTTGGACTAAGGCCACTGGGCAATAACTGGAGGCTGCCACTGATCCAGAAAACAGGAGGAGCTGACACAATGGCAGGGCTAGAGCTAACAGACTAAATGAACCTCTGTTCCTCGGTCATGACTTGGACAGAGACATGGAAAGAGCTGGTAGATAGTCCAGTCTCATGCTGAAACCAAGGCAGGCCTCTGATGGAAAATCCACAAAGGTCTGAACTGAATATCAAATTCTGAACTGAATATCAAATTCTGGCTATAAGCTGGGTGATGTGTTTTCCCAAAAATCTCATTTCTCACTACGAGAGTTGATCTTTGTTGTAGGATGTTCCCACAGTTCACATATTCCTTGTTCCAAGCAAAGGCAAGTAACTTTACCTCATTTTAACTTCATACGTTACAATTAATATCTAGATGTTGTCTGATTCAGCTTATTCTACTTGTGTCCTCCCGTGCTTATAAACTCTGAATATTTTGCTAAAAAAAAATAAATATATATGAATTTTTAAAATGCTTTAGCAATTTATCTTGCTTTGGTTATTTTAGACTAGCTGTGAACTAAGTTGTTAATAATAACATTGTCAATGGCAGAGCTATAATGACCATATTTGCAGCAACATTTTTAGCAACATATGTTTGCTCTTGTCATTTGACAGAAAATAAAGAATTTTTCCAATAGGCAAGCTGTGCAGCTCTGAGTAGCTATATCCTCTTATCTTGCAAAATCTTCTGTATTAAGCCTGTTTTGAAAGTGAAGACTTTTAAGAGTTTCAAGGCTAGTAGCTTCATAGGAGTGGGACTCAATAACACAGCAGCATTTCCATTTCAGTGATATTCATGCCATTTTGATGGGGTCTTCTTGTGTCTTATAGGGGATTTTTTCTGAAACTGTTTCATTTTGTGTTTCCTTCAATTTGAACGCTCAGTTCTTGATCTCAGAACCACTGGAATCCATGTATCTTTGACCACATCCCCCAGGTATAATTGGGCATAAGTTAGCCTCCTGTGAGGAGGCTTCATGATAACTATGTGAATACCTTGTAGACCATACCTAATTAAAGGCTGTAAGTAAAGTGGCATTTCTAATATCCTATGGTATCTACCACAGTTAGTCAAAATATATGGCCAAAATACCTCCACTTTTTAATACTTTGTCGTACATGTCCTGGTTTTCGCTGTGATAGAGTTAATTTTCTTCTTAGTAATTGGCACAGTGCTGCCTTTTGGATTTAGTCTGAGAAAAATATTGATAATGCTGTGATGTTTTAGTTGTTGCTAAGTAGTGCTTTCTCTAAATCAAGGACTTTTCAGTGTCTCATGCTCTGCCAGTGAGTAGGAGCATAAGAATCCAGGCAGGAGCCTGGCCAGAACAGCTGACTGAACTAGCCAAAGGGATATTCCATACCACAGAATGTCATGCTCAGTATATAAACTGGGGGGAGTTGGCAGGGAGCCACCAATCACTGCCTGGGGATGGAGTGGGTATTGGTCAGTGGGTAGTGAGCAACTGTATTGTGTACTACTTGTCTTTCTTGGGATTTATTGCTCTCTCTTTTTCATTACAGTTATTATTATTGTCATAATCATAATTACTATTATTAGTATATTTTATTTTTTTTTAATTATTAAGTTGCTTTTATTTCAACCCAGAGTTTTACTTTTTTTCCCAATTCTTCTCTCCACTGGGAGTGGGTGGGTGTGTGTGAGCCAGCGGCTGCATGGTACTTAGTTCATAGCTGGGATTAAAACCACGACAAGGCAGTATATATATTTTTCCACTGATTCAATTTCCACCACTAAGTTGAGCCAGCTGGCTGAGTTAGGCCCATTTTTGATTACTTAAGTGTCATGAATCAGCTGGTTAATTATTACCATTGCCAACACTATCCATTTTGCCAGTGGGTTGAGTAGCTGTGAGCAATTACAGAGGACATTCAGGCAGAGTATGATCTTCTCTAGAGTGAACTCATGTTTTGTGGAAGCTCTGTGTCAATTTTTTCCTTCCTCATTCCCATTGCACATAATTTTTGAGTTCAAAGGACATCCAAACTATAGGCTCTATTCATCTTTTTCACTATAGCTCTGCCAGTGACCAGCACCCTGGAAAGTGTCTTCTGGAGTTCATGGGAATGTAATGATGTTTAAAGAAGTCACAGTATTTTATCCTGATGGTGTAACTTCTCTGTGTTGTGAAATTTTGCTGTTGTTCTGCTCAGTATTACTAAACAATTCTCAATTATTTTATACTCTGAAAGGAACAGTAAATGGGTTTATTTTTTTAGTATCTTGAATTGCTACAAGAAGTACTGGGGCCAGGTTCAGTCTCAGAGAACATCCATCCACCGAACTCTCATGTGCTAAGTTCACAACTAGTTAAGGACATCTGTGCTACTGAAAATGAATAGCTGTTGTGACCCTAAAATAAGGTAGGCAGTTTCCTTCACTTTATTCTCTCATGAAGTGAGAATTTTCCCCAGATTTGTTCATATGATAGCAATAATCCATCATAATATATTTCAATTACAGTGTTGCTCTCTTTTTCATGCCAAGCCTTCCAGTAGAATTTTGTCAGTTTCTTTTATAGGATTTATTCTGCCCAATATACTTAAGAAGGTGGGTTTAATGTTCCATAACAAAAATAATTACTTTTCTGAGGCCACTTCCTCGGTTCTTATATTGCTAGAGAGAGATACACAAAAGCATTATATAATTTATTGAAAATTGGAACTGATCTGGATAGTCCTTCTCCTTCCATTACAGTGCTCATCTGAGCTCAGCACTATCAGAGAAATGCTGGTGGTCTTGAACATGAACTGATATGTTTTTCCAGTTAACAACCTTTGAGTGGAGACACAGTTGGCCCAATACCTCTTTTTCTGGGCAGACTTTTTGCATGAAAAGCAACAAATGGAACTTGTGGTTGAAGAGTAATGTAACCATTCTTAGTCAGTTATTTCTCACTTAGGCAAATATCTTTCAACACTTTGCTGTACAAGATGACACTTGGATGGTTTCAAACAGATCTGTTATTGTCATTCTGATTATGGCATAGCTGAGGGCTTTGATCAGCACAGTAGGCAAAAAGACTGCTGGCAGAATGAAAGAGTCAATTTTTTAAAAAATGCTCCAAAAATAAAAAGCTGAAAACCCAAATTTAATCTTCTAAGCCCCAAGCTCCCCTCCATAACTCCCAGTTATGATCACGTCTTAAAGAAATAATGTTACATATTGACAGAGGAACCAGGAATAAAATGATATTCCATTTGTAAATAATTTTACACCTTGTAGTCCTATTCCTACCTCCAAATCTCTAGTCAGTTGCAGAGTAGAACTTGTGGTTGAATGAAAGGCATGGCATCACACTGTCTCCTCCTATGTACTTGCTCATTAGAATGGGGCTCATTCCTTGCCTGCGGCACAAATGTTAATGTGCCCTCTTCTAATTTTGCCACTGTTCCACTTCAAGAGGAGTTGTGTAAGACTGGAGGGAGAGCTCCTCTGCAATCATACAATGAACATGGAAAGTGCCTATTAAACAATGAAGATGTGGGTCAGTGCAGTCTGTCAGAGGATGCAGTGTGGCCCATATTCTTCTGCACTGTGGCCCCAAGCAGGGAGTGGAAGACAACTAGTTCCTACTAAACCTTGCACATATTAAGCGTTTTCTGGTGTACCCCTGTGTGTTAAGCCAACATGAAACTCCTAGAGAAGAAAGGGATGTCATCCTGCAATTCTACCTATATCCTAAACCAGCATCCGGCCCCAGCAATGAAAACATTTGTCCACCATGAGCTACAAGAGTGACTTTTCCTGTTAGGTCTTAAATTGAGGATAGAGCAAAGCCATACTGCTGTGGGAGCATAGCAAAGGAGTTTCTGCTACAAGCTGCATGGTCTTACTGCAGGGCAGGCAAGATCAAGCCGTAGCCCCAGTGGAAGAAAGTTAGTGGGGCTTCTCTTGCCCAACAGCACGAGGTAGAAGAGCAGCATCTGTGTAATCAGCTCTCCCATGAGCTGCCAGGCTATTTGACAAGTTTTTTCTCTTGGTTTTATTCTCTCTGTGACCACATCTCAATTGTCATGTGAAACTAAAATCCATGCAGTCCTTTTCCTGGGATAGAGCCTACTCCTGCAATGACCCACGGTACTGCCTGCTTGCTGCTGCAGAGAGCCCTCCCTGACTCAGCGGCTTGGCAGCTATGTCAGAGCTTTGCCGGTGACCACTTACACGCTAACTATTGTCTGCAGCTGCTTCAAAAATCATCTGCTTGCTTGGGGCCGAAACAACAATGCCAAGTTAAAGTAGCCCCTGCTCAGTCCCCAAATCCACATTGAGGAAATTGTGAGAGGCAACTTGGTCTCTGGAATGTGCCCATGGTGTGTGCTTGCATTTGCTAGCATGACAACAGTCCTGACAAGGCTTTGAAACACACACTTTGTGGGCGGCAAGGGAGAAGGCATTCAGACTTTTGCTGCTCCTGCACTTTTTCAGTTGAGAAAGATTTCACCACAGGGAATACAGAGCGGGAGAAAGCGTTGGTCCTTCCAGGCATTTTTACAATGCATTTATGTGATTCTTAGTGAGAAGAGGACTCTTCTTATTTGACCTGTTGTGCCCATTGCATTTCATTTGACTTTGCTGATGAGCACAAGGAGCTGCTCTTGTGAGCTGGCAAGTGTCCCCATTTTGTGGCTTGAAAATATTTACAGGTGCCTTCACCCTCCTCCCCACCATTTTTCTCCTCCTGAGGGGACTAGGGGCAGGCAGGGAAGTGGAAGTGACTGAGGATGGGAGAAGAAATGCAGCTGAAGGAGGCAGAGCTGGAAACTTGGCCTGGGAAAGGGGAATATGGAGCCAGAAATATAAAGGCCTAACAAAAGGGCTTTGAGAAAGCAAAAAGGGAGGAGGTAGAAATAAGAAGTGATCCTTCCTAAGCTTGCAGGTTCCCTGGGCCAGGAACTTTACCTGTCTCTGTGACTGCATGCTGTGCTTCTCAGGTATTCTGAGTACTGCTGGTCATGGAGACTTCTGACCATGGTAGTGGGAATCAGGGAGCTGAGGCTGAGGGGTGCATCAGTAAGTGGTATCTTCTCTTTGGTAGGGGAAGGGTGATATGCAGATGTTATATATAGTCCTTTGCATTGCTTGACCTGTTGAGAGCTTTCTCAGGTAAAGGTCATTGCCTACACTTAAGGTATGGAAAGGCACAATGAGGGGGTCCTGTAGAAAGACAGCTTAATAATGATATAGGAAAGGAAAATATACATCATAAAATGAGATAATACCTGTCATGGCACACCTTAAAGATCCTGGTTTATGTTGCTAATGGCACCAGAGTTCTGAGGAGGTTTCATGACCTTTACTGATCATAGTCGTCCTCCTCAGCCGCCTTCACAAATTCTTGTCTGTGCTTCTGCTCTGTATTCACCAAGCTGAAAGAATAAATGAAAAAGTAGTTAATATGTAACATGAAACGTTAAAAACAAACTTTCATAAATGGATTCCAGTCTATAATAGTCTAATAAAGAACTGCAGGAGATTTACAAATCAAGTGATACTAGACTTGGGCAAGCCACGTGATCAAAGGTACAGCCAAGCCATAGTGAAACAAGCCAAAAAATCAGGCATCAGCCAACAAAGCTGACTAAATATGCAGAGTCTGAAAAAAAGAAAATACATAATAGATATGCGAGTCACTGTAGCCATCAGGAAATGGTGCCAAAATATCCTTCCTGGCTTTAGTTTGCCTTGCTTAGACCTGCATGCAGATGCTGAGCCCAGCCCAAACTAGGCATCAAGTACAAGCCTGGCCTGTGCCTTCATCAGCTTAACAGCTCATCCTTGACAGACACTGTGAGCTGGGTATATAATGGAGATTTGCTTGACTATAGGGAAAAAAAGCGGAAAAGTGTGATCTGATGTCCCCTCACTGTCTCTGAAATTAAGCCACATTCCAAGGTTTCATCAAGATCACATCCACTGATGTTATAACACCAATTTCTGTTTCTGATTTTTCAGCTGTGATCTGATTCCTGAGAACCAGAGCTACTGAAAGCAGCCAGGTCTGCTTTCATTTGTGGTTTCTTCTCCCCTGCACAAAAAGTCATAGGTTTTGAGAGGTGCTGAATGTATGGTGAATGTTTCCAAAGGCTGAATGTACTCCAAATGTCATATTAAGGCAAAAGCATTTCAATAGTGTTTTTAATTTCTTTAATGAGATTCTTCATCAAGCTCTGTAGACGGCAGTACGTTAGTTTTCTTTAAAGTATTTTGCTCAAGTACTTATGCATCAGGACACTTGTTTTTCTATAAGCAGAGAAAGGGATCCCTGTACTGAAAGGTAATAACTAGATGCCATTCTCCAAGGATTTGGGTCAAGGACTGAAGAGGTACTCAGGGCATTTTATTACTGTAGACAAAACTATTGACCAGATGCTTTACCATGAATTTCGACAAGTAAAGAAATTCCATATATATACAGTAAAGCTAAAAAGCAACAGAACAATATGTTAACTTTTGATATTTACCTGTCTCTGGAGTCTCTCAACTTCCTGCTCCTTATTCTTAGAATGCCTATTGGCAAGAGAGACTAGTGACTTAAAAATAGACAAGAAAAATAGACAAGAAAAATAAAAAAAAAAAGATCTGAATCAGCAGGAGAAAGCTCTATGGAATCTTGCCATTGCCAGCAGTGGCTTTTTGGACCAAGCCTTTCCTAAACTAGAAATTAGTCAGAGATACAATATTTGGCTCAGAACACACACTTAAAAATGCCTAAAAAAAAGGGAGGGGTGTTCAGATTTGATACTGATATACAAAACAAATGTTAAAACTATTAGGATTACTTATGTGATAATTGTTTTTCTTCAGGGCAAAATAGTAATTTGAAGAAACAAGAACCATGACTGATCTTTTGGTTTGTAATTACCTTTATAGATGCACAATTGCATGTTTGGCTCTGGCAATTGAAATTGTTTTATTTGCTTTTCTTTGTGCATGTTGTCTGTAATTACCACATCTGAGTACAGAAGACTCTATGTTGTTGTTTTGTGAGACCAAAAGGATCAGGGGGCCTGTGGTTTAGTTGCTGAATAATTTCAAAGATATTTTGAATACAAGAAAATTCCTAAGGAATTGCCTGCTTTGTTGAGTTGCTTTTATTTTATTTTTTCTCTCTCTCTCCTTTGGTTTTTTTGTTTTTTGTTTTTTTTTTTTTTTAGTGTTCTTAAGGGTGTGGAGTGGGAGTAGAGATGGCAAGATCATACTAGCTTATTTACTGCTCACAGAGGAGTTTAAGCATCTGTTCTAAGTATCGTGGAATGTTGCTAACAATTGTAAATAATTTTATAATTATTTTGCAATGTGTTTGAGCTGCATGACTGAAATTCATGGTTGTTTTGCTATTGTCATGAATGGATGGAAACTGAGATCTTAAACAAAAATGTGATCATAGAATCACAGAATATGCTGAGTTGGAAGGAATCCATCAAGACCACTGAGTCCAACTCCTGGCCCTGTGAAGGACACCCCATAAATCACATCATGTGCCTGAGAGCATTGTCCAAATACCTCTTGAACTCTGGCAGGCTTGATGCTGTGACCACTTCCGTGGAGAGCTCAAGTATGCTTTAGGTGAAAAACTTTTCCTGATATCCAGCCTAAACTTCCCTCAACTCAGCTTCATGCCATGATGAGGAAGTGTACTTCCCCTTTCCTAATTCTGCAGATAGATTCATTAGTACCCTCCTCTGATTTTGGAAAATGAAGAGTTGAATGGAAAGGACTGGTCAAAATATAAACATTATGACCAAGGATGGACAATTCAGCATGTTTGTACCATATTTTCACTTCCTCTGTTTGGAAAACAGAGGATTTTGTTCTGTAATCCATTTCTGCTAAAAATACTAGTAGAATGCAGTAAATATATCCATTGGCATATTTATATAATTTAATTTTTACTCTTCTAATTTGAAAGGTCCCTTTACAGCATTCTGGCATAGTGAAAAAAACTGCAACGTAGACATTTCCAGGGGCTCCCGTCTAAAGTCTGGACTTCTGCCGCATATAGACACACACATGTACTTGTATATAAGAAATGCTATGGGCTACAACCTTGCCCACTTGGCAGAAGAGGACCCTTTTCTATAAAAATAAGGGTCATGTGTGCTGCTTTCAGCCAGTAGAATAAACTCCCTGGGGAACTGAGGTCTTATACTAACTTCACACCGTCTGCCTGCCTGCTTCAAGTGCAATGCTACTTCTTCAACCTTGTTTTCTCTAGTATGGATACATATCAACATACATAACCACAATTAAAATAATCTCTCTCTCTCTCTCTCTCAAAAAAAAAAAAAAGAGAAAAAAGAGACAGTTTGCTCATGTCTCTCTTCACTGGGAATGGTGAGCAAAGAGACAGTATGGGCCAAGTCTTAGTCACATGGGAAGCTTTCAGAAACTGCTCAGATGCTGTAGGGAAGTGCATTATAGGAACATGAACACAAGAGAAAGAAATATCCCCTGTTGCTCCTTGCCAACAGTAAACAAAACTTTTGGTCAGGACTCAGTCCTTTCTTTGGCAGAATCTCTCTCTTATAAATGCTGATAATTTTTGTTTGCATACTGCATTATCTATCACAAACTTTCCTTTGGCTTCATGATGGACAAATGGGATATAAATGAAGACAAGGGCACCCCCCAAGTTTTTTCTAGTGAACTGTTCCCAGAAGTGAGTTAAACTGAGTCAGACATGAGCCTCATTAACCTGGCTATCAATCATGAGCAATTCCATTGGATCAGTCATGGTTCTTGTTTCTTCAAGAAATTTGCTTCTGCAGAATAATTTGTGGTTTCTCTTATCTGTCCACCTGGACCTTACTGTGTACTTTTAGGGACACCACACCTGAAGGAAAGTGAGATGTACATCCTAAGAGCTGTCATACTTCCATTTTTCCCCTACACTTGGTCTCTTCTGATATTTTCTTAATTTAGAGGACTTCCAGGAGCATCCAGAAAATTCTGAGGATACGTCTGAAAGCCCTAGGACAATGGCGAGAACAACGTGATAAAGGAAGGTCTAATGGTACTCTATAATAAACTGCAGACTGCATTTATTTCTCCCTGAAGGGGCCTCTTTGGGTGGCAGGTGGGGAGCCCCAGGCAGATGGATCTGGGTGGAGATGCTCCAGAGAATGAGCCAGGGGATGAGTGAGGCTGAGGTCCCAGTCTTCTTCACAGCCAGAGACAGGGGAAGCACCTTAAAGGAAAGCTGGCATTTTTCCCTATGTTGTACCTCAATAGTATCTGGCTCTGTGTTATCAGTGAAGCTTCAAATACCTTATCTTTTGCCTGCATACATATGTGTTTTTCCTCCTTGTCAGCCAAAGATTTCTTCATTTGAATGTGTGAATAATAATCCCCTGAGTAGATATGGATAATATAAAAGCACACTAAAATCCCCAAATATTCGGGGAAAGATCTTATCTTTTGTTACATGGAAAGATGTCTGCAATCTGGCTTCAGTAAAGGAATAACTTAAAAGGCAGAAAAATAAGCAGCAGAACATCAGCTCTCACTTCAGTGTGTAAACTTTGGAAAGGCCACCTGTCAGATCCCTGGTGGAAAGCTGCATTTTGTTTGGCATCTGGCTGATTGCCACGATGAAATGTTGAAGTGTTTGGAAACTTGTGGAACTTTCTTCAAAAGGCACACTTCCCCTCCCCCTTTCTCTAAATAATTAAATCTTAAATGTTCTGGCTTGCAGTTAAGAAAAGATAAAACACAACGGCAGGATTCTTTCAAACACACTAGTTAATAACGTGGAGACTTTTCGTGCTATTTATTTTAGCTTTCTGCACATGAATTACGAAAGAAATTGCCTCAGTGTCACCTTAACTTTTTATCCCAGGTAGTCACTGATTCTGATCTTGGTAACAGTGAAGTAAATCTGAAGTAACTATGCTGAAATATGACTTGCAGAGAGCTGTATACTTATTCCAGTGTAAAACTGGTGTATGAACACAACTGTGATATTACTAGTCTTGTCATGAACCATATCAGCTAGAAGCTACTCCAGATTTTGGGGACTCACACAAGCTACTCCTGATTTAGGCATTGTTACTGAAAACAGAATGAGACCCACAATAGTCATCTGGGTGACATCTTGTCCTATGAAAAGGTAAGAATTTCACATGAAGTCTGTTTAATGGCAGGCATATTTTGCTCTGATCACTCATTTTGACTGTTTTCCCCAGCAATACATTGTGCATCAGGGTCCTGCTGGAAGCAAGTTGTTTCATGATTCCAGCACTTTTAGGAATGCAAAGCTCCAGATTAACACCATCTGTTGTTTGAAGATAAAAGTAAAGACACTGCTGTTAGTGGCTAGTTCTTTTTGTAATTGCTGTTCTTTTAAGTAGCAGACATTATGAAGCTACTCTTGCCCCAGTAGATATATATGGGGCTGCCAACAAAGGGATACGTGCTCTTGAGAAGTTGAACCCAAACATTGTTACAGTTAGTCGTGCTATAAAAAATTCCCAAAACTGGGGTTTTATTCCCTTAAGTTTCTTGATGGCTTTAGTGCTCACAGTCACTGGGGGAATGGAGGGCCTGAAATCACCCTCAGCCACGATGCACAGACTGGCCTGCCAACATACAGACTTCTCCACAGTGTCCCACTAATGTCTTGAAGCTTCCTGGGAGCAAAGCATGAGAACTCAGTCTGCAATATCACTGATACAAGAGATGACACAGTAGAGCCTACAGATAAGATCATGCACTGCTGAAATAGTCCCCTCTATTTTCCAACATCTGTTATGCATACCAGATGAGAGGGTGAGTGCTATTCCTTCTGGGGATTGAAAACTTTGTCTTGCATATGTGAACTGGAAGAGTGCAGGGACAAGTGAGGTCAGTGATCTCGTCTTGCGTACTCGTTAGTAGAGCTAAAGAGGGCAACGAATTTGCTCCAGGTATAGGAGCACAGCCAGAACCAGGCACAAGGCTGTAACTGTCCAGCTGTCTCTGCACAGGTCTGGCAGTGTTTTGGCCTGAACTCAGAAAGAGCCTGTCAAAGGCTTCCATACACTGCCCAGCTACAGCTGGGAATTAGCACAGGACAAAGACCACTCCCAAAAGGCATTTTGGCTGCAACCATACTGTTTAGAGAGTAAAGCAATTTACCTTAGTCTATAGCTGTGCCAGTTGGCCTCAGGGCAAAGAATGCTCCTTGAGCAGAAATGGCTCATTTCATTTACCACCATACTCAAGGTAGCTTGAGTGTCTCTGATCACCCCTTGGAAGAGACCAGCACCTAATGACTTGATACTTGTGACAGCGTCACTTTTGAGATGTATGATGTATTTCCTAATGGCTCCCATGAAGTACAATCCAGGCTTAGCCACCATTATCCTTTGACTTTGGCACTGAGTAGTTTAACAACGATATCAGTTTTATTTGAGATGCAGGCTGCTGAAGATACAGGTAACCAGATGGCAATCACCAAATGCAGCTAGCAGGAAATGGTGATGTCTTTACTGACACATGTTGAACTTCATCCAGAAATTGTGGGGTCCCATAACAACCTCTGTCACACATCTTCTGATGAAGAGAGGAAGACTCCACGACGTTCCTGGGCAGCCTGTTCCAGTGCTCTGACACGCTCTATATAAAGAAATTCTTCCTCATGTTGAGGTAGAACTTGCATTTTATTTTTTGGCCGTTGCTCCTTGTCCTGTCTCTGGGCACCACCAAAAAGAGTCTGTCATGATCCTCTTGGCACCTGCCTTTGAGGTATTTATATGTATTAATTAGATCCCATCTCAGTCTTCTCTTCTCTAGACTAAACAGGCCCAGCTCCCTCAGTCTCTCCTCATGAGAGAGATGCTCCAGAACCCTCATCTTTGTGGCCCTTCACTGGACCCTCTCCAGTAGCTCCTTGTCTTTCTTGTACTGAGTAGCTCAGAACTGCACACAGTACTCCAGATGTGACCCCACTAGGGCTGAGTAGAGGGGGAGGATCACCCCCCTTGACCTGCTGACCATACTCTTCCTGATGCATCCCAGGATACCATTGGCCCTCCTCCTCACAAGGGCACACTGCCAGCTCAGTGTCATCCACCAAGACTCCTGGCTCCTTCTCTGCAGAACTGCTCTCTAGTAGCTCAACCTCCAACCTGTGCTGGTACCTGGGGTTATTCATCCCCAGGTGCAGAACCCTACACTTGCCCTTGTTGAACTTAATCAGATTTCTCTTCACCCAACTCTACAGCCTATCAAGCCTGCCGAATGGCAGCACAGCCTTCAGGTGTATCAGCCACCCCCTTCCCAGTTTCATATCATCAGCAAACTTGCTGAGGATACATTCTATCCTTTCATCCAGGACTTGGGGGTGATGACTGATGAGGAGCTCAATGTGACCCACCAATGCGCACTTGCCACCCAGAAAGCCCACAATATTCTGGGCTGTATGAAAAGAAACATGGCCAGCAGGACAAGGGAGGTGATTCTGCCCCTCTACTCTAGTCTGGTGAGACCCCATCTGGAGTACTGCATGTGGCTCTGGGGCTCCCAAGAAAAGAAGAACACTGAGTTGTTGGAACGGGTCCAGAAGAGGGCCACAAAGTTGATCAGAGAGCTGAAACACCTCTCCTGTGAAAACAGGCTGAGAAATCCAGAATTGTTCATCCTGGAGAAGAGAAGGGTCCTAGAAACAGCCTTCTAGTACCTAAAGAGGATCTACAAGAAAGCTGAAGAGGTATAACCTGATGCTGCCCTTTTACCCTCCCCTATGTTCCCCTCAGACCTGCAAGGGTAAGGAGGCAACCCAATCTCCCATAGCTAAATCTTCAGGTGAATTATACTGAAACCATGTTGGATGGAAAGCTGGTGGACAGCTTAAAGGACTTCTTCCCAGTTCAAGATTTTTGAGGACAAGCCCTGTAGCATAGCCCCTGGAGAGGAAGCCTATCCCTTGGAGAAAAGAAAAAGAACAATAAAAACCCTTTCAGAAGCTGTATAAGGGTATTTTAGCACAAAGATTTTTCTTCTCCAGAGCCTCTTCCTGTGGGTTTAAGCTACAATGGAGATAGTTCAGGCCACCATAAATGTTGATACAATTGTAGGAAAACAAGAATCTAGTTTGTCCTTTCCTGTCAAGGAGTCATTTTTTTCTCTCTGAAAGTGATGACTGAGCCCTGATCCACAGAAATCCTGAATGCTCAGCAATTCATGTTAAGGAGCAAAACAAAACCCCCAATCTCTCTTTTATTCTGCCATGGCATTTT
The DNA here is from genome assembly GCF_001604755.1 of Lepidothrix coronata. NCBI lineage: Eukaryota > Metazoa > Chordata > Aves > Passeriformes > Pipridae > Lepidothrix > Lepidothrix coronata. Next base: position 7,239,963 of record NW_016690255.1, on the reverse strand, counting down.
GGTAACTTTTCAACATGCTGTCATCTGGTGACAACAAAGACCTCATATCTCCTTTCAAAAGCCTTCCTTTTGACCTTGTACTAATTAGAGTACATGTAAAAACAATTGCAAATTGAAATACAGAATAATATCTGTGTTAGCTATTTCTAAAAATAATGAGGAATGGCAAACAGAAATGTCAAGACAACAGTTTTGCATAAGCTGCTTGTGATTTGTAGATGTCTGTGGTTAGTCTACAAACTTGTACACATTTTTCTGACCTTTACAAGGTTATGCTTTGCTCAGATCACTAGTCATATGTCTAAAAACTGTTATGTTGACTTTCTTTTCAAAGCAAGTATAACTCCAGGACATATTTTCAGCCCCATGGTCCAGGGATGCATACGTGCCAGGAGGTCCTACTTGAAGATATTACTTGAGATTCATACTGGAATTTTGCTGTTTGACAGCTGGAATTTTGTGTTTGACAGAATGTGCATACCCCAGCTAAGAGGTGGTTATGTAATTCTAATATTTGGAGATTTCCTTGGGGGTCATATAATACTGTGTCCTCGAGGTTCAGTGAAGAGCTCTCCACACCATTTTTTAAGCACGTAAGATATGTAAGCATTTAATTCCTATTTAGATCTGTGGGAACTTGATCCTCATGGATATTTTTAATCTCTCTATAGAGATTGTTACAGTGACAGCACAAGTATATGTGGGTCCCAATTGTGTCCTGAAGAGAGAAAATTCCTTAGGGTAAAACCTGTTTCAGCCATATGCATCTCTCTCCTTCTTTCTCACTACTGTGAGAAACCAGGAGATTGTAACATAATTTTTCAAGTTTTTGTTCTCACAAGGTGTCTGTGGAATAGGCTAGTTGATGCTATCTAACATCTGTGCATTTTAGTGAGCAGTTGAGATATGTTTTTGACTGAGAAATGATCCTGAGTAGCCTCCACTGTAATTCAAAAAGCCTGTGGATGTGACAGGAATTTGTCTTTGCCATATGTTACCTTCCTAAGATTTTAAGTAAGGATGGTAAGATGTCTGTTCTTAAACCAGAAAGACTACAATGGTGAAGCAAACAATGATCCACATCAAATGAGGTACTTAGTATTTCACCAGTGGAAGTTAATGGGAGCTGTGAGAGCTCAGCACTTCAAAGGATGTACCTTCACTTAGAGACAGTGCCTTATTCATGTATCCCACTCCTCTGGCCTATGTTCCTATGTGACAAAGGTATAACTTTTATACCCTTTTATACGAGAGGGACTCGGGGATGTATGAAGCCTGGAAGCAGATGATGGTCCCTGAGCCAGTTCATCAGGCCTTGCCTGCCTGGAGCCTGTTCTTCATGATCTGAGGGCCAAAATTCAGTTGTTACCACCCCAAAAATGTGCCACTATGGGGGGACACCCAGGCTGTGTGGACACCCAGGCTGTATGCACAGCCCAGCTCTTATACCAAAATTTATTCAGTATTTTGACTTCAGAGAAAAAACAAGCTTCAAGGATAAAGACTTTCATGCATCGGTCTCCATTTCAGATGGTCCTAATTTATATACCCTTAGCAGATCATGCCATCAGTAGAGAAGTGAGGTGGGGAGAACTGTAGTATAAAGGTGAACAACACCCATAAAGTAGATTCAGTAACTAGACAGCCCTGGTGCCAAGAGATTGAAGTTTTAAAATAAAAAGTTTGCAAAGAAGATAGACACTAGAAAGAAACAGAGTACCTGGGCTATCTGGTTTTTCCACACCTCTTATTTTTTGTGTTTTGATTCTATGACATAATGCTGCTCTGGGTTCTTCTTTCTGTGCAGGGCTAGGGGTTGGACTTGATGATCCTTGTGGGTCCCTTCCAACTCAGCATATTTTGCGATACTGTGATACTGCCATTCTCTGGAAAATCACCAGCAAGGAAACTCCTCTTCATTTGCTCAGAACCTAGACTTTCCAGACTTCATTCTTCACATTCAAAATATATGCACACAGGTATTTAAGCTGTTAGACAGTATCCAAAGGAGGGCCATGAAGATGTTGAAGGAACTAGAGGGGCAGCTGTATGAGAAAGGGCTGAGGTCACTTGATCTATTTGTTCAGTGAAGAGGCTGGGGAGAGACCTCATTGCAGTCTGCAATTTCATCGTGAGGGGAAGAGAAGGGACAGACGCTGATCTCTTCTCTGTGATGACCAGCGACAGGACCTGAGGAAATGGCCTGAAGTTGTGTCAGGGGAGGTTTAGGCTGGATATTAGAAAAAGGTTCTTCACCCAGAGGGTGGTTGGTCACTGGAACAGGCTCCCCAGGGAAGGGACACAGCACCAAGCCTGACAGAGTTCAAGAAGCGTTTGGGCAATACTCTCAGGCACATGGTGTGACTGTTGGGGATAGTCGTGTTCAGGGCCAGGAGTTGGACTCAATGATCCTTTTGGGTCCCTTTGAATTCAGTGTATTCTGTGATTCTATGATTCTGTGATTTAAATGCCTTTTTTTTAACTAGAAATAAACATTTTTTTTTTCATATTATGTCTGTATTTGATCAAGAAGGAAATCCTACAACTTATTCTAATAATATGGGATCCTATTCAGTGCTGGGACACATGTGTCCAAGCCAGCTGTCCCAAGTGCACTCCTATAATTGAAAATAACTACTTAATTTTGTCTCACTAATATCATAAGTTCTTTGATAACCAGTGGAAAATATATCACTTCTACAGTGATATATACAAACTTCACCTTTTCCCCTTTTATTTTACAGTTCTGCTTCACAGATTCCTCATTCCAGTTTTCTTTCATCTAGATTTCTTCCATTACTCATGCTGAAACAGTAAAATGAAGGGTCCAGATAGAGCACTAGATTTTATGACTTTTTGTGTGCATATGATTGGAATGTGTGTACAAAATGATAAATTAATACATAAAGAGATCAAGTGAAACATAACACCTACTTCTTATTGAAGTACATTACTTCTGCTATTGCTTCTCCTCTGTGTAGTAATTTCCATTTGAATATAGCTTTGCCAGGCTTGGACTGCAAAGGTTAAAGCTTGCTTGGAGAACTTTAAATTACATCTTTCTGAACTTCAATGTCCTTGACAATGCAATTCGATTTTCTTCAACAGAGGTTTTTGTTTGTTTGTTTTTTTAATATAGCAAGTCTTTTCTGTGAAAGGTAGCTTAACATTCACATTACAGTAACATCTGGAAGCTCAGAGCTAGAATTTAAATGCTGTCGGGCCTAATTGCACTAACTGCTGTATAAACAATAGATGTCCTTGTCCCAAACCTACAAGATGAGACAAATATAAACAGATGGGTAAGACAAAAAAATAAACAAATTGAATAGGAAATTCCCAATTCTTACGAGTCAGTGCTCAAAACTCTTTATTCATTTGGCTGTAATTCATCTGATAGCAGATTCTTAGGAGAAGAATATAAGAGCAGTGCAATTATACAATGACCTTCCCATTGCTTTACCTCCCAAACTTCCAGTAGTAATTTGTTTAGGGGCTCCTCAAGCCACAAGTTATAGCTATGTTTTTGTGTTTAGCCATGCTGTATCAGCTGTTTTTTCATGAATCTGTCTTAATTACTTTATAAAAGTAATTTTGGGCTCCAGAGCATCCTGTGACAATGAGTTCCACGTGTTAATTATTTGCAGAAAGCTTATTTCCTTTTGTTCACATTAAACTGCTTGTCCCATAACTTCATTAGTTGCCAATAAATTCTTACACTTAATGGTTCCCTGTTTATTTTCTCTGAACCCAGACACTTGTTTCATGAGATCTTGCTACAACTCTTTACTGTCTGCTTTAGTTTTGGCAGGCCTGAATTATTTTGTATCATTTACCAACTTCATCTTCTCACTCTTCAGTCCCTTTGCAATTCATTTAATGAACTGCATGAGTCAGTATAGCTCCCTTGTGCTTTACTAGTAACCTCTTTCAATTGAACAAGCCAAACATTTATTCTTACCCTTTATTTTGTAAAAAATTAATAATCTATGTGACCACTCTTATGACAGCTTAGTTCCTTTAAGCATCTCTGTTGAGAGATGTCAAATGCTTGCTGATAAAATGATTATATCAATTGAACTGATGTTACTTACAAGTTCAGTGACTGGATCAAAGAACTGTAATAGATTTATAAGGTAATGTTTTTCCTCTAAAACACTTTTTTCTGTTCTTCAAGTCTTTTCTAGATACAGCATATTTATCCATATATGCACTAACTCTGTTCTTTTTAAAGTTTCCATTGTATTTATCACCTTGTATTTCTCTTGTGCTTGGGCTGATTTAAGCAATATATCATGCACCAGAGTTCATTCATAGCCTTCACAGGGAGTTCCTCTGGACCACTTAGGTAAATACCACATGGTCCTGATTAACAGTTATTGTGTGGTTTACATTTTTGTCTAGGCACAAAAGTTCTTGTATCAACATTTCAGTTTGAGATAAATCTTCAGACTCTTTCTCTGTAAAGAATGGTCCTGGCATGAGAAACTCCATAAACTTCTCTGCAGCAAACAGTGAAACCCTGGCGTCAACTTTAGGTTTTACATATATATCATTTCTCATGCTCACCAATTCTCTGGCATATGTCCTGCTTTTGAATTTTGAATAAGTTTCTATTATTAGTTTTTAATACCTTTGGTAAATTGCATTCTTCACATTGGCCTTCCTTATTACTTATGTTTTTTGTCTATTACTTATGTTTTTTGTCAATGTTTATGTTTTCTTCCACTTTCCTTTTAAAAATTACCCCCCATTCTGAAGAATGCAATATCACATCTGCTAGCTTTTGTTTGTTTTTTAGCTGCATTGGTTTCTTTGTGTTTTGACTGAATATTTTTAACTGGCAGAAAACATTCAGTCTTCTAACATAGTGCACCTAAACTGTCTTCTTGCCCTCATTCTCCCAGGTGCTAACCTACTCTGTTAGTTACTTCACCTGATCACCTTTGTTTTATCCTTCGCTGGCTTTTCAGAGGTTCAGTGCAAACGATCTGCATTTCATAATGTTTTTGAATTAACATGTTGTCAACCAGTTCCTGCTCACTGCTCAGGCCTAGTCCAAGACCTGCTTCACTTCTTTGGATCTTTCATTATTTTTTTCAAAGTGCTACTATTTTCATTATTTATAATTTAGATCAGCCTTTCCTTGTGGGACGTTTACCTCGTCTGGAGTAGGGTAACTGAAATTTCCAGTTACTGTAGCATTTTGCCCTGATAGCTTCTCAAACCTCCAAGAGTCATTTGGAGTTTCTAAGATCCTAAACATGTCTTTTTCTACAACCTAAGATCTCTCTGGGTACTACTGTCTACTCCTGTCTCATGTATTTTCATGTTTCTTATATTCAGCATAACTTGAGGGAAAGAAGCTCTTTAACTGCATCTCCAAATACAGTAGCAACTTTATTCCATGGGCTCTGGCATCCTGCCTTTAACAGTGTGCAATTTAGGCTCCCAGGCAAAGGAGAGGCCCTGTGCAGTACGTCAGAGGAAAGAATCCTTCCTGAAGATCTCCACATACTGCAACTTGATCAGAGCCAAATTATCATAGATTTCTACATGAATACTGGAACTGATGAATTTTTCAATGTCTTTGTGCTAAAATAGGTTTTTCGAATATATCCAAGAAACATTCCAAAGCTGATTATAGCAATCTTAAAGAAGGACGTCTTTGGATATAAGACTCTTGGCAATGAACCTTTAGGGTTAAACATAGCAATATACAAGTCTTAAATAATTGTTTCTTTTCTCATCTGAACCTTGAAACTAAGGTAAGACTTCATGTTATATTTATAAAGAGAGGGCCCATCCTTTGCTAAGATTTTCAGTTGTAGATATCTCATGCCTTGAATAACTTTGTGCGAACAGTGAACAGCATTGACTCATGTACTTCATGGCACATTACAGCTGTCTGTCTCAGTGTCATAGTTAGGGATGAAGGGAGCAAATTCAAAATAGGAAAAAAATAAAATCTTAGGAAAGTGGGGAAAAAATATTTAAAGACACTATTTCTGAAAGGTAATAGGAAGTTTCCCCACATACGTGGATCTAAACTACTATAGATTGTAATGGGGAAAATCAAACAGAAGTATTTTATTAACTGTTAAATTGAAAGCAAATGTACCATCTTGAGGAATTATTTTTACCATCTGGTACCAGCTGTAATGTTATATTCTCCCCTCTTCCCTCTCTGCACATAGTAAGCCGTATTAGCTCTTCACTTTTTAGTCTTGTTTAATGCCAGAAAGAAGCAAATGCCAACATGGCCTATTTCCATTGATACCATTCATTCCCAATAGGTTCAGTTTTCCTTTCAGGTACGCAGCAATGATTGCACATCTGTTTTCTGTGGTTGTTTTGCATGGTTCCTGGGATATAAATGCACAGATTTTGGAGTGAAAAAGGGTGTGTGCACAGTGCTAAACTGGAGAAAATAATAAAGAATTAGGATGCTAAGATAATAAAACAGACTAGTTAAGCAAGAAATGGCTTTTTAATATGTTTTAACTTATGTTCACATCCAGTAAATTAACTTAATCCCAGGTCTAATATCCCAGACTAGAATTATTCTGAGACTCACTCTGGGTCTCATTGCTTTGGGAATTCTTCTAAAAAATGTCATGTCTTCTCTGTTACCTACAGCAGTATTTCAAGCACAGAGGTACTTCCTCTTCACATATGACAGAGCTGTGCTATTCCCAATCCTCATCTTGGAAAAAGATACTAATTTTATCCTGTGAAGAAAGTCCACTCCTTGTCTGTATTTCAATCACCCTGTGTACTTCATCTTTTATGTCCATATTAAAAGTCTCACAATACTCTAAAAATAAATGGATGGTTTAAGACAGTATTTTTCAATCAGCAGCTCTTATTACTGTGTGTGAAGCTGAGTGATAAGTTAAAGAGGACATAAAGGCACTAAATTCTGTAGCCTTCAGTATCTGTGTTAGCTTGGGTTAAAGTTGATGGCTCCAAGTGATTAGAGGCATTCTGTGACTGAGTTGCAGAACTTGAGTGCAAATATCTCTTTGCCAAGAGATCCAGTTCCCCTTGAAACCAGAGGAAACAGCCAGAATATAACACAGTAGATGATTAGGGGTCATTAGTCTGAACAGGAGCTAAGTCTTGAGGTATTGTGACTGCTGAGGCCTCAGTACAAAACTGTTATATTCTGCTCCAATACTATTCCATTTCCTCTTCTGTATGTACTTAGAGGTGTATCCCGTGGAAGCAGAGACTTCCCTGACATTTTAAGCTCTAACAAATTAAGGCAGGGAAATGCTGAGAGACCTGAATTCTCTGTTGAGGACTCTGTTGTACTCCTCTTGTGATCATGATCTTTTCTTCCAGCACACTACAGAACATGCTAGAGTGCATCTAGTCTGAGACATCCCAATGCATGTATTATGTAAATTAGAAAACAGCTATTGCAGAAAGGTGCAGAGGGGATGCATGAAGATACAGGATCACACTTTCTTATGAGAATTTTCCAGGTAGCTCAGAGAAGGAATAGGATTTATGAAGTGTGGACCCGCAGAGGAGTTATTCAAAAGTATTTTAAATATTTTCAGTAACAGAGGATAGCAGAGAGCAACCCAGCACAGCAGAAGTGTCACAGACCAGATGGATAGCTAGTGCCATTCTGGTCAGGAGAAAAAATGTTGCCTTCCTGGAAGCAGGGGCAAGCAGGCAGACATTTAAGCAGGTGGCAAATTCTTGGTGAACAGACTTGATGTCTGAGAAGCTGCCTCATCTGCATGGGTTCGTTTTGTTCCTTTTATGCTTTTATTTATAAATATTTTTAAATGTATCATCTACTTTAAATGTTGGAAGTACTTTGATTTGTACTTTGTCTTGGCCTGGATTAACAGTGATTTCAAGAGAGATGAGTAACAAATAATGTGTTAAGCAGGGAACACTAGACAACAGCTGTACATGTATGTTAGAAAAGCACTGGTCTGAGAAGCACAAATTGATCCAGAGACAGACCTGGTCCTCAGATAGAGGGAGAGATGGCATCAATTTTTTGGTTTGGATCTGATGTTGTAGCTTACACAAATAATTTTTACCCGTCTGTACTATTAGCAAAATGTAGGTGCCTTCAAGAAACTGTACTTGGCTTGTGCCTGCATCCATAGTCTTTTCTGTGCAGTGTTACAGAAGGCTGCCAGGCACTCTCTGGCCCTACACTGAGACATACCTACAGCATCTGCCATAGGAGGTGGGTCTCAACTGCATTTTCAGGAAGGATGTACTCAGGTAAACTAACCCCATGTTGTGCCCTCTCCTGCATTTGGTGTCTGGCTCTGTACTACTTTCTGTGTAGGCAATGTGAGCTTGACATAAGCATATGAGCCAGATTCTTTAAATCTAGTTCAAGTATTTGTGCATAACATAGCAATACAAAAGTATCCAGGAACTCTCATTACATTGAACAGACAAGCTATTTTATATTTTTAGTGGAAAGAAAAGAAACAACAACCCTACAGTCTAAAAAATATTTATATAGGACATTGCAATTATTGTTCAGAATTAATGAGTTTTATCCACTTCTTTTGGCTTAAAGAACACAAAATCCCAATGAAAGGAAACAGATGTAGTTGTTTTAAGCATTTCCAAAGGAAACTGCAGTAAAGTCTGAAACATCACTGTATAAAAGCCTTGTGTGTCATGGAGATGTTCCGATATTGTTTTCATTTGCCAGCTGTGTGTAAAGAGGGAGTTATGTTTGTGGCCAATAGATCTTCCCACATCAGAGCAGTAACAACAACAAAGCAACGGAAATATTATGAAAACGCTAACTTTACCTTCAAATACACTTGATTTTCCTAAACAAGAATCGCGGGTTAGGAATCAGTTCAGAGAAAAATGGTCAGAATTTATAATGCTCTACTGAAAAAGACAATAAAAGGAAGAAAGAGCATTAAAAAACCAAACAAGTCCAAAGGGAGTGTGGCCAACAAATAAGATATCAGGACATTACCTCCTGGCTTGCCTCCTTAGCTAGTGCTTGTCAGTCTCTATCCTTCAAGAAAAATACCAGCACTTTCAATTGTCTGAAGACATACAGCATAATAAACTAGCAAAGAATTTCTGGAACTGCAAATCAGGGGATTCAAGTCCAGCTCCTGCCTCTGCCTCTACCATTGGTGTTAAATGTTATTATCTGTGTTATGGTAACACCTAGAAATCACAGATCCAGTGTAGCAGACATTTCTACAGCAGACCCATAAAACTATAGTCTTTGACCTGGAAAAACCTGCAGCCTGGTGATAGAAGCTTCCTGTGCTTCAGTTTTCCTATCAGTCAAATGGGGAACTTGTTTGACCAGGATGGCTGTATGACTCGACTCTGGGTTTCTGATTGATGTTCTTTTTCACCAGCTGCCCACTGTGTTGGAAAAAAAGCTCTTTGAATATGGTAATCTGTAGATCATAGGTCCCATTTCTGCATTCTGCACTACACATTGCAGGGATATATTCAGACCTTACTATGTATGGAGTCCAAGCTATTGAACACTTTGGGACAAAACCCAAACCAACACATCCAAGGGACAAAACTTCTTAAAATGCTTTTGAGTCATATGATTGTACGATAGGATGACACTTTAAATTAGTGACTGGCCTGTTTTTCAGCTAGGATAGTGTTAATTTTCTTCCTAGTAGCTGGTACAGTGCTGTGTTTTGGATTTAGTATGAGAATAATTTTGATAACACACTGATATTCTGGTTATTGCTAAGTAGTGCTTACTCTAAATTCAGATCTTTTCAGTTTCCCATGCCCTGACAGCGAGAAGGTGCACAAAAAGCTGGCAGGGAATGTATGGCCTGTACAGGTATCCTGAACTGGCCAAAGGAATATTCTATACCATAGAACCTCATGCTCAGTGTATAAATTGGGGAGAGTTGGCTGGAGGCTGTGGATCACTGCTCGAGGATAGACTGGGTATCAGTTGTGAGCAACTGCATTGTGCATCACTTGTTTCCCTTGGATTTTATTCCTCTCTCTCTTCATTTCCTTACAATGATGATAATGATGATGATATCACAATATTTCATTTTGTTTGAAACTATTCTTATCTCAGCCCACGAGATTTACCTTTTCTTTCTGATTCTCCCCACTGGGTTAGGGTAGGTTAGGGTAGGGGGTAGGGTGAGCAAGGGGCTGCATGGGACTTAGTTGCTGGTTGGGGTTAAACTATAACACTAATGTTTTCAACTGAGAACACAGTGGAAGTGACAAAATATCTTCTGTGAACTAAAAAAAAATAGTGCACAACTAATATAAAATAATGGCTAAGATCTGCAGTCAAAAAGATGATAGTTCCCTGTGAAAGTCTTTGGTTTGTATTTTCTTAATGTATTTCTCTGAGAGTGTCTTTCCTGTCTTTCCACAGTCAGTTAAAATGTTGACACTGATAGTCGCTTCAGCAACTTAATCTCTCCCTTTGTTTATTCTGGTCACCTTTTGCCTTTCAAAGGATTATCCTTCAATTTCCAAGAACTATACTATTGCCCTGACAGCTTGCAGTTAAACCATAAGACTTTAAAAAAAAACCCCTAACCCTAAAAAACCTAAACAAAATTTTAAAAAGCTCTAGTACCCTAACGAAAGAGTATATGGGAATAAACTTCTGGTGACCCAACAGAAAGAAAATATCAGAGAACAATAAACCTTTCAGGAGAAAATATTTCAGTCAGTACATATCCTGTTCAACAAATACCATCTACGGTGTTAATAAAATACAGGAAGGCTGTCAAAGCTTATTTGCTGGACAAAAGGTCTAGAAAAGGGAACTTTTGTTTTTCCACCAAGAGAAGATACAGTCCTAAGTAATGAGAGGGGTGGGTTGTTGTGTGACCATATTATATTCCACATGGACGCTACTACGTTATGCAGCCATCATAGAGGAGGTGAGAGAGAAGGAAGCTCTCTTAAATTCTTCAGTTCCAGCTCAGCACATGAATCTTTTTGCTGGGAAGTGACATAGAACAGAAAAAACTCACTGTCTTTAAGCAGTCTGTGTATGAGCACCATGCACCAAAGGGGATCAGTCACAAAGGTATGGATACTCTTGATATTTTCATGTGGTTTCATCAAACTGTAACTGTCTGTGAGTCAAGATGCAGAAGGAAAACAAGATTGTCACCATGAAAGTGCAAAGTCCACCTGCCTGTTGAATACAGCAGTCCAGGTCATAGGAACAAGGCCAACTGATTATTGAACGCCCATAAGGTAAATGATGTAATAAGGTAAATGACGTAATAAGAAAGTTTTAGTACAGATGTATGATTACATAAATCCAGGTGACATGAGCCTGAATAAAGCAAAAATAAACATAAATGTTACATTCACACTGCAGTGCCATGTGGAATCATTTTGTCAAGCAGGTTCCTGTTGAGCTCATGGCTCCAAAACTGATAGCTCTCTGATATGTTGGTGTTATCCTATATACATTCTGCATTTGAACAGGATACTAGGGTAGCACTTTATGCTTTAGAAACTAAAGCTCAGAACGATCTATTGCACATACTTGACTGCTGTCAATCCAGCAGACTATGCATTTGAATATACAACAAAATACTTCCTAAACTATCCTAAAAATATAGCTCATTTTATGAATTAATATATTTCTATGTATTTGCACTGGGAGTTTGGAGGACAAAAATTAGCACTTTTGCCTGGAATGTAATCTCAACAGCAAACTGGATAGAAAAAAAAGAGAGCGGAAGCTAAGCATCCCTGTTTTCCACAGAGTCAAGAAAATATTGGTCAGTTTATCAACAAGGGCCCCTTCCCAGCAAAATCAAATAGGAGCCACAGGGCGAGAGTCTACACAAGAGCAGTTACACAAACCCAAACCCGAAAGTGGATTTGCGGCAGCTTGTGCCATATCTGCACAATGTTGCCCGTCTATCACCCATTCTGCTCTGCTGGATGAAATTCATCAATCATTAAGGCCTCTGGTCCCACCTCCAAGGACGTACAGCTGAGAACAAGACACTGATGACTGAAGCTGCAGGTAGCAGAGGCTTGGAGTAATGAGCCTGTGCAGAAAGGCTCTTCACAGTCCTGTTTTGACAATGTGTGAGTGTGTGCTTTTGGAAGGGATGAGCATGCCAGTATACAGACAGGGAACAAAGGTACAGGGTAAGAGTTGCCCTACACTCAAGGCCAAATTTTTTCAAAATCCTAAAATAAACAGGGGTCATTTTGTATTCATGATCTTATTCTGCAACAAAAGCAGTATTTATTCAGTCCTTTCCCTTTTCCAGCCTTCATGACTGTTAATTCCAATCCTAAACCAAGTTGCAATGCATCTTGTATTTAGTGTCTACAAAGTATTACGTCATCTTAATACCATTCTTTTTTATTGCCTTTTACCTGTAACTTGTAATTTTGCAGTTTGAACCTATACCTGCATGATTTCAACAATGTTACTGCACAGTTGTCCCCTAAAAAGACATCAGAAGACTCTCCACTACAGCTAGCTCCACCTTTTCCATTTTATTCCTTTGTATCTTGAGCATGGAAGGCATCCATCCGGGCCCAGTTCACATGATACTATTCTGGTGATTTGCAACCTAATTAGGATGCACCATTCCAGCTTAACAGCATCAGAGAACGTGGAGTTATCAGCAGAAGCTCTGCAGAGTTGAGAACCTACATCTTGAGGAAGGCATTTAATTTTCAAGTTTGTAACTTGTTGTACACACGTTTTCTCCTTCCTCTCTCCAGTTTTAATAACTGAACAAAGTGTTTGAAAGGAATTCCAGAGGAACAAACTTTGTTCGGTTCAGACACCAGAGCTGAGTTCTTTTCCTACTGTGGACTTCCCGGAACAAATTTGGCTAACCTTGCAAACATTTCCCTTCACTCTCAGTAAAATTTAGAAAGTGAGAAGGCTATTGTGAGAATAAATCAACTAACAACTGTTCCTACGAATTATGGAATCGAGACCACATAAGTTCACAGAGAGCTAAAAATCTAGAGGCTGGAAAAAGGGAGTAGACTGTAAGAATAGACAGTGTCCTTCATACTGTCCCCCCAATGTACCTCATCAGCATGGATTATGAGAAAACATAATTTGTCCCCATTAAATTCTTGGCCCCTGTTTAGCAGTAGTGTCCAGGCAGGCCATGTCCTCTTATTTTTTCTTTCTTTTTTTTTTTTTTTAATGGAAAATGTTCCTTAGGATGGATAACCTCGAGACAAGCTATTAACCTCACGCAGGTCACAAATAATCCTGCAAGCTGAAACAGCTTGATCTTTACCACTTTGGTCTAAAGCCACCTAGGGACTGTTGCCTTGGTTGGTCTTCAATCAGTCTTACTTATCTAAGATAAATTTGTGAGCAGGCTCTGAGATTAATAAAAAATAAAGACCTTGGAAGGATGACTCAGAATCTACACAGAAATAAGACATTAGAAACCTGCCCTCCTATATACAGATCAATATAGCTGAATGGTTTTATTTGGTTATACAGAGAAGTACAATCTGTATATTGAAACTATGAGATATATAAGACAAACAAGAGGGGCAAAACTCTGTTCTACCTGTTCACATAGGCCCCAAAGAACAGACTCAGGTAAAGCAAGAGGAATGGGCTTTTTCTAGCATAATGATAACAGCACTCTCTTGCAGTGCTTTTCAATCAGCTTAACAAGCCTTCAAGTTTTATCTTTTTTACATTCAAATGTAACCTCCTATCAAGTTTACTTAGATAAAAAAAATGAAGGCTGATCTCATTTCCACCAGCTGAATTCCCAGTTGTTATTTACAACAAATAATTCTGACATTATTCTTCCAGATGCATGTTACAGGCCAGAGAAGAATATATATGGCAGACTGTCATAGTCTGATGCTATGTCTCATTTCTCTTTCTGCTTACTAGGCAGACTTCCTTTTCAAAGAAGGCTGCTGAAAGCATTTTTTAACAGTTAGAAAGCAATTTTCTTTGCCTGTGGCCTCTGCAAGAATTTTAGATCTTAGTGGCATAGCTCTGTGAAAAGTGTCTTTCTTGTCGCCTACATTTTCTTCTTCACTGATCTGCATTTGCCTGTCAAACACAGCATTGTAAGGACAGTCAGCTGCCATTCAAAGTAGTGCTGAATGAAGAGTCCGGCAAAGCTCCAGCAGTACAGGACAGAACACCAGCACCCAGGCAGAGATTTGGACTTAGTGCTTTGATAGACTAGAAGTGACAAGGGCCAAGAAGAGAAAACTGTTGTGAGGCAAGAGAGAAACACGCTTGCCTTTAGTGACATTTCTCATATAGAAGACAGATTTAAAAGACTGTTTCCTTTTCATTTTCATGTTTCTTATCTCATTGTACTGTTCTTCTGAAAGATGGCAAAGCTGTTAATGTCCTCACAAACTTAAAGCCAAATATCTATACCTTCTAAAAGTCTCCGATATTTAACAGACTAGTACTGGGCAGATGCCTGTAAGGAAAATAGTCCAGTGCACAATATACACACTTGCAACTAGTTCCTCACAAAAGGGCACAACAGTTGTACACAGACATAGAGCTAGGCACATCCAAGGAACACAAGATCTTGATGTTTGCTTCTAATGTGTACAGGAGGGATATTAGTGTAAGAAACCTGAATGAACGGCAATCCCAATATGGAACCTTATTATGACTTAAACCTATCTAGAGTGGATGACTTTCAAAGTTGTGCAATAGGTGAGAAAAATGCGAGCACGTCACTAAAACCTAGTCCTTAAAATTTTTGTGTACTTAAGCCTTGCATATGAAGATTTAAGGAGTATATAAATACCGCATTTTGGCATAAAAGTCGTTTCACATCTGGAGAGACTGGAACATGTACAACCCTTTGATTCAATCTGTTCACAGCTACAAGAGATAAACTGTATATGAAGGTTGCCTTTGAAGATAGAAAGGCTGCTAAGAGTGACCTTTTCATTATCTATGCTAAGTATCTCTGTATCAGTATCTTTGCTGAGAAACATATCTATTGGTTATTTTGGCTAGAGTTTGGCTTTGAGCATGTATGCTGATTCCACCAGGTACAGACTCATGATAACACCCTCAAGCATTGCCAAGCATGTCACACCTATCTTACTCTCAGGACTTTGTAACAGGAAACTAGTAAGTCCATAAAATCCCAGCTGTCACAGACAGAAGAGAAAGGGAGATGCTGTTCAATGTCTCTTCCAGGGGAATCAAATAAAGGTACTAAAAATCCAGGTTCAAAATACATCAAAGAAGATAATTTTTATTACACTAGGTTGATGAGCTGTGGAACACCTCTTCGGAAGATAATATAGAAATTGAAACCTTAAATGGGTGGGAGGGAAGAATGGATAAGCTCATGGAAGAGAAACCAACCAAGGTTTATGAAATACAAAAAGTAAATCCTGCTTAGAAAGTTTCCAAAATGAAAGCGTTTGGAAGACAGGAGAATACGGGTGGAAGTTCCATATATGATTGCCTTGCCACATAATTTTCTAGATATTTTGGGTACTGTTGAAGAGCAGAAGACTGGAACAGACGGTTCTATTGTCTAACAAGGTGTGACCCTTCTTAGCTTCTGATAATCCTCCTCAGCCTCAGATTCATAAAGCGTGACTGACTTCAAAGCAAGCAAACCTTTATACTATTATGTAAGAAAACTTATCAGTATTTGAGTTACAGTATAATTTTTTTCCTTGCTTGCTTTATTATAAGGCATATTAAGGGAGGTGTTTCAGCTAAAAATAAAATTGGCTCACTGTTTCTCTTTAAAATGCAACTGATTTAACAAACTGTCCTGTTAATTGCCCCAACCAAACAAAGAAAATAAGAGAATAACTGTTTTGCCACTGACTTGTAAGAAATAAGCATGAATATGGCAGAGAAAAAATTTTCAGATGGATATGTGATTTTTCAAGCCGTTAGTGAAGGCAGAGAAGCACAGTGACCTAATGGAAGGTTGCAGAACCAGTATAAATGTAGATCCTTGATCTGCTAGAGGCAGATGTCTTGGGCAGTACCAGTGGCACCTGTTTATCACCTGATCAAGCCTCTACTAGTATAGTCTTTCTTCTACTTTTCTCCTTAAGAAAGTTCCTTCTAAAAAATAGTACAGGCATCTGTAATGGCTTCTGCTGCTCACCTAGACTTTTCACTGATAAACCTGCATTACTTTCTAGACTACCTGCAAATAGCTTCTTCTCTGATTTCCATCCCTACAGGACAGCTGAACTGAGCAGAATCCAGTAGTGACAGAAAATTCATGATATAGGGTGAATATCCTTTAAAAACCTTGAGTTAAAGAGATTTTTCTCCCTGTGTTACACCACAAATGTGTTACTACTTCCCTTCCTCTTCCTCTCTGGAGGAATACAGCCAGCATCAAATGATGGAATGGAAGAAGGCAATCCTTACTACAGTGTTTTCACTGTCTCTTTTTTTATTTTTTTTTTACAAGCTGAGATTAATATGTTGTGGAGAGATTAGAATGCCAAGATATTTGTGGTTCATCTAAATGGAAGCAGCGATTGGGAGATTTGCTATGTAAATGTATCTGTGGGCCAGATTTGCTTAGCAAACCCACAGCTGTACTGCAGTAATATACTCATCTTTTTTCTGTCTTTCTGGACAGTCATATGAAGAAAATATATGATCTTTTGCATTATGTGGGTACAGCAATCAATCTGGAATACTTCAACAGACCTTGCAACAAACATCTGAGTGGGAAAACCTGGTCTCAAGCCAACATTTTCCTGTTAATCCTAATGAAAGGATGTATGATGATCTGAATTAAGACTTAACCCAGAGCCTTGATCCAAACTTTGCTGAGAATATTTTCATCCGAATTTAGGTCAGAAGTTTGCAGGTTCTGACCTGTTTACATAATGAGACAAATGCACACATTCAGCAAGCAACAACCTTTTCAGAAATTCCAATTTCAAAGCTTGGGTCAGTACTTGAAGATCCTTCACTGCCTGGCTACTCTGTTTGAACATGTGTAAGTGTGCCTTCAATTATTTTTATAACACTGCTTTCTGCAAAGAAATGATAACCCACTAGTCAAGAACAGCATGTCTATAACATAAGAACTTAATCTTTCCATGCTGATTAGCTGTACTTTGTAGATCCCTAGAAGAACTGCTACATGTCCCTTTAGAAATATATTCTGTACTCTTTTATCATCGAAGGGAGAAGAAAAAAAATACCTTAAGATTACTAGTAGCAATTAACAATGTCAACTAAGTAATCTTTTTCAGAATGAAAAATTGATTATGAAATTATTATCTGGGTTAAAAATTGCATTCCAGAAATCCTTTGTAAGGTACTTTCCTTCCCAAAGGGTTTATAAATTAATACATCATTAGCTATGTCAGTGTAGGTTTATACTTCTTGGCAAAAGAAAAGTTCTAGAAAAGAAAAAAATCAAAACCCCCAATTATAACAAAATCTAACTTTAACCACCAGCCTGCTGGAGGTGGTCTTAATGTGACAGATTTAAGCATTAAAGTCACCTAGACTTATAATGGAAATGTGATGGGCCTGACAACTGGTATTGCTTACTAGAGGCACGCACGTGCAATGTTGGTTTACAGCTGAACTGAGACAATTAAGTCCTAAAGGATTAATCTAAGAGTCTTGTACAATTCTTCATCCTACTGGAGTACCTTTACGTTTGATTTCTGATCTGGTAATGAACTTTTCCTTTTCATGGATTCTTCTGAAGAGTTTGATCTTGAGGTTTCTGTCAATAGGCCACCTTTATTATTCCCAACAGCTTGGACTTACACTTTTAACATCTACATTACTCTCTAGAGGTCCACGTTGAACAAAAGGGATGGCGCACCCGTAAGGTAGCTGAGCTACAAGTGGCTTCAGGAACTGTTCAACAGAAAAACACTTCTATCATGGGATCTTCAGCTAGATGCTCAAATTTGAGCAGGAAAAAATGCAACTTAGTGCCTTTCTTCTCCACATACAATGTTTTTCTTTCCATGGTAATAAATGTTGGAACAAAGCTCCTTAACTTACGTAAACAGCTGCAGATGAGGGGAGGGAACAAGCCCATGACACCTCCTGTGTAAAGTCCAGAGCAGCACTCTGGCCCCAGCAAAGCAGCATTCCTTCACAGGTGGGCATCCTCAGGCAGATAAGGCTTCCCTTTCCTTATTATTACTGTCATTGGTAATGATCACCCACACTGTTCTCATGAGAGTTGGAGATGTTTTTCTTCTTACAGGGGCTGCCACATTAGTGTTACAGAAAGATTTTATTTATCCTCTATTTGTTTTCACAGAATTGTCCCATGAAAGGAGTGGTGAGTAAGGGCCACCAGACAGAGAGGAGACACCCACCCTCTCTCATAGCACTGCCTGATAACACATTCACTTTGTCTGTGTTTGATACAGGGGATGTTGAGTGGCTGCACAGCCCCATTCCTCCAAATTGAGATGGAGGCCTCACCACAAGCAGTTTGCCATGAGCTGCACACTGGCACGGGCAAGCCCAGATCCTGCCCCAGGGGACTCACAGTAACCCGGCTGTGCTGCAGCACAGCCTTGTTGTGAAAGCCTGTTTGACCAAACCCCATTATGCAATAGTGGCTTTTTGTTCCCTTTACTCCCTTTATTCTCCATTTGTTTCCATGGTAGCAATATGGAAAAATTAGGATTTGTAATGTAAAATCAAGGAAAGAGACATTTTTTTCCTGTCAGAGGCCAGTTTGTGTTGTACAGTGATATATTTATGAGAGCTAAATCTAAACTTGTTTCATAAAGAATTAATACATTTAGCATAAATGACAAAATCAGGAATTTTATTTTATATGTTTCATAATGGTGCCTTTCAGCTGGGGTTTATATGATTTATTTTTACATTTCTATGATCCAGCATGGAGACAATGCTTTTATAAACCCATGCATATCCAAAACAAATGGTAATTTCATAGCAAAATCTTCTATTTCTTTAAACTGCATTGCAAATTAACTTAAGGTTATGTAACACCAGAACACTAGGCTCCTGTCTGGCACCAACTTAAATGTTTCTTAATATGTGTTCTCATAGAGCCCTCCTGTGTTTGCTAGGTTTCATTACAACAGCCAATAAATCTGAGACAATTTATTGACCTACATCCACATGACTGAGCTCCAAAAGGGACCACTAAGCTCCTGTCCTCTGACATTTACAGAACATGGACTGTTGAACTGCCAAATACGGTATCAAGCTCCAAAACACAACGAGTGAGAATTTACCACTCACTCTGTTTTAGTTACACCATTTTTCAGTGGGAGGCATCGTAAATAACGATAACTTAATTGTTGTTGTAAGTATTGCTTATGACTTTTATCATGGAATCATAGAATCATAGAATGGTTTTTGTTGGAAGGGACCTTAAATATCATCTAGTTCCACACCTCTGGCCATGGGCAGGGGCACCTTCCACCAGATCGGGTTGCTCAGAGCCCCATCCAGTCTGGCCTTAAGTAACTCCAGGGATGGGGCATCTACAACTTCTCTAGGAAACCTCTTCCAGTGCCTCACCACCCTCACAGTGAAAAAGTTCTTCCTAATATCTAATCTAAACCTAGTATATTTTAGTTTGGGGCCTCTGGTGGTCTAGTGGTTAGGGTG
>NW_016690255.1:7135907-7220157 GCF_001604755.1 Lepidothrix coronata | reverse complement strand
ATGACCTTTCCCAAATCTTCGCTCGCGAAGACTGGCCATTATATATTATTATATTTTAGTTTGGATCTATTGCCTCTTATCCCTGTCTATCTTTCTTGTAAGAAGCACAACCATCATAAGGAAGACCTAGCATGCAGAACTGTAAGGAGACACTACCTTAAGTTACCTTTCCTCCTCTGTAGGTCCATCTATAGTCATTATTGATTATGTATGTATGCAGGGGAAGCAGATCTGTAAGTTCAGTAATTGATCTTTGTTGAGCAGGTTTAGAGACAAAAAAATAAATTTTGCAGCTTAAAAGAAAGAATTGGTAGTTGATTCTTCAAAATAAAAATTGAGACCTATCCCCATTTCCATAGATTCATTTCCCACATTAAGAGTACACATAAATAATATGAATTTTACAAGGAGATTTTGATGCATCCAGATTGAAACTTCCCCATTAGTGTTTGTGTGAGAAGATGACATTAAAGACAATTGCATTTAAGAGAATTCATTATGTTCACAGGCTTTTAGCATATGAGAAACAGTTTAATTATTTATCTGTGGATAGCCCAAAGACAGGCTAACCTGATATCACAAATTACTTTCACAAAATATAGAACATTTACTTTTAATGAGAAAAAAACCCTCCAAGTTCTGTCCTACATGCACTACAGTAATAAAACATCTGTTCTGGAGGAGAAAACAAAGTCACACAAAAGAAACGGTGGATTATTTGAACTGAATTTATTTAAAATATTATGGTTTGCAGGACTAAATTAAACTAAATTTAAATAAATTTAAATAAAGCAGAAAGCTTTAGTTAAACTAATATTGAAAAATGTCTGCAGCTTAGAAAGTATTATAGCAAAGGAAATAATATGTTTGCTAAAATTTTATCTATATTTCGAGGGAAATTCATGAATAGGCCACAACTAACTATTCTGAATGAACAAAGACTCTCCTCTAAATGTTTGTCATTAACTCACATGAGCTGCTTACAATACTGTGGTTTGTAAGTACTACTGGTCTACTGAAAGAGAAATGTAAGCTCTGGTGGGAGAATGACATGAAATGTCTAATGTCTACCTTGACTTCATTTTTGTTTTCTGGAAGGAAATTAATGGAAAGCTTAAAATGTAGACAACAGGCTACAGTTGAGACTAGTAGAATGCACTTGTGAACATCTTGTTCAACCCTTCTAAACAAATTTTCAGAGGTTCATAATGACCATTGAATCCAAACTGCACATCAAAGTGTATCTGGATGATGCAGCCCACTGAGCTCTTCTTACAGCTTTGGATAGCATACATTCACATAGATGGGCTAAAGGTTTTTGATTTCTTATTAGAGAATGGAAATTTCAGTCATTGCACTGACTTGAAGGAGATTTTCTCCTGTCCACAGACAAAAGTCTAAAGGAGATTTTTACTACCTTCATCTAGAGATCAACACCTAATGTACAGATGTAGTCTTCGTAGGGGATTAAAGAGTCTTTAGGCCACTCAATCAAATGGAATCCTGTTATCAAATTCTCCTTGAACATTTTTAAAACTATCTCAATGCTATGTTTGAGAGTAAGAATCACCAGCTTTAACAGTGCTAAACAAACTGGAAAATTTATTTTCTTTACTTCTGATGTTTACACAGAGAACAATAGAGCTTCACTTCTCAGTCAGCCAGGGTGCCCATGGAACTGATTTCAGTACCTTAGGAGGCCTTCAGCAGCATACCCACATGGATGCCACACAAGTTTTGACAATCAGGTCATTAGAAAAGACTTACAAAAGTGCATAGTTTAGGCTGTCGCAGACACATACTGCAGCAGCATGAAAATAGTGAATGTAAATAACAATTCAGAGTTGGAGAAATTACTCCTCTACAGGGTGAAATAAGCTTTGCTATTGTTATCTAATCAATGGTATTATGAGGTAGGATGTTCAGACACATGATAAAAGCAATTAATCTCAGAAAACATTTTATGTTGAAGAATAAAACACTGGAGGAATGCAGCAGATGTTTTAGTTACTCCGTGCTGCCATGTGGAACAAAATCTAGCAACTGGGCATGCTCTGAAAATGAACTTAACTAAGGAGAACACTAGCTGTGCCTCTGTCAACATAAAAACACTAATGTGTCTCATTCATAGTTCAAAAGAAGAGAGCACTGCATAGCAGCTTTTGTCCAGGATTGCATGCCTGGTTCTAGGTAGGAGGCTAGAAGATCTACACATGCTTTTCTGAAGCAGACTAAGAAAAACAATGTTAACAAAGGTTAAGCCAAAAAAAAAAAAAGGGAATTTGTTATCCTTTCTCTGAAAATCTTGCTTCAGGAGTGCAAAACTACTCAGTCAAAAGAAGTGACCAAAAGCTTGGGCAGGCTTATTGATTTTATTGGATATCATTGATTGGGCCATTGGAGAGGAAACCCCTGATTTTTGTTTCCTCACTTCCCTGCTCATGGGTATAGAGTAGAAGCTGGCATGTGGAAGAACCATTCATTATGTAAGTTGGCAATCCTGTAGAAAAGTGAAAAAATCTAATTATGCTTTCAAAATTGACAAAAACTGTTATGTTTTCCTGCCTCTGTTCTGGGATCTATGTCAAACGCTATTTCAGTGACAAACTGATGGATACATGTTCATGTCAAGTTATGAATGTATCTTGATTTGGGGAACAATGCTACATGTCATTCCATGACACACTGAACATCTTGTGGATAAACTGCTGCAAAGTAATGAAAGAGCCATCAAAAACCATCAACGCTGGATAGATTCTGTGGGAGGAATAACTGGCTTTCTACCAGGAGAGCTGGATGTGAGAGCTTTCTGTGAAGAACAATTCAGAAAGAAGGGAGAATGAAGAAAAAGGAAAGAGGTTTCTAGAGGTTCTGAAGTTAGAAAGCTGGAGCAGAAAAGGTGTCACATCTTTAAATTACATACGTGCTCTATCTTGAAGAAGTTACTTCATCAACAGAAAGAGAAGCTAAAGCAAAGATATGATTACACATTTATCATGTGGTACTTAAATTGACTTAAGCAATTCATGCCCAAATCATTTATTCCTGACCCGCTCTTTGTGCAGGTGGGACCACTTGGTAAACTGCTTGAGGGAACAGAGCCAGGTAAGAAGAGCCTAGCCAAAACCAATAACAATTTGGGACCCAGAAGCATTCCAAAAGTGGTTTGTGGTGAGGTCCCAGTCTCAGAACAGGAAATCTTTGCTCCAAAGGTCATCTTTCTAAGCAGAAGGCATATTTTTTTAAATGGAACAGATTGCAATGGCAGGGCTGTGGAATTGCCATCTTTTGAAAAGACAAAATTAGTAGCAACTCCTCTGAGACCACCAAAACAAGTTCTACAAGTATTGATTAAGGGTGGGTCAGGCACTGGTGGTGGATATAATCATCAGGTATGAAAGCAAATTATCATCGCTTGCTGATGCAGTTGATGAGAAGGTAAGGAAGTATCAAGGAACAAGTCCAGGAGGTGACAAATGCCAAAAATATCAAGTTTTACAGATTCCCATTGGAGCATGTGTGAAGTGGTATGGTGTCAATTACAGGCTTTTATCCAGACTTGGGCTTTCAAAATCCCAACCAGAATAGGTGGCTCAACTCTTCTCCAGAACAGCATTATTCACATCTGTAGGCACTGTACATATCTTTGTGAGTCATATACAAACTACTGTATAAAATTAATTTGATTGTTGTATTGGGTCTGTCTGAGCTGGAGTTCATTTCCCCACAGTAGCCCTGTGCTTTGCATTGGTAGCTGGAAGGGTGTTGATAACACACCAGTGTTTGGGATACTGCTGAGCAGGGCAGGCACAACATCAGCACTGTAACATTCCTTCCTCAGTTGAAGGCAAGATCCTGGAAGGGGACACAAGTAGGCCAGCTGACCCAAACTGACCAAAGGGATATTCCATACCATATGACATCAGCTCAGATATAAAAGTTGAGGCAAGGGGAAGGGGGGCATTCATTGTCTCCAATGGCTGCCTACTGAGAAACCGTCACAGTGCTGAAGCCCTGCTTCTTGGGAGTGGCCGACCATTGCTGCTCACGGGAAGTAGAGAATAAACTGTGCTATCTTTCCCTTCGCTTTGCTTCTGCGCGTGCAAGCTTCTGCTTTACTTTTTGCTTTAAATAAACTGCCTTATCCCAACCCACGAGTTGTTTTTTCCACCTTACTCTCTCCCTCATCCAGCTGGGAAGGGGAATGATAGAGCAGCTGGGTGGGCACCTGGCATCCAGCCAAGGTCAAACCACCACAGTCTTTTCTTGGTTTCTCAGCAGGCAGCCACTGGAGACAATAAATAAATAAATAAATTACTTTCGAGGATTGTCATGACTGAGGAAAATGGATTCTTGTTGGAAGCAAGAGAGGCTGGAGAGATAGTAGGTAGGGACTAAAAGGGACTTGGTAATCATGACACGTCTTCTTAGTCCCTGACAAAACCAACTTGCCTTTCCTAGGTGGACAGACCACCTTACTTAATCTTCAAAAGAAACATGCAGTGTATATATGTTCAATAAATAGTGTGGAAAGCATAATCAGTGTTTCACATTGGATCACCTTACTAGACACCAGAATACCCTCCTCTTATCTCATGTCCAATGAATCTGGAAAGCCAATTAGACATTACCACCTACCCCCAGCTGGGATATTTATTATCCCTTTCTCTTTATTCTCTGACATCTAATAAATGGCATGCTCACACCATAGTCTTCTGCTATTTAATTAAAGACAATAGGGAGACACAAATCTAGAGAAAAACAGTCTTTATTAATTTTCCTGCCCTCAGAGCTATTAATTTCCTTTCTGCCATATCCATTAAGACAGGAACTAGTAATTTCTCACAGACAAATGAGTTATACGGATTTAATGCAAAAGACAGGAAAAGGCACCAAAGCACTGAGGTGCTGGCAGTGGGTTGGAGTGATCAAAAAGCACATTTTGGTTTATATTATGGGCCAAAAATTTACCAAAATTACCTGACCCAATTGTTCATTACACCAGTAGTGATGGTCCAGTCTGCCTGGGAGGAGAAATATGCAGATTCCTCTCCCTTCCTCACAGGTAATTTCTTCAGCCTGGTGCTGTATTGTAGTTATGACTCCAATTTCAGACATTAATAAATTACAAGCAGAACTTTCCATGTTCTGCTGCCAAAAAAGGGTATCAGACAGAGGTGAGAAATCCAGATCTAGGAAAACTTAAATTCACCTTCCAGATACAGTGGAGTAGCAGATAGAATTCAGCAGCTGATTTAAAATACATTTCACTGCAGACAGTTCTGACTTTATGAACAAGAAAAGCGAATTCATAGCAAAGAAAAAATAGAGTTAATTGGGAAACAAATTTTAGCTATGATCATACCGATAGTTTTTTACAACTAACAGCTTTCTGAAGGAAGCCCAGGCTGTTCTGATACCAGGGCTGTGGGTGGACTCAGCCATGATGGAAGGTGCTGTCCCCAGCTGCTTGCCTCCAGTCTCTAGCCAACGGTTAGCCCCACGAAGTCTCACACAGGTGCTTTTTAACCCATTTGAGACAAAATGAGTTGTATCACCCTACGTACCTTGCTTTTCATAGCCTAATGCTATGGGTTGCAATGGTGTACATGAAGAAATATTTATATAGGAGACAGAAATTTTCTGCAAGGTGTAGCGATGAGCCAGTTGAGGACTGGTTAGTGATGAATGACTTCTGCTGGTACAGCTATTTACAGAGTTCACATCTTTGTCACTCCAACACTGTAAATGTTTTCCACATTGTACCTGGTCATTTTTCAACACCAAATTCTAATTCACAGGCAAGCATCAGATGTTGTGATATGATCCTTCCCAGATGTAAAATCTCCAAAGGTTCCATGTCTACAAAGTAAAAGCTATCCAGGAATATCCTATTTCATTCAATACTTACTTGTCCTGGAAATCTTTTGTCTGGTCATTCCAGTATAATCAGACAGTGCACATGTGCACATGTTCACTAGAAAGTGAATAGATATTTACAACGCAGGGAACAGAGAAGGCCAGGAGCACTAGCACAAGCAAATACACAAACTATAAGTCATTAACTGGGTGCTTCTGAAGAATAGTCCGAGGTTATTCTGTCATTTAATGCTGCAATCCAGGATTTTATTTTCCCAGCTAACACAAGTTTATTTGAAAGGTACTGCAGCAAGTTCATAGTTATATGGCCAGATCTATCCTGGCTGCCATAGCAAGGGAAAGAAAAGACAGACGTGATGACACAGGAATCTTTCCGATCATAGCTTCCCCTACTTTATACCTGCTACCACTGAGTGCTTGCCAAAAGCAAGGCTAGCTATTTTCTCCCAGTACTCTCATGACCACTCATCTGCTTTTGAAAGTAGAAAACCTCTCTACAACCTTTTTCCCTACTTTGATCTAGGACACAGAATAATAGTATTTAAGATTTAGTGGGGATTTTCCACCATCTGTAATAGATGATAGCCTCTCAAGTGCAATGCAAAAACCAAAGTCAGAAAATTGTGTCCATGTCATCAAGGGAATGTGGGAAAAGGAAAAGGAAGGGAAAGCAATTCAGACCTGTGAGTTTTATGAGTACCTAGAGTAAACCAAATCATGTAAATATTGCTTCTTTTCCCATTTGAGGTAGAAACTTGTAAAGCTCTGATTCCTGTAAACACTACGGACTTTCAATGACTTCTATGTTCTGGTAAGAGTTTTAGAAGTTTAACCAGTTTCTCGCTTTGTCTCTTCTGTGTTGATAAATACTTCACTTATTCAGATTACTGAAAGAGGTCCAAGTTCAGAGAATAAACACTTTCCTGGGCTCAGTGATTGATCTTATGCTACTCAAGGATGTTTCTGACTAATAAAATTAAGGAGTTAAGGAAGCTGAACGTATGGGCAATAAGAGACACTTCAGCATTTTCAATTCAGTTATCGAGCGTACAGTTTGTGTATCTTGCATGATTGCGTAGCCTGTGTTAGCAACCCTGGTGTGCTCAGCCATCAATTACACCTTCTGCATAAGGTTTCTGTGCTAGCCTGGCTAGAGACAGCCTCTTGTTTTCACAAACACTGAGTCAGAGGAGCATGCCTCAGCAGAATGGCCACTGGAGGCTTCCTGCAGGGCAGGGCAGGCTGTTCAGCCTTTGGCCTGTGAGTTGTGCACTTCTAACAAAGACTCGTCTCCATGTGAAAACACTGAGAAATGCAAGCCTGTACTCATTCCTGTTTGGGGCTGTGTCCAGTTCTGGACTCCCCAGTACAAGAAAGACAAGAAGCTACTGAAGAGGGTCCAGTAAAGGGCCACAAAGATGATGAGGGGTCTGGAGCACCTCTCTTATGAGTAGAGACTGAGGGAGCTGAGCCTGTTTAGTCTAGAGAAGGGAAACCTATAGGGGATCTCATAAATACATATATATATCTCAAAGGCAGATGCCAATAGGATGGTGCCAGGCTCTTTTCAGTGGCGCCCAGCAACAGGACAAGGAGCAATGGCCACAAAATAAAATGCAAGTTTTACCTCAACATGAGGAAGAATTTCTTTATATGGAGCATGTCAGAACACTGGAAGGTCATGGATTCATTCAAAACCCACCCGGAGGCGTTCCTGTGTAACCTGCTCTAGGTGACGCTGCCTTGGCAGTGGGGTTGGACCAGATGATCTCCAGAGGTCTCCTCCCACCCGAAGGATTCTGTGATTCTGTTCCGTGGGCCTTAGACACGACAGAGCCGAGGGCTCCACACGGGAGTTGCCTTCCGGCCCCCGGAGCGCGGCACAGGCCAGCACTGCACACCCAGTCCCCAGCCCTGGGCTCTCACTCCCCGCCGCGGCTCAGCCGCCGGACCAGCAGCATGGCGGCGCCGCCATGCCCTGCGCAGGCGCGGTGAGCAGGCAGAGCCCGAGCCCCCGCTCCTCCTCCCGGCTCCCTGTGATCCCTGCTGCCTTCCGTAGTGGGAGCGCAGGGAGGCGGAGGAGTGAGGGCGAGTTCGGCCCGCCGCGCTGGCGAGATGGCGGCGCAGAAGATTAACGAGGCGCTGGAGCACATCGCGAAAGCGGAGAAATAGTGAGCGGGGCGGAGGGTGTGCGGTGGGGGAGGCTGGCCGGCGGCGGAGGCTGGCCGGCGGCGGAGGCTGGCCGGCGGCTGCCCGTCAGCGCCCGGGCTCTCCGGCCCGCACCGCTCTACTGTCCCACCGAGGTGCCGTGTCGTCTGCTGGCCTGGCAGGGAGGCTGAGGGAACACCCCGTGTGCCGGGCAGTGGGACCTCGGGAGATAGGGAAGGGGGGTGGCGGGGTCGGGGGGGTCTGGCCGAGGGAGTAGGAGGGCATTGCCGCTTGGCCCCTCGTCTGCCTCAGGGCAGCCTCCCTGCAGGGGGTGGGTGCTTACAGGACGCCCTTCTGCCCCGAGCTGGGAGACGAAAGCGGCCCTAAAACTAAGAATCGGTGTCGGTGGGGCGGTGCGGCTCAGAGGCCTGGAGCCTGAGCAGTAAGGGCCTTCTAGCCTCCGTTGCTCAGACCCAAACTGGAGAGGGAGGGGAGTCACTTCTGTCCTTCTGCTGAAGTGAGTGGGAGGAAAACAGGATCACAGACACAATTAGGTTGGCAAAGAGCTCCGAGCTCATCGAGTCCAGCCTAGGACCAAACACCATGTCAACCAGACCGTGGCACTGAGCGCCACGTCCAGTCTTTCCTTAAACACCTTCAGGGATAGTGACTCCACCACATTCCTGGGCAGCCCATTCTAATATCTAATCACCCTTTCTGTAAAGAATTTCTTCCTAATGTCCAACCTAAACCTCCCCTGGCACAGCTTAAGGCTACAGACAAGTGAGAGAAAAGACTTATGGAGACTGTAGTGGATAAAGGGGCTTGACTTTGCAGAGGTGATGTGTGTGTTTGTTTCCTACACCTGTGAAAAGTGTGGTTGTTACTTCTTGGAGGCCTTTGAAGACCTATGCTGACGTTTATCTTGGAGAGCTTAATATCTGCATATGAGTCTTTTATTGTGTATTTTAACACTGAATAGAGGCATTTTGCTTATAAATCCCAATTTCACAGACAGCAGTATGGACGTAATAGCACTGACAAAGCTGCTATAATTTTAGTAAGAAGAGTAACAGGCCCTCTAGAATCATGGATCAAAAGTTATGGTAATTTTTATATTTGTTTTAGAAGTGAGGAAGTCAGAATATTGAAATCAAAATTGCCTGATTACTCACTTCATTTTACAGTCTATGTTTTTCCTAATTTATGTATGTCTGTATGTGGCACCATTTAGTGTAAACATATAAATGATATATGAGGTTTTGTGTTGGTAAGTAAATTCTTTTATTTGTGTATGCAGTGGAGAGTCTTTGATAATTCTCATCAGCAGAAAAAATTCCTGTAGAAGAACACTGGAAACCTCCTGATACGTGAAAAAAAAAATATATTGGAAATATTGTTAGGTGTTGTGGTATTAGAAATCTTGAGGCATCATGTTGCTGTAGGCTGACTTCTTACTGCTGAGGAGCTGGGCTTGGGGAGACTCTCTGGGGACAGCAGAAGCGTGTTAGTGCAAGGCATGTAACTATGGGAGATCACTGCAGTGCTTTATGCAATTCTGACCAGTGCTGGTATTTGTTTTTACGGTAGTGATGCCACCATAGTATTGGCATATAGGTAACTGCTCCCTTCCAGAGGTAGTCTAAATAAATATATCTGAAGTGTCTTGAAGGTAAAACATAAAATCTTTGCAAATTGTTAATGGACCTTTCTTCTTGTGTTTTAGCCTGAAAACTGGATTCTTAAAGTGGAAACCAGATTATGACAGTGCAGCTACTGAATATGGGAAGGCAGGTATGTATGGCTGTAAATATAGCCATATGTTTTATGATTTCGAAGTATTCATTAAGCTTAGTTCCTGATAATGTTTTACATATTTTTAGTACCTTACTCTGTAAGTAAAGGTAAAAGTAAAGACTAAAAGTAAAATGAAACAACAAAGTAGCACTATAAAATAAGTTTCAGGTTGTACTTGGAGATCTAGAAGAGTTGTCAAAACCAATTTTTTTTTTCAAGCTTACAACTTCTACTTTTTATGTTGCTACATGTGATAAAAATAAAGCTTTCCTTCTTTCGCTTGTCCACCCCCAAATCCTGTGACTTTATCTACAAAATAAGAAATGTTCAAGTTGGTTTTAAAATTTTGCTTAATCATCATCTTATAAAATGCATCTTGCAAAGACTGTCTCAGTAAGGTAGAGAGATGCTGCCAAGTTGGGGTTTTCTTTCAGGCATACTAAGGTCTCTTTCTTCCTTTTTTCCACTATGAGAGACACACTGAGTATAAAATTCTTACTAGTTGATTTCTTTTTGTTCTTAAACATTTTCTTCTTTTTGATAGTAGTAATTTATCATAGTCTTTTGGCTCCTTACTTGAGGCACTCCTACTTACTCACTGAAGCCTGAATAAAAAAATACAAACATGGAAGAGCAACTGGAGCATTTATAAATTGAAATTTATTTTAAATCCTACTTTAATATTTTATCAGTTAAATGGAGATAGAAATACATAGTTGTGCCCTGAATTGGTTGTGCTGAGGAAGTTGTTATATGTATGCCTTATTGGTGGCACACTTCTATTCCTACCATGCTGATTTTGTATAACCTCTAATGGTTAAAATGATACACATATGCATTCCTGCAGTTCTGTAATTACAGTACAGAGTGAGTGAGTTTCAAAAACCAGCTAAACACATTGTGCACTATGTATGATACTGTGGTGGTATGGAAGTGGTGTTGATAATAAATGTTTTTAATGGCAACTGAGTGACTAACGAAGCAAGGAGAACCGTCATGGGATTTTTGGGAAGACCTTGGTAAACTGTAACCATTCATTTAAAGAGTCTGTTTGCATCTTCAGGTAGCTAAACTCTTGAGCAGAAGTGGTAAAAAGAGGACAATGGCAAGCTGTAAATAAAACCTCTTATTTGCTTTCTTGCAGCTGTTGCTTTTAAGAATGCCAAGCAGTTTGACCAGGCAAGGGAAGCCTGTTTGCGGGAAGCTGAGGCCCATGAAAACAATAAAGCGTATCTTTTCACTGACTGCTGGTCTTTTTTCCAAGAAGCTGACTAGTTGATACTTAGATTGCGGTAATGGGGCTTGGTAGCAGGTTGTTTAATACATTTGTGCATTTTGTCGGTCTAGCAGAATTACTTTTTAAAAGACTGTTCCCGTGTGCTCTGAGTAGGAAATCTAAAGAACTCTTGATCAGAAAATCAGTTCCCAATCAGAAAATATGTTCTAAATAACATCTGGACTGATAAGATGTTGGCAGATGCCTGAGATGTCTAGGTACTGCTTCAGAAATTTAATTTTTTTTTTAAATTGCCTACAAATGGATAGTATAAACTAAACACACCTCTGAAATTATTACAGTACTTGTACTACTATTTAATAAGCAGCAACATATTTTAAATAAATGTGCTTTTTACAACTTTATATGCAGCTGTGCATTGTTATGCTGCATTTTTCTGGCCTTGGAATCATTTATTTTTGACAAGTTGCCTATAGTGCCTTTATGGAGTTCCTTGCTTTGAAACTAGTAGTTGTATAACATTTTGCACATTAATTTTTTTTTTACGTTATGTGGCTTTTGTCCTTGACTTTGACTGTTTAACTTCCAGTCTCTTCCATGCTGCCAAGTAAGTACAGAAGCACTAAGTAATCTGAAACAAATTTTTCAACATACAGTACAAGCATGAACTGTCATTTTGATTTCACTATAGTAAGTGTTATGGTTCAAGTAATTTTGCTGTTTCAAAATCATTTCAATGTAAGTGGGAGCTAGGAAAGTCTGAAAACCTGCAATGGCTACCTGAAGAAATGATGATTTTGGCATTCTTTGGCACTTTTTGATAGCAAATATTTTTTCTTAGATGATCTTTTCGTAATTTTGAAATTCTATGCTGTTGAGCTTATAAAGCAATTTTTAATTAAAGAGTACTTCAAAGCAAGCAGATAATGACAATAGTCCAAATATTGCCCATGGATCAGATTAGAATAGATTTTTAGTGGGTAGTGTGGTTGAAGCACTTTATTTGTGGAAGATAATGTTTCATGTGCTCTGTCTCATTAAATAAAACACTTGAAACTTCTTCAAAGCATTAAATATTAACAGTGAAGTGATAGCCAATGCATGATAACCTTTGCTGCATAACTACAGCTTGCTGAAATACACCATCTTTAACCAAATGGTACATTTTTTTTCTTTGCAGAGCTTATGAACAAGCTGGCATGATGCTAAAGGTATTTTCATTTACTAGATTTTATTAAAAAGTTCTATTTTTAATAGGAGAAGAATATTATTCACTGGATCATTTAACAAGTATATGTAAGTTAATTGCCTATTAAAGTGATACTTTTCTGTTGCCTCATAGTGCCCACCAACACCTTCAGTAGATTAGGAAAGCAACATTTGTATTTGGGGGGTAAAAATAGTTTTTCTTTTTTAGGAGGAAAGAAGAGTGCATTGTGTCATAGGGTAACAGAAGAGTGGTACTGCTTTTGCTCTAAACTACCACAAATTAATGACTTACGTGAAAGTGTAGTACTCAAAAGTGAATTTTATGGAGTTGGTGGTCAACTTTCACTAGCTCTACAAGTTCATAAATAAAAATTAGAATCTTAAAAAGGTGTTGCAGTTTGCTTTGATTTGTGTCATTGTTCATAAACTCAATTCCTGACAGCAGTGTCCCTTTGACTGTTGCTTTGTAGGAGATGCAGAGACTCCCTGAAGCAGTTCAGCTGATTGAGAAAGCCAGTATGATGTACCTGGAGAATGGAACACCAGATACAGCAGCTATTGCTCTGGAACGGGCTGGGAAGTAAGTCTGAGCTATGGGGGCTAGAATGCATGCAAGGTGTGGGTATATCTTTGGTTTTCTTTTATGTCTTTATGATGCTTTCAGGTAAAAAAAAAATTTCCTTTTATTTGAAGAGAAATTTTGGATGTTTATTACAGATTAATAGAAAATGTGAGCCCAGAGAAGGCTGTGCAACTCTATCAGCAAGCAGCGTCAGTGTTTGAAGTAAGTGGGTGATTTGGTTGGTTGGTTGGTTGTTTTTTCCTTTCAGCTATAAAATCAAGAAAAAGCCTAAGATTTGGTTCTAAATTTTTTCCTTCCTTTCACATCAGTGACTGAGTTATGAAGCTGAAGGCTTCTTATGTTGTTGAGAAGGAGATTATAAAAGTTAGGAGTCAGTTTGCTTTGCCTTTCTCTCAGTTTAGGACTTGACTGAACCTGAATTGACTCAACATATGACTCAACATATCTGCTGTTGAGTCCTGGAGCCCAAAATAATTTGAAATCCTTGAAGTATAGAGGAGAGGCGTTTGCTTGGTGCTCTATCAATGCCCTGAGCCGATGGTTTGCCTTTTTGCTACTGCCTTTGATGTACTTCTGTATTGTCAGTTGTGATGTGTTTCCAGATTAGCAAGTTTGCGCTGGTGTTACTTTGCTGAGCACATCCATACAGGAGCTGGCTGTGGAACTTGGGAGCTCTGATACTCTTCATGTTTCCCTTGTGTGAACTGCTGATACAGTAACTAACAGTTGTTCTAAGTTAGAGGTGACACACTTAGATAAAGATCTAGTGGTCTTAATGCTGTGCAAATGAAATAAGAACATATGAATTCTTTTTGTTCTTCTCTAGAACGAGGAGCGTTTACGGCAGGCATTAGAAATGCTGGGGAAGGCATCAAGACTTTTAGTCAGAGGACGCAGGTATAGCTTTATCCTTTCTTATTCTTTTAATGTAATTGAATCTTAAGTAGTTATTTTGATTGGGGTTTTTTTCTTGCGGTTTTTGCATTTATGTACTGTTACTTAATTCTTCATTGAGACGCACTTCAAACTAAAATTCAGTTTCTGTGGGATGTGCCATGTTCATCCAGGAACCACCTGTTTTGTGTTCTGGGATAATGTGGGCTGAAAGGCTTTATTTCCTTTGTGTTTGTTGAATAGCTAGGAAGCACATGCACCAGTTTTCATTAATTATTAAACTGCATCAGGATTTTTTTTTGTTTTTCTTCCAATACTAATATGTAGAAAGTACTTGAAAGTCTTTTATGGCTGTGGGAGACAAAACAGGGCAATTAGGTGACTAAAATGAGGAAACAAATCTGCTTGCAGCAGTCTGATTCCGGACTTCCTAAAGAAGAGCGTTCCTTGGAGTCTCAAGGGGACAAATTCAATTGTAATTACTTGCACCAAACTTGACCTTCAATTCAGCTTAGACTTGCTTCACTGAAACATTTAGGTCCTTTAAGAAATTTCCTGGATTTCTAACTCTATTTTCAGGACACTTTATTTCACTGCAGAAAAGTAGTCAGAAAAGAAAAGTGACAGTGTAATTTGAAAGTCTTTCTGTGAAAGCCAGTCAACATAGCTTCAGAACATATGAAAAAATTGGTTGCTCTGTTGCTTAATAGCTCATGTGCTTCTTCTAATTTCTAGAAATTGAATATGATGATTAAAAAAGTATTAAAACTCAGAAGTAGTTACTATTACTAAATATTGGTAGTTCATGGATATCGGATTTACTGGTAGCTTATAGTAACCTCATGACATACAGAAATCTGTTAGGGTGTGGAACAAAGCATTCATCTTGTACAATGTTATAAAAAACAAGGCTTCTCTGAATGAATACCAAAGATGTTCTTAGCATGTATACAAAGGGATTGCTGACTGTATATTTATCTACTCTGTTAGTAAGATCTACTGCTGATTTTTAGTTGTGTTGCTTTTTATTGCAGTAGACTTGCTACTGTATTAGTTAAACACTTTGTATTTAGCCTCAGTTTTGTTGTGCTGTATTCCTGGTGCTGATACTCCTGGTTTTTTTTGGCTTTAGATTAGATGAAGCTGCGTTGTCTCTTCAAAA
This sequence comes from Lepidothrix coronata, assembly GCF_001604755.1. Lineage (NCBI taxonomy): Eukaryota > Metazoa > Chordata > Aves > Passeriformes > Pipridae > Lepidothrix > Lepidothrix coronata. Next base: position 7,205,247 of record NW_016690255.1, on the reverse strand, counting down.
GGAGAAAAGTATTTATAAGGAAATTGAAAATTACCCTACATGCTATAAGGTAAATTCTAAGAGCCAGTGTTTTTTCTGGGTAGTTAATGACAGTTGACATCTGACTGACGGTATGTACCTCTTGATCCAGGGATACATTTCTTGCTAACAATGAGAATTCATGGTAGTGCATGTTTCCCAAATCTCTAACTGTGCTTTTTTCACTACTATAATTTTGAAGATAAGATGCTGCTATGTACAGGAGCTGTCAACACCAAAAAACACATAAAAATAAAGATGTTATAAAAAATAACAAGGTACAAAAACTGTTACTTGGTACAACAGTTCATTAAAATGTTATAGGAGATAATCTATTTCATACTAGCAGAGGATAGGCTTTCTGCTTTTTCACTATATTGTTCTGACTCTTTTGTGTCATTATCTTAGAGTGATTGGGGATTGTAATGACCTTCTTCCTGCTAAATATTAGCAGTCTACTGTTTTTTTCATATTTTACTGTTAATTCCTAAGGAATCATTGGGTTTATTTTTTTTTGGTTTATTTCTTTTTGTTTAGAAAACTATTGCTCAAGTCTTAGTCCATCTTCATAGAAATGATTACGTTGCCGCAGAGAGATGTGTGAGGGAAAGCTATAGGTAAGTCTGCTTCATCTCCTATAATTTTAAAGCGAATGTTTCACTAATGTAGATCTTTTTGCTTGACAGTGTTGCCATTGTTCTTTCATAAATTTTCAACCCACACTTCTGTTGACTTACAGTACAATAATAACATTCCCTGGTACGTGGCTATCAGAAATTTTTTTCACACGTAACAGATTTAGCTGTAATTACTACAGTGATTCTTCTCAATGAACCTAAAATAAAAAGTTAGTCATAAAGAACTAGTTATGTGCCACAGGGGAAATGAGATGGAAATGAGAAGTTCTTCCTGTGTTTTCCCTTGTTAAAAGCTGAGCAGAATACCGTTATGGCTGGGATTCTTGTCTTACTGCTATCCTTTTGGTTGTGTCTTATCATGTGGAACAGAGATGGATAAGGTATTGTAAACAAATGTTTAGGATTAAAAGTGGGTATTTCCACATGTTGCTAACTGAATTTTAGTTTTTTCAAAATGTTTTTGCCATGTGTGGAGGCCCTTGAAAAGTTTTAATTCTAACTTGCCATTATGATATTTTATTGCAGTTTGAGAAGGGAAATATGGAATGCAGTATCAAAGCGCACAGTGGCAGCATCCCAGTATAATCAATTAAACTATCTAGTATGATGATTAGACTGAGGGAAAGATTAATCTAAATGTTTTAGTTAAAGAAAAGTTTGCAGCATGCGAGTTACTACTTTTCTGGCTGTGTTAATCTAGGAGATCTTGCCCTCATGATACTTTGGAGGAAGAAAAGCAAGATTTCTACTTTCTGTAACTTTTGAGTAGCTGGTTGAACTGAAAGATAATGTAGGAAGCAGAAAGTAGTCTAATTGAATATGCTTAATTGAAGAAGGCATTTTTTACACATGCAGGAGAAAGTTCTGATGTCAGAATATGGATTAGTGTTTAACCCTGGTTCCAGAAGCTTCCCCAGCAACTTTCATTTCAACTCTCATTCGGACTTCAATAGCAAAATCTTGAAACAACATGTTTTTACTTAAACTGTGTTTTTAGTGAAATGACTTGAACATATATATATGTTAAATTGCACTTTATTTTTATAAATAATTTTTCAGGATCAATCATTTTTCAAATCTCCATTTTTCAAATCCTTAATTTGTATTTTATGTGTAGAAATGAATGACAGATTTTTTCTGTATGTGAAGTGGAGAAAGAGTTTATTGACTAGTCAGGAAAAGGTTTAAAAATTCTAATATACTTGTTTTGTCTTGACTGTGGTTGTAGTCTTATTCTGAGAATGCAAACTAATATTGCTGAAAGTTTAATTTTTATGGATATGATTCCTGTACCTGGAAAAGTCAAAGTGGTTATAGGCAGTTTTGTGGAATAACCAGTCTGTCAGATTCTTGAAAGCTGCTTGCACTTCTGCTGTTAAATCAGCAGCATTTAAAGATAGAATAGCTGAGTGTCAAGTAGATTGCTGAAATGTCTTAAATAAACTCTTAATTTCCTTCAGTATACCAGGATTCAATGGAAGTGAAGATTGTGCAGCACTAGAGCAACTTTTAGAAGGGTATGATCAGCAAGATCAGGATCAAGTTTCTGAAGTCTGTAATTCTCCACTCTTCAAATACATGGATAATGATGTAAGTAGGCAATTCCTGTGGGATTTTTTTTATTTTTTTTTTAATAATCCTTTTGCATGTTGAGGTTAAGAGATATGGTTTTTTCCTAGTAGAGGAAAATAAGAAGAGCACCATCCATGTATTTATTTTGACTTGCTGTCATGCTACCCCATATCATATATGGGGTAAACGTCATATATTCTTTACCTGTCAGTGATGGTGCTTTCAGATGGTGTGAAGGCTTAGGTGAAAGAGCAGCTTGTTATGCATTTGATGAGTTTGTTTAGTGAGTTAACCAAAATTCAGTAATTCAGTCCCCTTCTAATTCCTTCTTTAAGGACCAGAACAGTTTGCTACTTCTGCTTTTCCTCAGAAATATAACAGCATAAACAGAGTATGATGCCTACAGGATGGCATTGTTGGATGCTTTTATCCATCACTTATTCCTTAGCAAGGTACTAATTCTGAAAGATTTTTAATGTCAAGTGAGCAGTTGTGACCATTTCCCCAGCTATTTTTTTATTTAATTGAACTTGTAAATTTAGGAATTATAAGGAGGTATAAGGATAGGAAAGGTGTGAAGTAAAGGAAACATCCGCCCGTGCCAAACCTTGTAACAGTATTAGCTAATTTTAGTTTATTACTGTTGAATAGTAAAAGTTGAGGTATTAGTCTTGCTGAAAAACACAATAAAACTTTTTACATTATCTGTTACTAGGTAATGTATGCAGAGCTGCATAGTGGAATTTGTACTTTTATGTAAAGCTTGAAACAGAGAAACTATAGGATGTGGCCAAATTATTCTATAATATGCAGTATTAATACAGACCTCGCATCCCATTCTCAGTGTTTGAGACGGAAGAAAGTGAACCAATGTTATGCTTATTCTAAGCTGGAAAAATATACTCTGAGAGCAGCATCACTTTGCTGTACTGAATGTTGCCTGCTTCTTTATTGTGAGCATCAGTCAATTCTGTAACAGTACAGAAATTAAACTTGCTTTGTTATTGTCAGTATGCCAAGCTTGGTCTTACCTTGGTGGTCCCAGGAGGTGGAATCAAGAAGAAATCGCCAAATGCTGCACAAGACAAAGCCAGAGGACCAGCTGCAGTGGGATCTCATGCTGATGAGGAAGAGGATGAATATTCTGGTGGACTGTGCTAGCTACGGGCTAGGTTGTCTTAAATATCTGACTTATTTGTGATGTTGAGCATATCCAAAGGTACCAGATTTACCAGAGCTTCATTGCAATTGTGATATGGGAATCCTAATATTAACTTGGCAGCTTCTGGGTACAGTACAGGAGAAAAAGCATGACTGTACCTACCATCTTGATCATCTCTTATCTGGCAGGAGCTTCCTTAGGGCCCTGCCTTCAGTTGAGAGAATTTTTACTAAAAGCACAGTTTAATACCAAAACCCCAGAAGCACTTGAGTAGGGAGAGTGGTACAAAATTTTAAGCACTGGATTTCAACAGCTGGCACTTTTTGGTCCCAGAAAGATGTTTGCGATTGTTTTTGGAGTTAAATACGTGATAATTCATCTGGCTATTTATCTCTGTTTAAGACCATTTAAGGCAGGCTGTGCCAGGCAAGAGTTTTACTATTGTAAACACTAGGGGGAGCATTCAGTTTGCTTTCAATATGTTTTTACCCCACTGAGGAATATTATTTTAAGACCTTATTCTTTGCAAGCAATATCCATGTAAGTGTGGAAAATATTAAGTCAACTAATTTGAAGTTATCTTGCAAGCTTAAAAATACTCGCAGGTCTTTCCTCTTGAGAACTTTACTGACCTGAAGTCTTTGGAAATAAATGTGTGCATAGTGTTTGTAGTGTGCACCTTGGGAAAGAAAGGAGTGAATGACATTCTTAGCAGTGTTTCTGAAGCATGCCATAACTAGAAAAGAAACTGAAGGTAGCAGATAACATGCATTGAATATAAACTTCTGAAGACAAATGTTTAACAAAAACTTAGGTGGAATGTTTCAATGATATGTATTCTTCATATGAGTCTTTCATATTTTCACATCATAGAACAGATATCTCCTATAAACGGCATTTTTCAAACTAGTTCAGAATCTGAGGTAACCAAATTTTAATACATCTTCTCTATTTTTATTTGGTTTCAAGTCATCATGTGTTTTGCAAACTTCTGTAGTGTCTTAAATTGGTTTCACCATTTTATGCTTAGAAGTTGTCAATTCTAGTTGTCAATTGTACCAGGGGCTTATTTCTTCAGCAGAACCTGATCAAGGTCTGCACTAGGGTGACATCACTGGGAATCCAGCAGGGATTTGTGTGTGATGCCCAAAGTTCAATAAACAAGAGACCAAAAGCAACAGTGTTAAGTGTTGGTACAGTTTGTGCCATATTAAGCAATTGGATGTCATAAAAAATACCAGGTGCATGTCTGACATACACATGATGTCTGACATCAGTGTGTCAGACATAATTGTGATGAAGGTTAAACTTTTAAGAGGGCTAATACTTTCCTTGGGGTGGATAGCACTCAGTAGCATTGTGATGGGTGCACAAACTGCAGCATAATACACAGGCAGGGCTGCTGTAAAAAGTCACATTATTCAATTTAATGGGTGTTCAAAAAACAGTTTTGTCTCTTTGTGTTATGTAATAATAACAATGGGGTTTACAGCTATTTAAGATGCACCTGTAGTCCTTTACTATCTGACAGGTGATTTCCCTTTGTTAGTGATGATGTATATAGAAGTTTTAGCTCTAACAAACTTTAGGAAGTGAGTTGGTTTTCTCTGAGAATGCTTACAGGTATACATGAAAGATGGCTTTGAAGACTTCCCTGTAACTCTTCTATTTTCACCACTGGAGAAACTTACTCCAGTTTACTCAACTTCTGCCTTCTGGATTTGTAAGTCAAGTTGAACATGTGCTTCTTATGGGGGAGTCTTTATCACAGGTAGAAAAAAACCTGCATGTTTAGGAGCTCTGGGAGTGCCAAGTGATTTTCTGCTTGCGTTTTCTGCTCCTTCTAATTCTGAAATCCAGTTTTATTGTGTGATCCCAAGGAGTCTACAATTGCATATACCTGAGAAGATAAGGTGCATAAGAAACAAAACTGGGAAACTTGTGTGCTTCTGTGAAAGAATTTGCAGATTTCTTTAAACTGTGCTTGTAGCACTAACAGGCCCTTAAAAGAAAAATTAAAATTTATGCATTAGATTCTTAAAGCATACTTTTCATATTGCCAAAAAAGTAATGTGCAAAGCTGTCTTCCACACTCCCTCAAGTTGTTTTTTTTTTTTTCCGTGCCAAGTATGGAAAATCTGGGACAAAAGTAACTGGTACTAGACATATTTGGCTGCCATTGAATTCAGAGGGGCTTCTCTGATTCTTAGTAGTATAATCTTAATCTTTGATTGCAATGTTGCCGCAAAGACCAAATCTGCAGAAATGGAAGTGTCTGAACATAAGATGGTCTATTTTATATAACTTATTCTCCTATTTTAGACAGTGAAAGTGTGTTAGGAATGTTAACTGCCTTTTAGTAAATGTTAACTATAGAAGAAACTGTCTGTATATTATGTGTTAGTGTTTGTTTCTATCTTTCAAAGCAATTTGCACACTTATGTAAATACCATTTAGGTGATCTGAAATGGAAAAGATACCATTTACAGCAAGAAACTTTCCAAAACCAGTGTTGACTGCAAGAAAAATAAAGTTTAATTGTGCATGAAGGCTGAGCAATGGCCAGTGCAATGTATATGTGAAATCAGAAGATTTCTAAATTATCTGTAACTTAATACTCAGATGATCAAGCACAGTGTGAAACCTCTGCTTTATATGTTCTTTTCCCCAATCTGTGGTGTAATAGAGTACAAAATGTGTTTGTGACAGCTCTACAGATGCTGCCTCTTGAGAAAAAAAGCTATGTGTTTCACCAACATGGAAAATAAAACTTGAAGTTAACACATTTGTAGTACCTTTCCCTGTTGTTGATCAGGTCCTGCTGAGTTCAGCTAATTATATTTGTCACTTGGGTCAGATTTTCAAAGTGATTTTCAGCAGGAGAATGCAAGCTTGTCATTATTTGGTTGGATCCAACGTGAAGTTTGAAAAACAACTACATTTCAATGTTTCTGTACATTCTTTACACAATTTAAGGATGTGAATTCTGTAACTTTGGAGACTTCATAATTTTAGAAGAATCACCTTTTCTACTGTTTCAAAGTCAAACTTGCTGCGATACTTGAAGGCTGAAGAATCTGGAACTGAAGTTCTTCAATGTGAGAGGAATCATTCCTCAGAGGTTACAAATAAGCAGCTGTAAAACTACAAGAACTAAGCTGCTCTTGGAAAAAAATAAAATGAAAAGCTTTATAATCTAGATTTATAACAGATAGTGAATCTTTTTGGATGCAGGATGGGAAAAAGAAGCAACCGCAACCTCCCCAATTAGTAGTGATAGTAAAATTGGAGGAAGTAGATGTAACTTGAGAGAGCAGTAGGGAACCACTTGGGATCTGTGGTTGTTTGAGCAGGGATAATAATGTCTAAGCTAATGGTCTGTAGAGTCCAGCATCTCTGGGAGCTGGGCTCGTCTCTTCCCCTGCCTTGGTGCCTGTTGGACAAGACATGCATGAGCGTTGTCTCTGACCACCTTCCAAAAGGCTGATGGGTGTTTGTTCCAGTGCTGCTGTCATTGCCCTTCGGCCGTGATTTCCAGTGCGTGCACAGCTCAGCAGTGCAGCCTTTAGCCTGGGATGGGAGCGAGAGGCAGCTGCAAGACTGCACGTACGTTTTAAGAACATATGGCTGTTGCGATTCATCTGCTGAGTCTAATGGGAATAGTGGTAATGAGCGTGGCCGGACTCGGCAGTGCTCACTGCCAGGATATTAACTGGTGTGAAACCAGTTTAGGCTACACAACGTAAACGTTGTGCTCCTGGAGTGACAAAAGCAGGCCCTGGTATGTGTAAAGTGAAAATGGGTTTTCATTAGTTGCCTTGCTTGTTTTGGTTGTTTGTTTTTGTGCCTTTATTTTGCATTGTTTCTAAACTTGGTGTAATCTGAAGTGGGTCTGCTTTCCTGAGAGTGTTGTTCTCTGTTAGCACTAGATGGTGCCACAGAGCTGGCACAGGGCTTTCCTCTGCAGATGGGCAGCCTTCACTCTATGTGCAGGACAGATTCTACATTTAAATGTGCTCAGCTGGAGTATTGATTTGGTTAGAAACATCCTAAGGGGTACCTGCTTTTGCTGCTGCTTTTCACGGCTGGAAACACCTGCCTGAAGTTGTTGAAGAGAGCAGTGCTGTAGGGCCAGCCCATCACCCTCCTGTCCTGTACTGGCTGCCGTGCAAGTCCTCTGGGATATGGCATTCCTGCCAGGCAGCTGTGCCTGCTGCTCGGGCATATGGGGTCAGTGCTGCGTACAGCCTTGCTCCAGCGTTACCTGCCCTTACAACTGGCCCCACTGTTGTGCTGAATCCGGGCTGACACACTTCCCGGCCTGCTGGCTGCTGTGAATTGCAAGGGCTGTCTCAGAGCTTTCCTCAGCAGGGCCAGTGCCAGGAGCTGGCTGCCAATGAACACTCCCACTCCCTGCCTCAGAGAGCTGGTGGCAAGAGACTGCCTTGGCTGCTGCTGCCAGAAGTACTTGCGCCAGCTGTGCTGCTAATGGATTCTTGGGCCATGAGCAGGAGGCAAGAAGACCACTCAGCAGCAGCAGCATGGCTCTGGTCATAAGGAAGAAGACTTAAACCACTCTGTGTTGTTCAAGATGCCTGGGAATAAGTACAGGTCCAATCCTCCCTCCACCTTGTGCTGATACCCATCTCCTTCTCACCTGTTACCTCAAACTTAAGCAAATGCATTTATAGTTTTGTCACATTATAGTTTTATCACATGATAAATGGGCCCTTCAAGAGGTTCAAATGCCAGCTGTGATGGACATGACCAATTTGCCTTTCTCTCCACTTCTCCAAACATGGACCTGGGAAATTGGGTGATTAAGAGCCAGGTTATAGAGGGTGAGTGGGTGCATGGCTGGATGAAGAGTGAATAAAATGGTAGCCAATGTGCACTATAGCCTGTTAATAGAAATTTTCAACTCTAGGGCTGGCTGATTCTGCTACCGTTGCAACTCTTGTTGCAGCCACAAAATTTTATGAAGTGCCTCATGGACAAAATGCAGTGTTAAAGGACAGAAATCAATAAGTATGTGTGTGTGGGGGGGAAATTAACTGAAAATGGGAGGAGTGAGTTGGTCACCAAGTAATGCTATGCTGATGGATGGAAGAGAGGGCTCCTGCTGCAATTTGCTGAAAGGACTTTGCTTTAAAAAAAATACACCACATCCTGATTCATCCGTAGAGGCAAGGAGGGAGGCATGAGGACTGGCATGACTGCTCTCTTCATGGTGGGGAGAAGATCTGCTGCCATGTGCCATGTGAGACAGTATGAACACAGACACATGCTGGGATTTAAGTTCTTTGCCTGTCACTAACAGACTGGAATTCAGGAATTAAAGGTAAAAAAGCAGCAGACAGGGACATCTTTTGTGTGTGTGTGTGTGCAGCTGACAACTTTCTAGGTAATGCTTGCTGTGCTGCACTGCTCAACAACTGCCCCAGAGTAATTGTGTTATTAATAATATAGCTGAAAATTCATGAAGTGTAAAGATTTATGGTACTCTGTGTGTTTTATGGGTGCCAAGTGTTTTATTTAACTGACCACCATCCACTGATTTTCTGGATTTATTTTGTGTAAATGTATGATTTTCCAAGCTGAATAACTGGAGAAAGAATGATGTTCCTCTCAGCACGTGATCCTGGAGCACAGGTTGATGTGTAATGAGTGAGTGGTTAAAGCTGGGTGGACTTGGAAGGTGAGGCAGCTTTGTAGCAACACCAACTGAGCAAAATATTTTAAAGCTTTTATAACAGAGATGTAGAAAGAATAGTGTATTTTAAAATTGTCCTTTAAATAATACATGATCTGGTAACTTCCATGGTCTTAATGTTTATCTTCCTGTACTTACCAGATACTGCGTCTCATGGGAATTCTTAAGAACTAATTTTCTTGGAAACACCAGCACAGAGTTATTTCTCACCACTTTGGAATACATCAGTCTACTCCTGATGCAATACATGAGTTTGGTGACAGGCCCTGCTGCCAAGGAACATTGGAAAGGAAAACACCCTTCTTTTTTGTTGATTGAGAAGGAGATGTACTTAGAAGGCTTAGGTGTTGGCTAATTTTCCCTTTAGATCCTAATATTCTCTGATGTAAGGATGGATTTTTTTTTCCTTTGTTGTTCATGCATGTTAGTATGTGATCTGAAATTCAAATAGCTGGTTTTCTGTGTCTGTCCTCCTGTAAGCCATTAGGGAGTGAAAAATTTCTTGTGGCTGACATGGGGGCAGGGGGGAAGTCAGGAGAGAAAGCATGCACGTGTCTGCACACATTAGTCACTTTTTGGTTTAGGATGTGTTAACACAGAACTGCTTGTGATCTCTTCGTGGATAGGAGGCTGTCACATGGCTTTGGATCTATATGATTTTGCTGCCGTTTTTTGTGTGGAGGTGCTGCGATGATGTTGGAACAGGTGTGAATGTCTCATGGTCAAACAGAATCTGGTATTAATGACGTGCTGCCGAGGTAGTAAATGCAAGTAGCAATCTGAATGCACACGCATGATATATATTTATCTCCACTTGTATTTATAGCATAATAATTTTTGTTTTAGAAGGTCATGGATATCTAAAACAGAAAACATATTTCAGAAGTAGTGTTATGTCACAAGACTGAAATGCAGTAATGGGATGACTTGAAATTTACTGTAATTTGGGGTATGTATTAATTACTTCAACACTTTCAGAGAGGTTTCTTTTTCAAGGATAAATTTCTGTGTATCCATTTTGCATGAGACAGATATGGAGAAACATTCCACATCTGTGATCACTCCATCTGACTTTGAAATAGTTTGTTAAAAGTGTCGGGGTTGGAGGAGGTATTCAGAGTAAATTTTTTCCAAGGGATTTCAGGAATAGTAAAAAAAAAGTTAAAGAAAACCTGTGCCTATTGTGTTTTCCTTATAGCAGATTGCCCTGTGGATAATTCTGCTGATGACTGTATGTAGTATTGTATTGCTATAATACAAAAATTTGGTCACTTTTAAATGCAGATATTGTAGCTACTGGGACTCTGATATTTATGAACCAGAAGAGTGGAAACATTAATTAATAGATTCAACATGACTGAAGTATAGAAAGAGATGAGGAGGCAGTGTGTGATGTGGAAAGGAGTGGACTTAGAAAGACAGAACGGATGAGGGTTCCAGCCCAGTGCTAAGTACTCGTGCCCTCTGATGTGTGAAGACAGGATGACAGAACAACTGGAGACGTAATGTGTTTTTTGGCAAATAACAGAGCAATGTAACATGAATCATACATCCGATAGCTTGTGTCAATCAAAAAAGTCACCATTTTTGTCAGAGATTTTAAGGTGTTTTGAGCATCATTGGCAATTCTGATGCAGTGCAGTAGGGAAAAGCACATTTTTATGATGTCCCTTTAATGAATGTCGAATTCGTACTATTCTGATGTATTTATTCAGTGGAGGTTCCAGATGCATAGCAACTGAACAGAGAGTGTAGTTAAAGGGATCATGTTCGCTGCATTGTTTCCTTTCCTTTTCAGGTGTGTATATTTTGTCTTTGCTGCAGGAGCAGGAGTGTTCCTTGAAGGCTTTGCTGACGGGTTTCTGAGGGGTTTGTTTTGGTTTTGGGTTTTGGTTTTTTGGTGGTTTGTTTGTTTTTTTTTTCAAGTTTACCCTGAAGGGAAACCAAACTTTTGCTTTGGGCAAATAATCCAGGAAGTCTTCACTCTTTTGACCATTATTTGCTTGATTCTCAGCTCCTTATTAAAATCATTGCTTTTTGATTGACAGAGTGCTGAACTTGGTTTGTGTTCATTGAAGAGAAACAGCCATAGATTAATGTACTATCATGAACATGGAGCAGATCCTGGTCTTTGTCAGGAATACAGGATGTTCTCTGTTGGTGACAGAAAGGCTGGTGTTTTGTCACTGTTTTGCATTTTTATTTTTGATCAAATATAAATAATGGGTGAATGTGACATATAATCATTAGATTAAATAAAGGCTTGAATTTAAAACATACAAACTGTTTTTCCACCCTCAAGCAGATTTTAAGGGTTTGTCATACATCACCAAACTCTTCTTTTTTTTTTTTTGAGTGAGAAATTCATATTCCCTTAAGTTAAATGGTGTGGTGGCTCACTAATATAGCACATGCCATATGATACAGAATTACGGCATTTTGAGACAGTTGGGTTAAATGTGATTTAATTGCTTAAAATATGAATGCTGTGTTTCTTGTCAGTCTTCTGAGTTATTTCAGTGAAGTTATTTGTGTCTTTGGCTCTCTTCCCAATTTGCCTAAACATAATTTCTAAGTAATGTTTAAAGATATTGATATTCCTGATTTCTACATGAATGGTTGGAAATCTCTGGCAGTGATTTTCTCTTCAGATGATGATTTAAGTTACTCCTAGACAGCTGTGGTATATTTTTGTTCACCTCGTCAATCTCTAAATTACATTTGTCCCTATGGTTCATTTTGTTTAAGGGATGCCACGTTACATATCAACTGTGTGAGCCAGACTGTCATACTTCATGCTTTTCAAAGTATTCCAGGCTTTTTTTGGATGGATGACTGGCAGCCTGTGGACCTTTGGCAAACTCTGATAGCCAGGCTGTGATCAAATTGATTTGAGCAGAAGCCTAGGATGATTCTTGATTATAATCTTGTTTCTGTTGATTGAGCTCTTTAATAAAAATGTCTCTATGGTAGGAAGGAGAGACTGCATGAAGAGCCTGGGAGTTGCACATCCCAACTGCATTGAAGTTAAAAGAATCAAAGGGTGAAACTTCTGTAACCAGCAGGAGAGGATAAAACACTGTAATAGTCTGTGCACAGGTCTGTCCACACCCATGAGTGCATATACCTTAAAAAAAAAATCACTTCCAGGAAAGTATAAGAAGTAACTAAGATAAGGAAATGGTATTTTTTTATTTCTTCAGTGATGGAGATTTTAAAAAAAAAATTATAATTATGGATGCGTTTGTAGCCAATGTGGCAATCACAGAGCTAGGAGAAAATTCTAAATCTAGTTCCAAATCTGGATCATCAACTAAATGTCCCTGGAGTTCAGTGTGGGAGATAAGTTGGAATCCAGTGTTCTCCAAGTGCACATTAAGCAGTAAACTTTCTCCTGTTACTTTTTTTGCCTGCAGACATAATACAGCAGATCCTCAGCTGTGTGCAAGGTGCGCTGCCTTGAGGCAGCCAACTGTACCCACAAGCCAAATTCCTGCAGCGAGGGATTGCAAATTTTGGCTTTCCACCCTTTCTCCCAGACAGGCCTCCATGGAAGGCAAGGGCTGGACTGAGACTCCTGTATGTGTTTACCAGTCACAGACTCCCTCTCTTGAGGGAAAGATATCCACTTTCTTTTTCTGTCAGGGTTTCTAAACACCGAATCGTGCTTGCCGAGGCACTGAGTGGGAGAGACAAGTGGACAGGGAGGTTATCTGGCCAAGGATGAGTTGGAGGTTGAAACAACATCTACTGTTTGTCAAGGTCATTTAATCCCAGGTGAATTGTATTTGAGCTTCTTGGGGCTGTTTGAGTTATTACTGAAATGCAGCAGTTTCCAGAGCTGAAGGCATCCACAACATAATAGTATACTCCCACAGTGCAAGAAGACAAAAACCAGTGCTCTCCAATTACTTCTACAGTATGGATTTAAAATAGGAATTTGATGCTGTTTAGACTAATTGATGGACTGATTAACCTGCCATCATCACTTATGGTTCTGCTCAGTGCCTTGGTTCAAAAGTTTTGCCAACTTTTTGTTTCTGCCACGAGCATTTATGGTGACATATTGTGGTCATGGCCCTGTTACACCCAGTGATCCTATACTGGCTTTCTGTGTCTGTTACATAGAAATTGCCATGTTTCACTCTGTTGGTTTAACAGACTTTAAATTAGGCACTTTGTAAGCAGTAATGCCAGGTAGGAATAAATAAATCTGCCAGACAGTAACACTACTGTAGTTCTCCAAGTATAGTGAGTAGGTATCATCAGATCAACAGCATTTATATTCTGCATGAAGTGAATTTGGGACTGAGTGAAGAGTCTTGGAAAGGTATAAACATGTCTGAAGTACTGGCATTCAGAATTAGAAAAAAAACCTCTGAACATTATGCATTGAAAGCTTCAGCACAATCTGATATACTGTCTATTACAGTCAGTCTTTAGTTAATTGCTGACATTAAAAAGCTGACATTTTTTGGCTTACTCCCCTCCTTGCCTCCTTCCCCTGCCTCTTCTCTCATTAAAAAAAAAAAAAAAAGGCAGAGCAGTTCTCTAATTTACGAGTCAATCTCATAAATTACCGTGATGGAGTTAGTTGTCCAGCTGCCTGTGACCAGTTGGGCATTTGTTGGAAAAAAAAAAGACTTCTGAGAGTTTCATGTCTTAATGTGAATGATGCTCCATCTGAAGATTTGGACTGGATTGATTATTCCCCAGTTTCAAATATTTTCTTCTTTCTTTCATTCCAAGAGTAGTAACATTAACATATTCTCAAGGAACCTGTCACCCAAAATGCAGGTAACATTGGAGATGTAATATAGTTGGAGACAAGAGCTGACATCACCCCTACTTTCAAAACGTTATTGGTCTCTGATCAATTAAAGGGAAGCCACATTCATGTCATGCATTACTTACTAACGAAAAATGGAGTAAATTTTAACAGAGAACATGGGACAAATTTTTTAACCAGCACTAGTGTTGATGTTTTTATCCTGAAATGGGTGTAACTAGAGTTGTGCAGTGAACTGGCTTTGGGACTCTGAGAACCGTCTTGTTCCTCTACTTCTCAAAAGAAAAACATGCTCCAAAAACATGTTTTGAGATATTTTTTGTCCTTTCGGATGAGGTTTGTTATTCATATAGGCCTCAGATCATCAGTTTCAAGCTGGGTAAGCAAAGTCTTGCTGAGAATGGTCAGTACTGTCTTGTGCCTTTTATAAAGGCAGCAAAATGTCAGCTCTGCACTCAATACAAAGCCAGATGATCTCCACTGTATTGCAATGTTCCTGACACTGCAGTTCTTGAGAGGGGAAAGTCATGAGCTGTTCAACTGTCATCTGCTTGTGTCTACAATGAGTTTGCAGACCCTCAGGGTTTCTCTAACTCGATGTAAAGGATAGGGACGGTGTCGTGTATTCCTGAAGCGACCCACATTCTCTTAGGACTGTCTGGGAGTTGCCATGTGTATGAGGATAAGAGTGTAAGCTGTGAAACTTGTGATGCAATGCAGCTGCTTTGAGGTTTGTGTTTGAGAGTCTCTGGCTCGCGTAAGCCTTCGGGATTGTGTGTTTTCAGTATGTCCATTTTACTGTTCAGAAGAGTTAGAAAAACACACACACATCACTGCCCCAAGGTCAGAATTTTCTCTGACCCTGCAGCCCAAAGCTGTACACCACAGAAGAATCAACCTGTACCTCATAACCCATGTAACAGGAAGGACGCTTATCAGCAATAATCTTCTTCTGCCTTTACTTTTTATTCTAATTCATTTAGTTTCATCTGCTGAGACATGCATTTATAACATTTTAGATGTTTTAAACTGGGAGTGATGGTTGAGAAGCAGTCCAGCCAGAATGAGGATAGTGCAGGTAGGGACACTGAGTCTCCAGACTTTCTCTCTTGAGGTGAGAAATGCACCATTCATTTTACTGCATCTGCTTACTCGGGTAAAGTTGCAAATAATGGAAAAAGGATGTCATCTTCCAAGTGACCCAAAGAAATGGGGAGATAAAGGTATTTTCTCTTGATATAAAATATGTACTCATGGGACTGACTGGTCCTTTTCCTTTGCTCATCCACTTCACCTCACCTCTCTTCAGTCCCTGGAAGGAGATGTAGCATTGAAATCAAGACAGGGCATTGTGAGAAACTAAACTGCTCATATTGGGCAGCTGAAAAAGTCAAGCATCTGATAGTAATTGGTTAGTAAATTAAATTTTAACAACCTAGAGGTTGCATGCAGTCCAGTCCTGCTCCCCTAATATAAATCACTCAGATTTTCAAATATGAAACACATGTTTTCTGTCTGACCTTGTCTTTTACGGAGCAGTGGAGATTGCAAATGCAGATGCTCAGGTTTGTCTGCTTTCTTGGCCGCCAAGGCTGTAAATGGCAGCTTTGCTCTCAGAGCACACGTTACATGGACATTGCTTCACAAACTGGAGAACAGATACGGCTTCAGGCAATAAAGCTGAGCTGGATCCTGTTCAAACAGTTTTGCTCCCTTTAGGCCTTGTTCACCCAGGGCAGGACTATGACCTTCAATAGCAGGGCTGGTCTTTCTCCCTTCCCTTTGCTGGGAGAGAGGGAATGCCTGCTGCTCCCATGGCACGGCTGACAGCAGAAGGCTAGCAGTCACCTGCCATCTCTGCCTGCTGCAAAATGCAGCTTTTACCCCTTTCCTAGCTGATCAGTCTTAAAGCCAACAGCCATGGAGCACTCTGGCTCAACTGGCTTTCCCCAAGTTTGTTCCCTGTAGCTACAAGCACCAGCACCCACTTGGGTGCTGCCAACACTGCTCATGTTTCTCCCAGAGGTGTTCAATTAACCTGCCCAGTCAGTTTTCCCCTTGAGGGCCAAAGCCCTTGTACTGTTATTCCCCTGGAGGAAGCTGAGGCTCCCTGCATACCATTTCTTCCCCCTTTCTCATCAGAAGGACGTGTCCCAGTCTGACACCTAATTTTTAACACGGCTATTCTTAAACTGAATGGGAGGCTGCATGTTTAAAGCTTCAGATCTACTCTGACTACAGTCAGTGGGAATTTTCCTATGTAGGTGCTAAGTATTATTCAGTGTAAGCAAAACCTGGCCTGTTAGTTTTAACTTTTTTTTCCATAATAAATCAAATCCTCTCTTAAATTTTTTCTTGAAACCTTTCCTCCTACAGAGGAATTTGCTGTAGCTATAACATTGCCATGAAGTATTCTAGCCATGAGAGCTTGAAAAGAGTTTTCTTCCCTTCTAGAAGTCATGTTTCTTAGGGAGTCTGACTTCATCTAAGGCCTCTGTGATTTATTGATGCATTTTGACCTACAGAGTGATGTTGCTGGTTTTTGGGAAAGTAAATGATTTGGTTCTGCAACTTTGTAATCTTAGGGGTTAATAAAAGCTTCTGATGAAGGCACAAGTTTTAGTGTCCATGCATCACTGCTTTCCAGGGCTTAATAAGACAGCTCGGAAAATTAAAGTCCTGAGCTTGAACTTGCTTATACCACCAAAAACTGCGAGTCCTGACTTCAAGGGAAGCTGGAGAGTGCCTTCTCTCAGGTGTGTGACAGCACTAGGAATGGAAACTGTGAGACTGCCTCTCAAGGAAAGGAGAATAGACCATCCTCAATCACACTGTCCCATCAGTGTGTTGGTGATCTGTAACACCCTGTGTTAAAGTCCAGGAGTGGAAACAGAGGCAGTGTGGATGAAGGGAACAAGAAGAAGAGAACTGAAAATGTGCAGAGGCCAAAGGCTGGAGCTGAATCTGACTGGTACATTTCAACCTGTTGCTTTGAGGCTAATATTCTTAAATAATCCCTGAGAACTCCTATTGCCTCCTGTCCACACCTGTGAACAGGATGGGTCAGTAAGAACACAACAGTGGGATGAAGTGGTTAGTATCAAGGTTCTAGCACTGACATCATGTGTGGTTTGGGTGTTTTACAGTCATCTAGCTCTAGCCCGGTCCTCTAGCTCCATGCCCACCCCTGTCACATCTCTTCCCTGGAAGGAAAAGGTCTGAAAGCAAAAGAAATCTGGTTTCATGGGCTGAATTGCCAGTAAGAGGTTATAGCACATCTAATATGCAGCTGCAGAGCACCCTCAGTGTTAGCTTCAAATGGAACATATTCAGTTCACGTGCTACAAAATCACCCCGTAACACAAATCAGAGTTTGGTAAGAGGGAG
The DNA here is from genome assembly GCF_001604755.1 of Lepidothrix coronata. Taxonomy (NCBI): domain Eukaryota; kingdom Metazoa; phylum Chordata; class Aves; order Passeriformes; family Pipridae; genus Lepidothrix; species Lepidothrix coronata. The sequence goes on along the minus strand of NW_016690255.1, from coordinate 7,187,968 downwards.
ATGCTGGGAAGCTGCTCTCAGTTCTGTGCTTCAGATCTGAACTACAATGCTTATGCTGTGGACACACCAGTAGCAGGAAAAACAGACATTTAAATTTTACTGCAAAGAGGGGTCCTCAGAGAGCCCTGTGATACCTTCGGACTTAGCAACACTCAATGAGATTTTCTTCTGAAAGTATTTCATAGCCATATAATGTCTGGAGAATTGCTTCGAGATGGGAGAGAATCCTTTTAAGCACTCTGGTTTACTTGCATGAAAGAATTTACTCATGTGACCAGAGGTGCAGTCTGCAGTTCAGCATTGATTTGGATGTTCACAGATCGTCTTAAATCTTAGTTACATTACTGATCTTAAATCTTGCTGATTACATGAGGCATGTGAAACTGCCTTTCTGCAGACTGCTGTCAGCAATCTTATGCTCTTTCAATGCCTGTTTTCTTGTCCATGATATGCAGCATTTTTTTTTAATGTGTAGTTGTGGCTTTTTATTATTATTTTTAAAGGCTAGAGTTCTAATGTCCAAGCTGAGAAGTCCTTACCAAAGCTAAATGAGCCTTTGGAGTAGTGAAGTATATGGTGAAGGCGGAAATTAAGTTTTCGCCTACTGAAAGCTTTTATTGTAAATTTTTTTAGTGTAGCATCCCCACACTAGTCACTTAACAAAGGTAGTATATGCCAATATCATTAATGTATCTTGTAATGGAAGAAGGAAGACCTTTCCACTCATTTTAGCAACACCTTCAAAATATGCAGTCACGTCAATTAGAGGGCTACAGTGCACATAGATACTAATTTCATGTAGGAAGCTAAGCTGATGTACTTTATTCTCTAGAATAACAGGCTTTTCTTTTTTGAGATGGTGCTTTTACCACTTGTTTTAGGCTTTTAAATCTGAAGATGCTAGTCATTAATGCTTCTTATTGTAAAAAATAAAACCTAAGCCTTCTGCATGAATTGTTGGATGACAAATTCTTGCATTTCAGTATCATTTCGATTTGGGTGTTGTTACTGTCTGGATGTGGTTTGTAATTCTGCATTAATTTAAAACAGTAACCCTGGGGTGGTTTATTTAGTTGCTGGGTTTGGGGGGGTTGTTTGTTTGTTTGTTTGTTTTGGTTCTTTTTCCTGTTTTCCTCTGAGGGAAGAAGTGTGAACAGCAATCTTTGTTATGATGGGACCAAGAACATGGCAGCACTCTCTAGTGAAATTCCCATTTGCAGTGATGTTTGAAACCAAGTGTTCTTTTATCCTAGATTGTGCATAGCCACCAAGCTGATGAAAATGGACCTGCAGTCCATCAGTTCTGAGCTGTACCTCAGCCTCTCACTGTTGTACAGGCTGGCTTCATTACCTTGTTTCATCACTGACTTCTTTTAATCTGAGCATCATATTATTTATTCAGCAGGCAAGACCTTTCTTGCAGCTGCAGTGCCTCCTGTTAAACCTGAGGCCGATTGGAAAGTTGGCTGTTGTGCTTACTTGGTGCAAGAGTGCACTAAGCTGGTCTGTGTTTGGCCATGAAGGTGTCATGGCTCTTTCTAACTGGATCATAGAGGGGCTGAACCATCCTGGGGAGAGGCTCCATAGCTGTTTCTGTGCACTAACTGCCGGGGAAGAAGGGAAACAGGTTTGATGGAAGATTTTTGAATTGTGCCTTCATTCAGAGTCCTTGTTACTGCTTTGTGGCCACCAGAAGCTATAGGGCTGAGGACTCCAGGCAGAGATGGCTATATACAGGTTTTTGGAGTTGACCCTGAAGACTGAATCTTTCATGTGAAGAATGAGTGACCTCTGTGTCTCTGTGGTACCTGCAGCTTTTAGAAAAGGTGGCAAATGTGGAACTATGTGAGCTTGAGATTTTTCAGAGCATTACCTGGATCTTGCTTTGCTGTTCTGGGTAGAAACAACTGTTTGCTTACTGCTGCTGACATGAGTCCCTGGAGCAGGGGGACTGCTCTAAAATGGTTGTTTGGGATTCTCCTAATAAAAGAGACCAGCTACCAAGTAGACTCAGCCCATCCACTATATTCTTAAATATTGCCTAAGCAATCTCCCTTGAGGGAATATCTGAAGGGGGTTTTTTAATCACAAATGACTTAAAGGTCTGCTTTGGCTGAAAAAAATCATACTTTAAACCTACCAATGTAACAAATCTATAACAATATCTATGCAGTGCATATAATTATATGTACTATATACAAATGTAGGCATTACATTAGCAGGTACAGCAATCACTAATGCAGCATCATTACATCTTCCCTTCAGAAGTGAGATTTAAATATGCAGTGACATTTCCCTCACCATCCCTCCAGTTCATCTGAGAGCACAAAGTTCCTACAACAAATGTTGTGGTTTTCTTCTGTAAGCACCTTGAGGCCAGAAAGTTGCTTATGGCCAGAGCTGAGATGGGATCAACCATCCTGCTGTGACAGCAGCAAATTCCACCAGCTGCCTGATGTTCTGCCCTCTATGTTATATAATTATTCACCTACCTAAATTTAGATGTATTTTTACCTTTTTATTCCAGCCTCTGGGGAAATAGGGGGTTAAATTTTATTTATTGTCAGTTTAATTGTCTGAAATTTCTTGGAGTGTGAACTGGGGAGTCCCTGAGAGAAGGCTGGAAGTCTTCCAAACTCATAAGACTTGCAGACCTTAGGGAGCTGTAGCACAAAGTTTTTCATTGTGGATTTCTTTGCCAGATCAGCTCTGAAACAGATTAGAGATCCTTATAATGAAAGCTGAAGAAGGCTGAATGCTAAAGAAAATATAACAGCTGCTGGAATGTGCAAATGTGCAGTCAAAGCTGTAGACAATGGAGGAGAGAGCTCCAAAGCACAGAAGTTCATGGGCTAAAACTCACCAAAATATCGGTTACTGGACTGCACAATGTAACTTTTTCAGATGAGCTTGTATATACAGCTACCTGAAAGGAGGCTGTAGTGAGGTGGGGGTAAGTCTCTTCTCCCAGGTAACAAGTGACAGGACAAGAGGAAACAGATTCAGGTTGTGCCAGAGGAGGTTTAGATTGGACATCAGGAAAAATTTCTTCACTGAAAGTGTATTCGGGTATTGGAATAGGATGCCCAGGAAGTGCTGGTGTCACCACCCCCCAAAGTGTCAGAAAAAAGGTGTGGATGTGGCACTTGGGGGCATGGTTTAGTGGTGGACTTGGTGGTGCTGGGTTAACAGTTGGACTCAATGATCTTAGCGGTCTTTTCCAAACTAAACAATTCTATGATTCTATGATAGGACTTTAAAAAAATAAATCTCTTTATAACCTTCTCAAATCTGCATTCAAATTTCGCCTTTCAAAGGTACCGGTTTGTGCCATTGCCGTCCGGTCCTAGCTGATACCAGGCCTCCATCCTTTATTTGCCTTTCCTTCTGTGTGTGCATCTGTCTCGCGCTCCCATTCATTTGTGTATTTTAGAGAAAGGTCTGACAGGTGCTTTAATCACTTTCCTTCTGTTTTCAGTGCAAGACCATGCCAGTCACTTCGCATAGGTGTTGAGCTAACCAGTTCAGTTGGCTTTAGACTGGCTCTATTTTTTCACATTCACATAAGCTTTACTGATTTTGTTTATGTTACTCAGAGCATGATAGCTGCAAATAAACGAAGTATTTGCTAGTAGTGAGCACAGAGACTTGGCTGTATAAATTTGTTGGCTCTGAAAGCAAGCCTTAAAGTTAAACAAGCCAGGAGAATGGGCAACTAACTCCCTCTACTAGTCCTGGAAAAATGCTTGCCCAAAAAGGAGATCTGGGATTCTCTTCTCAGTTGCAGCCTTTTTGTTAAGCTCCTAGAAATCCAAGGAGTTGTTTCTAGTTGTTTCAGCTAGTTGATCTCTGGGATCCACTTAAAAATAAACGAATAGATCATCCAGCAATGTCTACTTTCCCTGTTGCTGGCTCATTCTTCATTTGGGGAGTTGCCTATCATCCAGGACGCTGAAGATTTACTTTTTTCCTAGTTATTGCAATACATCCTTAAATAATACATTTCCCCCTCTAAATTACATTTAATTATTCTATGAAGGCTATTTCAAAAGCATACAGCAATCACAGGTAAAATCCATATCCCCTTTTCCCTCTGTCTTCCACTAAGATCTCCTGCTCATTCAATTAGGAAAGTTGATCTCTGGGAGTTTGAAGAGGCTGTGTCTGCCTCCCAGCAAGAGACAGAGAGATTTACTTGAGCAGGGACCTGCTTACCTTGTGATTTTACCTTGTCATTTCACTTTTAATTCAGCATCTCAGATGTAAATTCTGCCTTATGTTACTGAAAAAGCAGAGCAAAAAGGATGTTTTGCATGACTCACATAACCCACATTTTCTGTAAACTTTATTTTCTGTGTGGCATTTGGCTGATGCAATGAAATCACTGCTTTTTCTGGTGCAATTTTTTTGTTCCACTGGTGCAAAGCTGCAAAGACAATCTAACCTTCAACAACTGAGGCTCTGCCACTGCTGCAACACATGGTATTTATAATCCTACCACTTGATTAGGTACTGAATGGTGTCTGGAGAGGCATATGTAATAATTCAGTTAAATTGAGTGGCTCTGTTTGAAAAAAAAAAAAGAGAAAAACCAACTAACAAAAAAAAAAAAAAAGAAAAAAGAAAAAAACCAAAAGAGGGAGAGAAATGACATCATGGACCTGTTCCCTCAAACTCATTTCTGTTCTGGGACTTGTACCTCTCTTAGATACTTTAAATAAGCAACCTTCAAGCTTTTAAGCAATATGTTGAGAATTGGTGCCATTAAATCCTTCAAAGAGTTTTTTAGGAGTCTTGATGTTGCTTTTGACAGGCACTGCTGACACTGAGAATGTGAAGAGAGAGGCAATTCTTGGTATGCTGTGCAATTTTGTTAGCTAGTTAATAATACTTCACTTATTCCCCATAAAACTCAGCATCTCTTCTGAGGAGGCTCATATGTTTCTTGTAGCAATGCTGTGTCTCGTGTTGGCTAAACACTCGGACAAGGACCATCCCAGGCTCAGGAGGATCAATGCAGTCATGGCAGTACTGAAGGGTGGTAGGAGAGCAGAGGAGCTTCCTGGAAGAAAGCACAAGGCAGTTCCCATCCTGCCAGCCTCCTCATCACCTCCCCGCTCAACCGACCACGCCGTCATGTCTAGACTGCCGCCCTGCACGGGGCAAGGACTCTGAGCTCAACACTTTCAAGTCAAGGAAAGCTCCCGTTGAGGGAATTTTGCCTGAAAGATGAATGGGGGGTTAAGCATCTAGTGGGTTTAAAGCACTTTATATCCCTAGGCTCTCCGTGCCTGCATTTGGCTGGCTCAGGGCCCTGAGTGGGTCGGTGCTTTGGGACGTTATTGCTACCGACTGGCAGCTGGACAACTTGTGTCTCACAAAGAAATTTCTCTGCCATTTCAGACTTGGTTTTGTTCTGACTTGGGGTGAGACGCACAGCTCCAAGGAGTTTTATGGGATAGGCATGCCATAAAAAGCTGAAAGCCAAAAATAATTTTTTCCCCTCTCCCTCTTTTCACTTCCTACCTTCCAAGGCAATATTCACAAAGGGCAGGGAAAGGAAGGGAGAGGCATGAGAAGACTGTCAGAAAGAGAAGTGGCTGTAAAACTTTTGGGGAATGTGCCGCAGCATCTGGTTTGGTTGCTAAGTCCTGAAGCATTTCATCAGTAATAAAGCTTCACTCAAACATTGTTTTTGACAGAACTGTAACTCCTGTTGAAGACTGCTCTTGGACATTTTATCAGCTGTAATAAGCACATGGATATATTGAAAAAGTAATGGGTACATCCTAAATGCAACCAGCACTCTCTGCAGGAATAAAGTTTGAAGAAATAACACTTCCCCAGGAGGTGGAGATAGTGTGTTGCAGACATCTTTACAAACAGATGTCTGATGTGGTCAGGGAGAGAGAAATTGAGTAGAATAATTTTGTGGTTAGATGCTAGACTCTGATAACCATCAGAGCACAAAGCAGAACCCAGAAGCAAGGACCACAGGACCAGTTTGGGTGGGAAAGTCTCTCTTGAGGTCTCAGGGGCAATCCCTCTCCAGGCAGTACTTGGGACAGCTTGGAGCTGTCTGGCTGAGCCTTGAATGTCTGTAGGGATAGAGATCCCCCAAGTTTCTTGCATCTCGTAGATAAAAAAAATATTTCTCATATCTACAGGGAATCTTCCATGTCTGCTGCCTCTTGTCCCATCAGAGTGCACCTTGAAGAAGAATCTGGCTCCATCCTCTCTAAAACCACTTATTAGGTAGTTGAAGATGGAAACTAGCTCCCCCTTTAACCACCCCAGGTCTCTCTGCCTATTCTCACTTGTTTTCTAACCCTGATTCATGGTGCTTCCAGAGACTAGATCTGGGGTCAGGAAACAGCAGTAAATGTAGGTTTGCCCCACAAGCTGTATCCCAGTGAGGAGCTTGGGGAATGCCAGCAGCGGAAGGAGAGCTTGTAGGAGGAAAGGTATCATGAAAAGAGTGTGGATACTCCTGTTTTAGACCTGTGGATTGATCAGCATAAACATTTCCTATGGCCTGGAATTGAATGGAACTTAAATTTGATAGGAAAAGTCTAGAAACTTGTGTTAGAAACTGCTGGAATGAGTCAGATTTTATGCTTTATAAAATGTTCTTAACAAATGCAGTACAGTCATGTTTTATATCTATCCTTTGTGCAGAGGTTTGGTTTTTTTTCCTGGTGCGGATGTTTTTCAGGAAGTGTGCAGGATGGAGGGCCAGATATATAATTGTGCAGCAGTAGAAACAGCTTACTCACTGACTACAATGGCTCAGTGTGGCTTTTGATCCTCTTTTCTAATTGTTTTTCTGCAGCTGTTATCATTACAGAAGGTGGTCTTGCGAACAGGGCATGGCCTTGTGCAGCAGATACTGGGAGTTCTACTCTTCGTGTTTGCAGATTGGTAACTGTTTGTGAGAGAGGGTGAAGGTAAAGGGGTACTTCACAGAAACAGAAATAATCAGATCCTTGCACCATTGTTTAGAGTTCAGTTCCTATTCCACTGGCTGAAAGACTCTAAAAAAAAAGAAGATGAAAACTTGAATTGTACTACTCGTCTGAACCACTTCTCTTATGGTTTTATGTGGAAGTGGAATATAAGTTACAATTGCTTTGGGAATCCATACATCAGACTTTTTGACTTCTGTGAGCCTAATTTCTCAATCTGACCATTTGAATGAGGCTATAAACACCTGCAAGTAAATGTTTCAATTGTTATATCAACAACAGAAGCATGCCTGGATGGCTTTTTAAACATCATAAAGGACTGAATCCTCCACCAAATGGCTTGGAATCTAACTATATAAATAAAAAACTACTTGTCAAGTCTTGCTTAAATGTAGCACACTTATTTTCATTACCAAAAAAAAAAAAAAAGGGAAAAAAAAAGAAGTTAATTGCCAAGATTTATCTTTCCTTCTTTAGGTGATGTCATTAAACTACACTATATACCAACGGAGATGGTAAGAGAAGGGGAACCTGAGTCAAGAGAAGGGGAACCAGAGTTCTTCAGCCTCTCTGGTAGTGTCTGCCTGTCTGAAAGTCAAGTGTACCTGGACTAAAATCTGCCTTCCATCAGTCTCAGTGCCTTTGTGGTGGTCCTGTTGGCTGCCACAGCAAAGCTGTACACCACACTTTCCTCCACAGCATCTGTAGGGCTAAAAAAGGACAGATGCAGTGCAGAGGCCTTGTCAGCTACGTAAACATGCAGCTGCATTTGTTACCTCTAATAGTCATACCCACCTCACCCTTTTTAAAGCTCTTGCCCCTCCAATTTCCTCTTTACCGCTGCCTCTTTTTTTGGGGCTTGTATAAATTAGGGGTTATACACATACAAATTGATGGTTTTCATCTGTAGGTTGAATTCAACTATGGTCCATGGGAAGCAGGTTTTTGAAAGTCGTAAACTAGAGTGTTGGCTCAGGCTGAGTCACAGTGTTTGAATCTTGGTGAAGTGCAGCCAGATCATGTTGTTGATTAGGAACAACAGTCCTTGATCTATTTTGATCCATCTAGAAAGATCTCATAAGTACAGGTTGGGAAAACTGATGAGATAAAAAAAGCTTCAGTTCATACTCAGCAGCAAGATGCAGTGCATTGAGATCCGGATAACCTCTCTGCTTTGTGGACCTTCCAGATGTAATAGTGAAGGAGGAATGCTTTTGGAAATAGGTGTTGCCAACTGAAACAGAAAACACATTTCTGTAAACACCAGTGATTGCGTTTGAATTTTTTCCTCAGAATTACTTTTTTTGTTGTTGTTTTTTCTTTAACAGTCCCTCATGTCTGGTCACCTTTGCATCATTTTTCCGTATTAGCTGTTGCCATAGTATTCAACAAGTTATGCCAACTTGATTTGAAATGAGTGAAATTGCATGTTGCTGTGTGTTTAAGTTGGGCAGCGAGAATATAATGTAAAGCTGCACCAAATATCTAAAACTAGCAGGGATGAGAACTGCATTTGAGTGAGGATATTCACATACACAGCTTTAGGTCTATCCTTTAGCTCCCTTGTTTAGCAGTCAGGCCACTTGCATGGTCAGTGGAGAGAGATGCCCTAATTCAGGGCATGCATGATCTTCTTTGCCTTCAGCTATATAGGGAGCATGAACATAAGTATTAAATCATTGTTCTTTTTTTCCTCAGCATATGTCTCAGTGTATCATGATCTATGCTGCTGCAAATGACTAAAGCATCTCTTCAACAAGTGAGTAGAGGAATATACATGTGTATGTGTGTTTTTCTTTTATCTTCCAGATTGCACTCACTCGGCTCCTGACTTGCAAGGCAGAAAAGCTCTTTCCCGAGTCACTGAGCTCTGGGATAGGTTTGCCCCCTTTCAGGTTGGTTGTGTAGACAGCTTGCTTCCCCAGATCCCTTCATCTTTATTCCTGTAGATCACACTCTTGTAGATGGGAGTGAAGGAAACCCCAGTGAGCTGTGCTGAACTGCAAGGAAATGCTCAGAAGCAGCTGGCTGCAGTGATGCCCTCTTTACTGCTCTGTACGCCTTGCTCTGTACTTCATGTCAAGGAGCTTGTGTGCAGTGCATGGGTGTCAATAAGCCTGGCCACAGGAAAAGAGAACCAAAAGTAGTTGAACTAGCTACATAAATCCCACAGCCCTGGAGGAATGGCTGTGGAGTCTGTCTAGGCAAAACAAGCAGGAGAAATATTACTTCATCAGCAAAGTACTAAGGATATGTTTTGAATCCGCACACCATGAGCTAATTACCAGATGGGCTGAGTACTGTAAAAGAAAAAAGTCAGAGAGATAAACATCAAAAGGATGATTCAAAAAGCTAGCTGAAATGCCCTTTGTCCCCTTGCTCACAGAAAAAAACCTTCAGTCATTTTGCTTTGTATCACTGTACTTTTTGCTGTGTTAGATTTTCTCACCTCTTTTACTAGGGTGGCAGTACAACCATGCCATACCAAAGATGAACCTTTGGTCTATCTCTCCCTACACCTCATGCTAGTGCAGTAGTGGGAGCCTGCCTGTGCAAGGGAGCGCTTGCAGTGGGAGATGGGCTGGAACCACTGGAGAGGAGGATGGGCTCACTGGTGTTGGGAGCTCTGCATCAGAGCTCTGGCATCTGTGAACTCATGCAGATTTTTAGGGGGCAGTGAAGGGGATCTAAGGTGTGGCACATGTGAGGAGACTTGACGACAAAGGATGGAGCCCAGCAGTAAAAGCCACATTGTTCTCATTAGGCAGGAGGAAGAGAGCAAGCAGAGTCAAGCCATGCAAAAATGACAATTTTTGATTCTAGGGGCCCCTTTGAAGCAGTCTTAACTAATATACTTTGTTTATTTGTCCAGCAAAGCAATTGGTAGATAGAAGCATTCCTGAGGGTTTTTTTCTCATCTATTTGTTCCTTAGTCTGTTTTCTTTTTTTTTCCCTTGTCCTTTGAATAACAAGGCCAGAGTCAGTGGCCTGTCCCTGGCATTGGTTAAAACAGGAAGAATTTTGTAGCTGAATGTTAACACACTGTCTTGACCTCCAAATTTTAGACTCTACAATATATTTAGAGATGTCAGCTGAGAGGGTTCATAAATATTTTACTGCATTACCTCATTCTTGCTGCCACAACATTAAAAGTGTGCTTTCCCTGGATATTTGTTACAGGAGCCTGATGGTCACATTGTCATGAGCTGTCTGTGGCTGCTGGCAGCTCCCTCTTCCACCCCAGCACGGGCTGCAGGAAGCAGAGGCTTGAAATATTAATGAGAGCTAATGTGGTAGAACCGTGTGATTGAAAAAGGCACACACTTACAGACACACGTGCACAGATGCACTGTGTCCATGTATGTGTGTGTTCGAGGTACACACTGCTGATACCTGAACATACAAGACCAGATGCTACAGCTGCATCGCAGCCATTAGCTGGCATCCAGCAATATAGCATTGTGCACTCCAGCACAGCTGGGCTGCCTCGGGCCCTGCGAAGGTGTCAGATTCCTCACAGTAAGAGCAGATCCCCTCTGAAAAATGATACCACCTCATCAAAACCTTTGAAGGAGGTTTGGGTTGCAAACACAGCACCGAGAGCTTTATGCTAAGAGGAGAATCTCATGTGTTCAGTTTTGGCACCCCATGCCTAGCCACGCAAAAGAAATTAAAGGATTGTGTGCCACCTTGCTAGTGAGGAGAGGCAGGAACAGATGGTAACAATACATCTGAGATCTGTGCAGGATTTGTGTCCCTTTAGATAGCCACTCCTGGCTTGGGCTCATGATCTGGTGAGTCCAAAGCCTGGGCTGGGACAGGATTAGGATTTTCATTTCATGCATTTTGTTGGTCACAAGCATGAGGGGGGGGGAAGCTGGTTTCCTTTTTACATGAATAATCCCCCAGTTATTCTTGAGCGAGGTAAGTCTGCAGGTCCCCCGATCATCAGTCATTCTCCAACTAGTCTTCTCCATAGCAAAAGATTGTTTTCACTACATTTCTGCTTTAGTAACAGTTCTAAATATCAGTCAGTACAACAGGCCTTCAGAGGTGCTTGTCAGGCCAGGAGAAGTGGTTGGTGGCCACTTGCATGGCTTTCTACTTGTGCAGCACATCCCTCACACAAATCTTGAAGCTATGTTATGAATGATTTCTCATACCATGAATTTTATCAACTTGAAATATGGGATTGAAGGAGTTTCTTCAATCATAGTAATCTCACTGAATGATTCTGAATATGTATTTCTCCTCCATCTCTTTTTGTGCTTGTCCTACGTGTTTACCTTAACACTTAATGTGCCCCAAAAAACCTGTAACCCATCAACACAGTGGAGCAGGTCTGTACTGTGCTTGTAGCTCCAGCTCCCTTGGCCACTAAACAGGGAATTTGCCTTTTCTGTTGCATGCTCACAGGTTGCTTTTCTTTTGCTTTCCCCAAGCTTTTAATAAAGCATTAGATTTCCTCTGGTTTCCTTCCTCTCAAGAAAGAAACAACAAAACCTGATCTAAAATAGCCCATATGCACCCAGAATAGAAATGTTTTTTAAATATCGCATGATGCCACACAGACCCGCAGCAGTTTTATCTATTTATTCATATCTTTATATTAATTGCCTGGGGATTAACCAATTTAGGAAATCAGGGAAAACTGCGAGAGCTTCGATTACACAAAGAGTGGGACCTGAACCATTTGCCTTGTCCCGCATGCGAGTGGGATTTCTGGGATGCCTGGTGTTACAGCACTGGATGAGTTGTCCTTGCACTGACTTACAAACTCACACCACTGTGTGCGTAAGCACACGCGGGTTTCTAAACAGAGCCAAGGAAAACAAACAGCAGCTGAAATCTGCTTCTCCTCTTGCTTTATGAAGTTATGTCTGGACTCTTGACGGGCAGAAAAAGAGAGTTAATGCATTCATAGGCTGGGAGAGAAAACTAGCAGGTTACTTTGTTCCCTACAGTCTGGGGGTGATTCTGCTATCCTGTAGTAAAGGAAAACAGTAAAGAGATGAAAGGTTTTGTTTTGTCCCTTAGAATGGCTAAAGAGAAAGTGGCGGCCAATATAAATGCTGCATTTCAGGTTCATGTCAATTTAAAACATGTCTTGGGAGCACAGTCTTGCTTTTGCTTGGAGAAGCCTGCCCAGCCATTGCTCCTACCGTGAAACTCAATGAAAAATTCTTTAAGAAAAACCCTTTGATAAGTGAAGGGTTTTTTTTCTTTTTTTCAGCAGAAATCAAAGTAAGATAATTCATTGAAACTCCTGTTTCTTCTCTTTGCAGGCACTGATCACATAACACTAATGCTGACGTGTTACAGTGCAGAGGCATGTGAACACAGGCAATACTGTGGCTGGGAGCTGCTCCTGCCCCAACCTGGTCTCTGCCTCACCCCCTGGCACCAGGGCAGAGTCAGGATGACACCAGGGCAAGTCCCAAGGGAGATATGGCTTTTTACCAAGCTTCACACGCTTGATCTAACTATTTGGTGAACTTCTTAGTTTTTAATGTGAGTACAAGCTACTATTGAGACACCTCTTGGAGCCAAAGTCCAAATTCATTTGTGATTGTGGCTGCAGGTGGAGGCTCCCTGCTGTGGGACCTGGGAAACATCCTGAATCCTCAGGCTGCTGAAATGTGAGCACTTTGACTTTGAGTGGTGTCTCTTTAAGCAATGTTACCAGATAATTGATGGGAATGGTAAATAACTAAAACTTCAATACATATGACTTCAATTCCTTGGCCATACCATTTTCCTCACCTCTGAAAATACAGTCTGTTTGAAATAAGAGAAAATTTTTATTGAATTTACAGTCAGCTCCCTGTCATCTTACAATCAGGTGGTAAAATGCCTACAGACTTCACATGGGTGTCCCTGCTCTGCCTTGTCTATTAGTGCAGCATCGGCTAGACAGGAATAAATGGCCTGTTTTAACCAGAATGATCATTGAGGGAAATCCAGGGTGATGTTCACCACTACTGCATGGTTGCTGAAAGAGATTTCGTAACCAAAACACAATTTTCACAATGTAGTGGAAAAGTGAAAGCTCAGTGCTGTAAGTCAGGCTTTCCAAACTTGAGGCTACAGAAAAATGGATCATCTTCCATTTAATGCCTGATGCTGCAGGAACCACCTGGGTTTGCTAGGAGAAGGGCAGTATGAGAACATGTTTCCGTCAATATGGTGCTGATCTTTTACCTCTCTGGCCAATGAGTGCTGCCTTTCACAGAGGCAAAGAATCACCTCACCTTTTACTGCACCAGAACATTAAGTTAAAAAAAGAGTAGCTGCTTCAGTTTGAGTTTGTGGGAAGGTGAGGAAACATTCAGCTCTGGCTCTCGTGCTTCTCCTATGGCCACTTGGCTGTGTGTCCCTTTCCTATGCAGGAGCAAAACTGAGGCAGGCACTGCTGAGGGCTCCATCCTCAGGTAGAGCAATCAGCGTTTATGCATTTAGTTTCAAGAGAGGATGGTAATTGGGGACACACAGGTGTGGTAACAGTTGACAGAGAATTATGGATTTTCTATCTTCTGATATGGGCTACTGTGTAGGAGAAACAAAAATAGGGTGTAGGGATGCGTCCGGAGAATGCGGAGGGAAGCATTCTGGGAGTTGAAGTCCCTGGACAGCATACTGGGCACATGAGCAGTGTGTGCTGTGCTGTCATTGGTCAGGTGGTCCTCCAGAGAGTTTATAAGGAGGCACTTTTCTTTTAAATAAACAGATTTGGCTACTTGCCAGCTAGCTGCCGGGTCATGTCTTTTTATATTATATTAATATACAATAATGGGGCATAAAGAGAGCAGCCACGAGTGTGTGGTGTACAGCAAAGGTGATGGAAGCTGCAAGTACCCTCCAGAAACAGATCCCAGGGACAATCACACCTCTGGCACCTTATTTCATGTAAGAGAGCAGGCTTCTGTGCAGAAGAGTTCTGTGCAGAAGCAGTGAGGTTGGGTGGTTGCTGTTGTCCTGATGCAGCACCTCAGTGACGTTTACTGAAACAAGCCTCCGTGTGCTTTCTAGGCAGCAGCAGCTCCCCTGGGAGCTCAAGTATTTTGGAGAGACTATGAAGGAATCAGCTAAAATCTATTCACAGCCTCCTGTCTCTCATGGAAAGTGAAGCTCTTGCACAAAAGTGATGCCTGAGTGCTCAGGAGATGCTTCAAACACTTACTGGACTATTCAAACACTTAGTGGAGTATTCATGAAATTTGTCAAGGATTCACAATTGTAAGGGTGCCAGAATTAGACCTCATCAGACTTGGCCTCCTTCCTTCATGGACCTTGAAGAAAGGTCATGCCACTGTTTCCTGAAGAAGCGTGTCTTCTGCCAGCACGTGGAAAGCAGCATTCCTGCCAGCTAAATAGAGGAACTGTACTCTCTGGTAAAAATGTGCCATATTAATCACAGTCCTATTAAGAGGTGGTAACTACAGCAATCACAGTCCGACTGCCCGACCACCTCAGGGCTGATGAGAAGTTAAAGTGTGCTGTTAAGGGCATTGTTCAAATGCCTCTTAAACACTGACAGATTTGGACCTCCCTCAGAAGCCTGTTCTAGTGTTTGACTACCCTCTCAGTAAAGAAATGCTTCCTAACATCCACTCTGAACCTGCCTGGATGAATGCAGCTTTTAAACTGCAACTTCTATGTAAACACTAAAATATCAGTTCCTATAAGGAAAGTAAACCCACTGATGCTTATATAACAAAACTGATTTTATTTTATGGCTGTCTTTTCGTATGTAGGCTTATTCCATTGAAGAGCTGCTCCTCTACTGAACAAAAAAGGAAGGAATCCTAAAATCTGGGAAAATAACCACAAGGACCTATTTCATTTAAGTCTGACCTGGTAAGCTTCTAAATGGCCATTTAATCCCATCAATCCAATTCAGTTCATGTGTACAGGTAAGGGCTTATATTATCATCTTGTGAGCCATAATTTCTTGATTACAAGGGTGGAAGAGGGAAAACAGGAATTTTCCCTGGCAGTGTTTAGCTCTGAAAAATGGGACACAGGGGCTTACTAAAGTAGGTTTGATATGCGACATTGGGTCTGTAGTACCTGATGACTTTATTCTTACACTTTGGAGGTTATTGTCACAGCAGCCAATACACCGTGTTTAGTAAGCTACATATCTCTGGCAGAATCCTAAAACCATGGCATAATTCAGGTTGTAAGGGACCTCAGGAGGCTTCAGGTCAAACCTCCCATGCAAAGCACGGCCACTTAAAGCAGGTTACTCCATCAAGTTTTGAAAACCTTCAAGGCTGAAGATCCCACAGCTTCTCTAGGAACTTGCTCCAGTGTTTGACTACTCTCATGATAAAAACAGTTTTCTTCTCCCTTGTTGCAGCTTGTGACTGTTGCCTCTTAAATCTATCGTGCAGCTCTGCAGAGCTTGGCTCCGCCTTTTCTATACCTCACCAATAAGCTCTCCCCTTGGACTCCTGCTTCTTAAGGCTGAACAAACCCAGATGCTGCAGCCCCTCGTCAAATGTTGTGCCCTCCAGCTGCCTAGCAGGCTCAGTCCAGTATGTCAGTATCTTTCTTGCACTGGAGACCCCAAACCTGCATGCAATTCTCCAGATGTGGTCTCGCAAGTGCTGAATAGAGAGGACTTATAATTTCCCTTGACTTTCAGCTGTGCTCTTGTAAATAGAGCCCACTAGCCTGTTGGTTTTCTTTGCCTCAAGAGTACACTGCTCATACACGTGGAATTCCATGCAATTCCCACCCCGATACTGGCTCTTTTTATTGTAAAGCTGTCCCCAACCCACCTACCTAGTCTGAATTGCTGCAAGGAGTTAGTTTGTCTCAGAGGCAGGACTTTGCTGCATTTAGTTGGTGAAGTACCTGGCAGATAATTTCTCCAGCATCCTGAGATCTGCCTTTAAAGGAAGTCCTGCCCTCCCTGTAGCAACTGCCCACCCCATGTCCCAGGAGGGCAGCTGACATGTTATCCCAAAACCTCCCCAGATCCAGGTTTGGCGAAATAAACTTGCTGAAAGTGCACTCTGTTATGTCCTCCAGGTTGTTAATAAACATGTTAGATGGTACTGGCCCCAGTACTGACCACCTAGAGTGTGGGCTCCCAGTTCAACTTTATCTGGATAGCTGGTCAGAGGATTGTAATCAGCAGTACACTTCTCACCTGTTGTAGGTTGTTTGTTTTTAAAAAAAAATAAATAAAAAACCCAACAGAAGAATCCTTTTATTTTCAAAGGTTGATCAATCCATGAAAGAAAGAGCAGCACATTTCTGCAAAGCCCAAAGAACTACAGCTCATTCCAAAGACATATTTTTTCTCACCAGAAAGGAAGTGCCCGTTAAAGAGAAGGAACCAGGAAGGGAGCCAGGACCAACTGTGGCCAGTGTGGTTCTGCTGTCTGGTACCTTCAGAAATACATTACACCCTTCACACTTCTCCTTCCAGTGTTGCTTTCCTTAAAATCACTGAACACCCAGGTGAGGATCCATCTAAGCATAAAGGACGTTTTAACATCCCTGGAGGCCATGTCAGGGCTGCCCTTTATATTTTGATTTTCATTCACAGGACCTATGGAAGAAATGGAGCAAAACTCTCCGGGGGGAAATGCTGCCTGGCTGTATGAGCAGGCACCTTTCCATTACACTTTGGAGGAAATCTGGTTGTCTTCCAGTGAGTTCCAGTCACCAAATTATTTTATTGTTACAATATCACGAAGCGATTTTTATTTTGTGCACTTCAAGGTGCTCAAAATGTTACTTTTCACAGTATAGAATGGATGAGACAGCATTTGTCATGGAAGCACTCAGCAGAGTATGTTTCAACTTCATTTAGTTGTGCTGTTTTATGAAGTTCTGCAGTACAATGTGCCAGCAAATTATGTTAATTTTAGTTTCTTTCTGGTGATTAACTAATCATTCATATAATAAATAGCAGCTAACTACAAGAAAGAGATTTATTTGTCACAGAGCTAGAAGAATGTCAAACTCTTCCCATTTCATGTAAAAAGGCAGAGGAAAAAATACTTCTAAAATGACTTTGCAACATGTGCTTTATTTTAAGTCATTACTGAATCAAAACTACACAGTATACCTTTTTAACATACCCTACCCACTCAGTGATTTTTTTTTTCTCAATATATTTTTAACATGGAATGAAACCTACACTGCAATTGTAAATTTTCATGCTACAATGTTCTCTAATGAGCCATTTGTGTCACTAAGAAGAGCAATTTACGAAAAAGGCCATTTTTCAAGCTCATATGTCTATATTTGGGAACCTAAAAAAAAAACCCGTCTCGGATGTAAAAATGTGACTTGGAATATGTAAACATTTTCATATACCTGAAACACTGGAAGAAGAATATCAGCTAACAGCAAAACAACAGTTGCCTTACATCATTGAAATGGGAAAAAGCATGTCATGAGAAGCAGAGAGAAGCACACATTATTCAGTCTTTAAAGGGTTATAAGAAATGAAGTTGCTCATTAGGTCATTGAATTCACTTTCTTTTCTCATCTAATGGAAAGCAGTAACTTTGAAGAGAATGGCCCAGCAGAACACCCCAATAATTCACCATAATTATTCTAGCCATTAGTTAGTCTTGACAAAGTGTCAAGTTTTCAGTTGCTTTTTTTTCCTGAGAAAAGTCACTGATGTTTGGTGGAAATGTCTCCTGTGACTGTACAAATAAAATAAGGCATTTAAACAGATTGTTGCTTGTTTTCTTTTTGCTAACAGAGGCTTGTCCACAGTGTCCTTTGTACATCACAACCTCTGCTTTTCTACAAATGGGTATGGCTAGAATGTCTTCAGATCCCACTGTGGCCCTGGGTCTTGGGTGTCCTGAAGGCTAGTCAGTGTCCCATTACTGTAGCTTGAAAGTCAGTGATGTACAACAGCATATTGCACAATCCAAACTGTATGGCTCCAGAAAGGGTTAAGAAGGTACACTGGAGTCATCTGTGGATTCACTCCCTTCATTTCTTTTTAAGTTGTAATGGTCGTCTGGAAAATTAAATTAGCCAGACAAAGATGCAAACTTTTTGTTGATTAAATTACAAAGCAGTCCCCAGGTTGTAGAGGAGTGGCACATTAAAACCAACAAATCATTCAAACTTCCTCACTGTTGATCCTTAATTCGAAAGGCAGCATGGATTCCTAAGGCCGTAGCTTCCAGGATTCCTTCAGTGAAAAATCATTGCTACCCAACTATAAAAGGCTTAGCTCTTAAGAGAATATTGTGCTTTTTTTTCTTTTTCCTTTAAAATTCAGATTAAATCAACTTGATTTGCAGTGTGACACCAAAGAGATCAATTAGTTTTTTCCCTAGTCCACTTGATCATGGTCTCTGGTGAGCGATACAGGAATATTAGTTTGGCATACAGGTCTTCTTCTAGTTCCAGTTCTCCAGTCTCTCGCACTAAGAAAATGTCAGTACACAACTTCAAGATTCGGTCTACATTGGGTAGCTCCTCAAACATGATGGAGTGAGAGATCCCACTGAAAAATTCACGGACAAACTTTCCTATCACCAGGACAACTGAGGCGTATAGTCCCATAATGCTGAAAAGAAAGAAAGGAAGAGTTCAAATCATGCCTTGAAAAAGAGTCAGCCAAGTGTGAGGAAGCTCATCTACATGTCTAAGTGTAGTCTGTGAGCTGGGTGAACATTAACTTCTAATTAGGATTGTGCTTTTGCTGTGCTGCAGGAAGAAGGAAAGTAAGGTCTTTCAAACATCACAGAAATATGGAAACATAAACAGCTGGGGCTGCTGACTTATACAGTTTAACCCCAGTTCCTGATGGTCCCATGTCCTGTCTGCTACAGCTTGGAAGCCACGACTCCTGCAACTTGGGAAATCTGACAACAGCTGGCTGCTAAAGGCAAATAATCTGTCAGGTTTCATATTTAATATTTTTTATTAAAATTACATATTACATATGTAACTGGTGACAAACTAACATTTACCTGTCTCCCCTTATAATCCTCCTATGGGGATTTCTCCAAAATTTTACCATAAGGATGTATCTCCTGAGAATGCACAGTCTCCTTCCTTCCTCTCTCTGTGGAGATGTATTTCATAACTATTTCACACTCAGGGTCCTGGCTACAAGATTGGGAAGGTCGCCAAAACTGGGGAGAATTTGGGCAGAACCTGACCTGCAGCTAAGCTGACATCTTTTGAATTTTTTTACTTCAATAGGAAATTGGTGTGAAGGGTGCTTCTGTTTTTATTCCCACTGGAGAGCAGTTACCAAGGTGATACTATTCCTTACGAATATTAACCCTACTATAGATAATATTAGTAGACATTAACTCGAAAATCTCACAAAACTCCTTTTCAAAATGTTGTAACATTCAAACACAAAAACAACAAAGAATTAACCTCTCCAAATCAGCAAATAAAGTCACCTCTACTTCTACCTCATGTACTTTATTTAATTTTATGTGAAGATTCCTTCTTACCCATAACCAGCCAAAAATCCAAGGCTTGGAGGACTGACTTTATCACTGAATATGATGAGCTCAAGACTATCTCCAGATGTTTTGAATGTTTTTCCAAGCTGATTCAAAACCCACCACTCACGAACTCCCTCACCAGACTCATTGTTTTTGACCAGGGAAACTGTGATATTTTTCCATTTGCAGTCTATTGAAAAAAAGAAGTGTTAAAATATATACACAAAGAATTGTGGAAATCAAACTACTTCGAGACAGATACTTCAAACATCTGCATAAGAAAATGACTGAGCAACGTAAAAGCAAAAGTTTTTTATAATTCTCCTAAACCCCATTTTACATTATTTCTGTACAAAAGTATAAAATTTATAAAACCTAGACTTCTGTGTTTTTCCTTCTGCAAATCTCATCTGAATCTGCATTAAATAAATAAAATATTTCATGTTACCTACATTTTCTTCTGTACAACTGTCAAATCATTTTGGTATTTTCAGTCCAAAATGTCAGTAACACTCATCATGTGTGCATTTCAGGCCTAAAGAAAGACATTCAGCCTGAGGGATAGCGGTCAGCTTCTAGATGTCAAACTACCACTGCAAATGATTTATGTCTCGATATAAAAGATGTTATTCCCTTATATCAAAAAAAGCATACTATCCTGTTTTATGGATACTGATCACACAGACAGGAGGCAAACTCTGATCATCCTGAATGTACATTAGTAGTGTATACATTAAAGCCCTTCTGAAGAATGTCAAATTAAGGACCTGACTAATGACTCGTAAGCACTTGTAACTTATTGCTACTCATAGATTGATACTTGAGGTTCAGTCTCAAAAATAGTTTTTCCCAATTAATCTAATCACTGAACCTTGATAGTAATGTCCTACATACTATTACTACTAGCACTCACACTACTAATATACTCAAGCGCCAAATTTAACCTTTGTTGAGCAAATTGCTCTTCAATAAAGACTTGTTCCTACTCTTCTAATCCAACAGGTTTTTCATGTGTTATGTGCCCATGTGTTCATGTATTCTGTTTGTCTGTGAGTACCTGTATGCATTCTGACTCTGAAATTCAATGATTTATCTATCTAAACTGGGTTCTTTGCACCAATAAGAAAGGAACAGCTTAAAAAAATCAAAATTATGCAGTGTCATTATTTAAGTTGAGGAGCTACATTTGCAGACATGCAATGCTACTGACTGTTCATAGTAAGGTGTTAGGGAGATGCAGAGAAGTGAAACTTCTGATCACTCACAAAACAAAGGAAAACAGTTCCTAAAGCAGAATTGAAGGAAAGGAGAGGGACTTCATCCTTAGAGTCCTCACTGTTAAATACAAAGCTATTGTATACCTGTACATCCAAATGTATTTTCTGTCTTATACTCTATTACCTTATCTTGCCTCAATCTTGTGGGCACCAAGTAGAAACCATTGTAAGTGCATTTCAGACTGAGGCACCTTGTAACATCTCAGTGAATGTACAAGTGTGGTGCTGTGTTGCACTTCTTTCAACCATATTCTGTTTTTCATGGTCTGGACACATACCTTTCAATAGCTGCTTTATGGGTTTTGCCAGAGAATCACTAGGAGCCTTGATGTAGTATGGATACACTTCTTCCAATGTTCTGAAAAAAAATGAGAAAGCAAATATTTCATATTTTTATACGTCTAAATTAATTTAGAAATACCTAACAGGGCTATACGCAGTTCCCAGTAATTCTTGGCTCAAGCTATGACTTTATAGTGTTCAGATGTCACATCTGAAAGTTAGCTGGATTTATGGGCTATGTTTTGTCAGAACTTCAGCAGGGAGCTCCATCCATAATGTCACCATTCATACACTATGAATTCCACACACCTGAGGCATGCGTGTTTGCAAGGAATGTAGGCTTTATATTTTGTTTGCCTTTTTAACAAAGCTGCTTTTATGGTCAGCTATAATGTCATAAAGAAAGGCAGTAGTAAACAAGCTAGAAAAATACTTAGCTAGAAAAATATTTGGTGAGAACAGTTATTACTTCAGAATTGCAAAATGTTTCGATAGTAACACCTGAAAAGAGTGAGAATTTTTGCCAGAATCTTTAATCGGGAAATATTTTCACAGTTTTTAGGAGGATTTCAAACTTAAAAAGAAAGATGTTTGTAAAAGTTCTTCCACTGGACTCAAAATCAAATCATCTTAAGTCAGAATAAATTATCAGCATCTAGAGGGAGAGACATTTCATTAAAAGCAGATATTCTGTCCTAACTTTTTCCTCAAATGGCTGAAAAATTCTAGGGAAGCAGAGCTCTCAGGGAAGTCCTGTGACACTTGCCTCCAACAGGTCCAAAAAAAAGGTAAGAGCTCAGCAGCTAAGTTGTCCCTGTAGGGGTGGTAACAGAAAGCTCCATGCTGAATAGCTGCAACAACTGTTTTTCCTTTATGATCAGGTAAAAAAGCTTAAATCAACAATATTAAGGCAATATATTTGCAAGACAGGCAAATGCAGGTATATCTTCTATGTCACTGTTTGCCTCCTACAAAGGGAAAATTATAAACAAATTACCTCTTCCTACAAATGAGAAAAATCTATCCTCCATGGCTGTACATCACCTTAGGAAATATTCCTGCATCCTCATACAGCAGAAAAGTAAAAGAGGCATAAAATATTTTTAAATGCAATGATCAGATGTGCAACAGGAGTCTGTTTGGATGTGCAAGTGTGTGGGGAGGTGCAGAAAAAGAGCTGTGCATAGAAAAGCCAAATCTAATTCCTACCTACTAACAGATAAGAACCTCTCAGATTTTTCACAATCCCAGTTGGCCTCATTTTAAACTTTTCAACTCTGGTAGCCACAAATCAGATTAGGTGGTCTTCAGGGATGATGTGCTGGCTTAGCAGTACTTAGAGACTACTGCTGTAAAGTAATCCCCAGTGAGCAGGCGGAAGAGGAAGAGCCAGACTCTTTTCCAGTCTGGAAGGAGGCACCACTGCTGTTAATGCTATAAGGCTATATCCATAGAATAATGTTTAATATTCATATTAGGACCATGCCTTGTGAATTTCCATTACAGGAAAAGATCTAATGTCAGAAATGACTGCAGATGTTACCCTTTGACTGCAGTGACTTAACACTTCCTTGCCAATCTCACACTATTCAAAAATAACAATGTGAAATACAGTCTGGATGGTTATTTAGAACAAAAAAATCCTCAATACAACATCCTCAGATCAAGTTCAACGGAAGTAACGCAAAGGCAAGTTGAACTATAAATATACTGCAGTGAACTTGTTTTTATCCAGTAAATCAAAGAAAAGTTGCTAATAGCTTCACCATGCTTGTTGGTGATGATCCAGTGTTTGTGGTCTTCTCAGCCTACATTTATAATAGAAAGCAAGCTTTTACCTTTAATACTGCTATTATTTGACTTCAGTGCTGTTGGCCTCTGTTATTAGAGGGGGCAGACAAATGAAACAGTTGCACAAGCTTGACCTTCTTAGGAAATCAGGCTTCAAAAGGGAAAGTTTGCATATAAATAGGCAAAGAAAATAACTTACACCTTTTCCAGTTTCTCTCCAGACATCATTGTAGCAATATCTGTTCTGGTTTTGTTTTGTAGTTTAAAGGTAAGTTTATCTGACGCTATTTCAGCTTTGGCACCAAGGGTGAGATTTCTGTTGTAAGTAAAAGGGAAGACACACTGTCAGCCTACAATGCGAGCATAACCTAAACACTTTTTGCTGAATGCAAGAGCTAGTTGTCTAACTAGTCAGCACTGACCCTGGCTAACCTAGTCTTTGATAAAGCCAGCATCATGCGACCTGTACCTGAGATGGTGTGGGTTTTTTTCACAGAGGATATATAGCAGCCTTAAAGGTTTTGTTTTTCTAACTGACTATGCCTTTGTATACAGGACAATAATGACACATTAGTATAATTTTGCTCTCACTTTAGGTAATGGGACCGTTCAGTGTTAGGACAGCTAAGGATGTTGCAGTCAGCTACAGCTTCCCAAAACACCACCTCAGCCCTGCAGAAACTTGTCTAACAGACTGATTGGACCTCCATGCCTCCCCCTCAGGCTTCACACCAACTGCAGAACATGACTGGTGCAGGATCAGCTTTCGCACAATGCCTTATGCCGTGCCCTGTGGTCCAAGTGCGGCAGCTGGGTAAGGCTGGGGGCTGGGAGGACTGCACAGAAACATTACCAGCAGATGCTGTGCAAAGGCAAACAATGTGTGACACAACAGGCTTATCTTACTGCTGCTTGTGGTCTCCTTGCCTAGATGAAAGACAGCGTTTAAGTAGAAGGTCACTGTGGTAAGTCTTTAACATTTTCAGTTATTCACGGTCACAATGTAATCCACAAGATATAATCTGAGGGTGAAAAAGGTCTCTTTCAACTAGTGTATGAATGCTTGTAGTTATGAAAGCATATGGGCAAACTGAGTTGCAGTATTAAAAAATAATATAAGGCTCAGAAATGATGGAGTGGAGTAATTCACTAGCTAATACTCAATGCTTCCAGGAAAATAAGAGGGGTCAAATAAAGTTAAATTAAGGGTGCAGATTCATTACTATTTTTGACTGTGGAAAGACTGACCCAGCAAGTTCAGAGCTCCCACAGTGATTCAGCTGACCTGCTTCTTGTACATAGTCTTTTGTTATAACAATCCAGCTTCTACTTCCAACAAAACACGTAGATACCAGGGCTGCAAAGGAACTTAATTTCCACAAAGTGATGACTTCAGTTTAATCCAGCAGTCTACAGGAACCCCAGCTGGCAGACAGTAGTGAACAAATGACCTTGGTGACTGGGTGTGGTCTAGCCTGTGTGCAATGACTTTATTTTTTAGGCTGTTTCTTTCAAAAACTTCATTGTAAAGTATAGTTCACTGAGGCCAAAGGAATCACAAGTAAACAGGCAAAGGTCTCAACAAAAGGGATCTGTGCCATTGTTACGTTATTTGCATATAAAAATAGTTTGTCAATTCCAGACTCCCTTAAAAAGAGGACCAAGCAGTTCTGTTTCTATTTCCTCATAGGCTTTATGCCTTAACTAGGTCTGAGTATTCAATTTCCATAAATGATAACAAGACTGTTGTTAGGGCAGTTTATTTGAACATCTCCATGTAAAACTGGCTAAAATTTTCTTACTCTTCCTTTCCCTCAAGTCCCATTGAAAACTCTATCATGCCATTTTAAAGAATCTACTTGGAAGTGGCTCCACTTCTCTATTTTTGAGAACTGCAGGCAACAAATGTTTCCCTGAGTAACAAAAGTGACTTCTCTCTGTCTCCCTCAAACTTATAGTTTTTTGCTCTGCAGTACAATAGAATTTGCTGAAAAACTAAACCAAAAATGCAGCATGGAACTGTTCTACTGAGGAAATGCTTGGCAAACAGCCTTTTTAATTACCTCTGAATGGTCCACGAAAGAACTACAGTGAACTCAGATGAAAAATCCTGCAGTCCTTGTATCATTTTCTGTCTACTGGGAGGGCTGATGGTCCATAAAGAATTTGAATTTCCTTCTAGATCTGCTAAAGTTATATCTTCTTTTCCATAGCCCTCTAGAAACTGCAAGGCAGCCTGTAGGTGCAGAAGAGGAAAATAAAATTTCAGTGCAGTGATATCCACAAGACACAGAAGCATGTCTCCCAGTCAGACAGAACTGTAAATGTTTGATTAACTGTAAGTGCAGGGGTGTGCACTGATTGCCTTCCTCAGGTACCAACTGGGGCTCTAGATATACCCAAGCTAAGAAGGCAAAACAAAAGTGGCCTTGCTGTTTGATGGCCATGAAGGCCAAAGTAAGCCTGAAAGTTCAGGAAGTAAACTCTGTAGAGTGTTTAAACTTGAGTTAAAATTTTACTCTGTCTTCTGTTGAGCATCTTTCTGTGTAGAAAGATGTCTGCAAAGGATAAAGCAACTTGAAACTTGTAACTTTGAAATGGATCAAGGTTACAATATTAATGCAGTCATACATGGGCTATTTGGTAGGATCTAAGATCAAAACCTATTAATTCTTGAATGGGGTAGTAGCAAGCACTTCTTTTAAAGCTATATCTGATCAAATGACAGTTATGTTAGCAATGCAACAGTTTCTACTAATTACTAGTCTTTTTCTTGTAGAAACTTGTGAAAACTTTATGCATATTGCTTCATGAAATACTGAGAGTTTGCTTAAATGGTTGTTTTGACATTTTAATGTCAAAATATTCCTAGCCCATGCACACTTTCTTTTGACAGCACCACCTCTCCTCATCAGGAGGTGAAAGATGTGTGTGCTATAGGAAGGACCATGGGGCTTAAAGGGCCAACACTGTTATGTCCCCACAGCACATTTGTTTTGGCAGTACACAAACAGCATCATGTCTCCTAAAGGTTTGTGTCATTTAGAAGGGAGGTTTTTATTCAGAGAACAGGACAACTAAGGTTTCTGTCTTTCAGGATTTTGTGGAAAGATGTCTAGATTAATGGTAGCTTGTCTGACCATAACCCAGCTCTGTCCTGACAAACGATTTGTGTGAACCTTTATTCATTCTACTCTTTGTGAAAATATCTTCCAATTGATGACAGCACTGCTTACCACTTATAACTACACAAACAAAACTCACAAAACGCCTCCATGGAAACATGTACACATTTTTAAGTAATGAGGTATTTTACATTTCACTTACAGTGTTACCCCTATAGCCTGCCAGAAGCATATTGAAACGAGTCTGATTGAAATCCTCGAGCTGACTCTGCTGAGCACTCATTGTGAAAATAGGCTGGGAAACAAAAGAACACACACTTGTCACATTTACTTCACATCGGCTGCTACATACACAGTATAGCATCTTGTGCATTACAGCCTAAGACAATTATGGCACTCAATTCAACAGAAGAAGATTATAGTTTCATTCCACTGAGATGCAAGCTACCTCCAGTTATCTTGCATTTACCACGTGGACCTGTAGGCAGTTATCTGAGTGTATCTGATGTAGGATAATTTATTTGGATTCCACTGCTAGTAGATTATGGTTTTAACTCGAAAGTGAAGATAGCATTTTACATCAGTGATAAACTAACATGTTTTTAAACCCAAAAGGGATAATTTGTGGAAGTTTGCCTGATACCTTGCATAAGGCAGGAGAGTTCAATTCAACGAAGGGAAGAAGAATAGTACAAGAAATACAGTGCAAAAACCAGAGTTAACTTTTAGTGTGTCTTCTTTTTTTACCTGATAACCTCCTAGAGTTATTGTGATTGATACATCTAGAGGCTTGTTGGTGATGCCTGCAACAGATTTGATTAAAGACATGAAGAGCAGTGGGAACCAGACAATACAAATCAGCAAGACGATAATCATGCCACCCATTCCATACTTCACAACTTTCTTTTTCTTCTGGCCTCTTGGCTGGGGATATCTCTGCAAAAGCAAACAGCAATATGGTAATGTCTCTTCTATCAGAGGTACACTTCATACGATTTGATTAGTAAATATATAACGATATTAAGGCTTCCCATCTTTTGTGGTAATTTGCTACCCATTGCCAGGCCAGTTATTCTGAGATTTTTTTTTAGCCAAGCCTGCACAGACACTTAATTTCTGGTGACAACAGAGAAAAGTGACAAATTAACCCATATCAGGTGTGTGTTCAGTGTGAAAAATACTGGGATTTTGATTCTTCCCAACGATAAAGAAGGAAGAAATTGCTAGGATAATTTGAATTTTTTTGTCTGAATGAGTGCAAACATGAACTCACATGAACAAAATATAAAATAATAGCAGCAACAGTGATACAACATTTTGTTCCAAAAACTGCTATTGTGATTGACCCACTTTCTTGTATATAGCCTTCCAAAAAGTTTTATCTCAAAGCTCCTTAAGGCAGTTCCTCTCATAGATCTCGAAATGCTGCAAACCGTGTATCAAAGTTGGGGGAGCAGGAAAATTGTTTGCCAGCAACTGACATACACAATCAGTAGGAATGTCTGATATTGCACTACCTCCACATTCATTTCATACTTCACTTACAGTATTTCCAAGAGTTGTTCACAGGCTTTATCCAATCTGTTTCTAGTGAATCTGACACCAACTGCATTTAAATAATGTTTACAGTTTTGTTGTTGTCCCTAGAATATTTATACTGCTGATGTAACATCCTTCCCTTTCTTAGTTTTTGAGACCAAAAGTGACTTTGCTTTTCTTCTCCTTTCAAAGCAGATCACATGGTATGTCTGTTCTCCCTTGCCCATAATGCCCTCCCTCTGTTATTTGCCCCTTATGACTGAATACCTTAGTAGCTTCACCATCCTGTAAAATGCCTTACCATCACTGTAATTTATTTTGGTGTATTCTCTTATAAGGATTTCACTCTGTAGTGTTTAGGAGTCTGTCTTTCCTGCACTGCATACTGCACGTGTAAAATAGAGATGCATTTTGCATTATATTGCTCTGTACCGCAAACACACGCCAGGAATACGGCTTTCAGGAAATTGTTCTTGCTTTACAACATGAATCCATAAAGCCCTATGAGAACATTAAATTCGTAATACAATGCTATATTTAAAACAAATTAGTTACTTTTCGAGGCAGTGTATCAAGTAATTTGTCCTATGCTACAGAATACTCTTTTCATTAAAATATCGTATCAAGATCAGCAGGGGTATATTATTTGTCTGTAAGAGATTAGTTCAGGCACTTTTAATGACATTACAGAACACCTCAGAGAGACTCTAACAGTTAAAGTACTTAAGCATACTCTCTCTGTAAGAGACAGAGAGAACTAAAGTACTTTGAACAACATGTAAAGTCATGGCTAGATATTTTGCTACATGGCATTAACACACACATTCTAGCTTAGGCATGGAAATTTTCCCACGTCAGCTCTCTGCTACATATAATGCACATGATCCTGTTGTGGTATAAAAAACCACAGTGAGATGGACAGTCAAAGTAGAACTGGATTATTAGTTCTCTGACCACTGAAGTTCTTCAGAACTTCTTCCATTCATGGCAGTAGTGGGAGTCACAGAGAAAAAGCCTATATACTAGATTTGTGTGCTCTTTAGCTCTGAGTTAATCTAAGTGACATACTTGGAAAGTAATTGCCATTAAGAGACAGGATTATAATAAAAGTAGAAATACGTCAGTAACACTTAAAAATAAATCCATTTCAATGCAGATGTAGAATTTCTGACTGGTTTGGTCACTCTTAAAATAATGCTTAATTTCTATTTCAAATTGGCAAAATAAGCAAGCGTATGGTTGCAATCTTTATAGCGGTTATAAGGAATCCAGAATTTACAAGTTTAATTTGAACTGAAGCTTAAATGATTTAAAGAGACTGAAATTTCAGTCAGACAAATGGTGGGTTTATCTGGCCTGCAGTTCAGTTCTGGATGTGCAGGGACTCTCCTGAGACAGAGGAGCCAGCTGAGTTCCCTCTACAGTTACATGAACCTGATGTCCCTGGGACCTACAGGGACATGGGCACGAACTTTTCCTTCTACTGACCTTTCTCTTCAGCTACAGTTTCCCTGCCACTGCTGGTAACTTATCTAGTTGTGTGTGAGACTGTGTGAATACCAGCCCTGAAACCCAGGCATGCAATTAAGCCAGAAGGCACATGCTTGTGGAGTTCATGATAATGGTGGAAAAATAAGCTAGGCACAAAAGAGAAGCCATTTGAAATTTCACTCCACCTGACTGCCAACTACCGTAAACCACCGAAGAGTCTGAATATTTCTGAACATAAGCACCAGGTGCATCTTCTAACAAACTGGTTTTATGGTGGATTTCCCAATCATTTAGGGAGCCATGATTATTTCTCTAAATTTCTGCAAGGGGGAGAGGAGGCCTGGATCACTTATATGGGGCTTCCTTACTTTTTCTGACTCTCGCCAACACTTCAGGATGAATATATGGGCATAGATATCTTCAACACAGATCCAGCTGGAAAGACTGAGAGTGGTATCAGTCCAAACCCAGTCCATTACTGCTCTCAGCTCAGTCAAAAATGGAACTAGGCGGAACCTGCAGGGAGATCATAGCAAATAACTCATCAGAAACAGAGGGATCACACTGAACAAGCACAGCATGTGTATATATGATGAGAGGGAGAATTAAGACAATATTAAAAGATCTTACGGAGAGATTTTGTAAATACAAATACAATCATATCCTGAAATTGCATGGCTAGTACAGATCTGCTGTTGCTCATGTTCTTCTAGATCTCCTTGTCAGGCCATAAATATGCTTTTGCACCATTATGCCCAGTAATTGCGATTGAGCCATTGATGGAATAGTAAAAGGCTTTCCTGTATCCCTAAATTCCTCTGACCTGGGAGTGGAGACCATGTTTTCCGCAGGACGGTGGGAATTTGTTTTATATCTCCTTACACCAAGTGGTGCATGGCACATTTGCAGTAGGTGGGCAGTCCTCAGTTGTGTATGGAACTGGGCTTTTTAAATCTTAAGTAGCAGAAGAATGTAGGCTAACAGGAAATCAATATACATATAACACTTTTCTGATCAGCCAGGTCACAAAGAGCATTTCATGTGAGGAAAGCTTTCTTCTGTAACTTTTCCTACTGGAATGCACTAAGCCCATACTGCAAATACTGTGAAAATGCTGAAATTATTCCAGTTTTTCTGTGGAATACATATATGCTTTGAACTAGCTTAATCACAAGATCATTGTAACAGTCTAAGTGGAGCGTGAAGTAAGGCTCTGTAAGACCACCTTTCACTCCAAGCAATGCCTGTTACTTGCACTAACACTCCTAACTCCTGAAGAGTTTCAAATGTGCAGCACTTCTCAAAGGAAACATTTTTGATGCATAGTTCTTATTTCTCAGGTGTATTGTCTTTCACTCGATTTCGTTCGCCTGCTGAGGTAGAGCCTGTAGACCTGCTCCAAAGATATCTTTGGGATTTGACACCTTACCAGTTTTTAGGACTGCAGAACTAATAACATTACCTGTTTTCTAGTATAATGTGTAGCCCCTATCTCTGTTCACAGAGGTGATTTCTTAGAAGTGTTAAAAATGTCTCTTCCATAGGGGCCTGAATGGGTTACTGGTGTATCAGGCTTCTGGGTTCAGAGTGGGAGATCAATTTTTCTGAAGTTTGCATTCCTGGAATAGATTTTTTTTTTGTGGACTACAGGGAACATATGGCATATACAGAGTATGCTGTGCAAAATTTACTGTCTTATTTCCAGCAGTCTGTGAATAACCCAACAACTCATTATAACAAGTCCTTATTACACAAAAGAAAGAAGGGCAGTAAGTCTACACTTACCCTTGAAATAAGAACAGGTTGACATAGTTATAACTTTTTGTGAGGAAGTTACCAAGAACACGAGTTGGATATCCGCAGCGTATCTGATATGCTGATAAGCCAAAATAAACACATTTCACAAAATACCAGAGCTGGGCAACTGTGTTCTGGCTAAATTTCCTGTAAAGGAAAAGATGGATAAAAGAAAATGATAAGCTTTGTATCTGTGTATGACCAAATTAGCTTGAAATGCTTTGTGCTTCTGGCAGTTTCCCTTTCCTGAGATCCTGTGAAAAGCCCGTGGTTTCTGACCCCATGTCAGGATTAAAACAGTGTTTGAAAGATGCTGAATAAGAAAATCTATAAACAGCATCCATTGCCACCTCAGAGTCACAGGGGAGAGACTGGGAATAGGGTTCCCAAAGAGTGAGAGCCTGGGGCAGGGTCCTCTCCCTCTGGATGCTAGAGGTCCCTTTACACCCAGCGCAGATTAGTCTTCCCTTGCCCCCCATGATGGCACATCACTCTGTGAGCCCTTGGATAGTGGCTGAACACTGACAGTTTTAAAGGCTATTTGTGTTCATGAGAGCACCTCATACAGAAATTTAAGACAGACTGACCTCTGAAAACGTTTTTCACCCTCCCCTGATTAAGTCTTATTCTGACAAATAGTTCAGGAACCATTTTTTGAGTTGAGTTTTGAATACCTCTGAAGATGGAGATCCCATAGCCTGTCTGAGGAACCTGCTCCATTGTCTAACTACAGTCAAGAGTTTTTCATTATATTTAACTGAAATTTCCCAACTTGTGCCCTCTTGACCTTTCTGAAGAAAACTTAGCTTCTTCTCAGTGCCCTTATAATAGGTAGCTGAAGACAGCTCTTCACTTTCTCTTCTCCAGACTGAACTAACCCTGTTCTCTCAATGTCTCCTCACACGTCAATTCCTCCATCCCCTTGACTATCTTGGTGAATATGTGCCACTTTTGGCTGCTGTTCAATAGCATGGTGGAACCGCAGAAGATGTCTCTTGATGGACAGGATTTGTCAGCCAGCCATAATCCAATATTTTCCATTAAATCCAGCAAAACTATTTTTGCTAAGAAATTTGCAGTGGTTTCTAAAACTTAGTCCGACTTAGAAGGAATACAAGAAGTTTCAGATGCAGATTTGAGATTAACAACTTGATATAGATTTCACAAAAGCACAGAAAAAGTCAAAATTATTTTACTTCATAACATTTCTCAATGTGCAGTAGAAAAGAGATGCATTTGAAAAATGCATTCTTTTTTTTTTTCAAATTTGGGCACAATTACTACTGCACTGAGGAAAAACAAAATATTTGTTTTTGAGATCAAGTGAGACCTTTCAGTTTTTCTTTACACCGTGCACCTTTTTTTTTTTTTCCAGTAAAATAACTTGTGTAATGTGCCCAGGTGATGCACTCAATTTCTCTGTACAGTCAATGGAGTGAGGTAAATACTTCAAGGCAATTTAAAGTATCAAGAGAGGAGTTAGCCAAGCACTACAGAGGGAACCTTAAGAGCTCTGCACTGCAGACTGAGGTGATAAGTGCCTTGAGCCATGCAATAAGAAATGTTAGATTTGGGGGTGAACCTGACCAGGCGTGTGACACAAAATTTCACACAGCAGGTGACCACCTCCACACCACCTCTTGAACCAAGTGTCAGGAGCAGGGGAGGAGAAATTTGCTCTTCAGAAGGAACAAGAGTTTTAGACATTCCTCAGTCTAAGGAGATTTAAATCCACAGTTCACATATTCCAGGAAAGTGCTAAATTATAAGTTACTCTAAGGGAGACATTTTCTACTCGCTCTTCTAAAGCCACATGCAGCAGTCTAGGGAGCAGGGAATTGGATCAGAGGCCAACACTGTCTCAGCTGAAAGCTCTCATCACTCAATTACAGGCAATTTCTCTTACACCTGCTTGCATTTTGGCCTAAGTTGAGAATATTTCTGTACATATATAATTAATTCTTCCTCAAAGTTATACTGGCCAAAGTTATTGTTTTGGAAAGGCACTCCAACATTCTGCTTATAAATGAGACCAAGTAGAAACTTTTTCATGATTCCAAAGCCTAGCTGTAAACATATCAAATTTAAATGCAAGCAACTCGGTAGAGCATCAGTATTCAACCTATATTGTTTGTTTATAAAGGTTATACCTTTCTGTCACTCCAGGCAAGATAAAGAACATCCAGAAATGTATTCCGAAAACAAGGATGACCTGGAAGATGACCTTTCCCATGACAGTCTTTTTGAGGTACAGTGCTCGATCTACCACCATGGTACCAAACTGAATGAGCACCATCACCAAAAATGCCTCCGGGACCTGGTCCTCTGATAATGAAGAGGTGATATCTGCGGCAGCAGAGTGTTTCTGAAAAGGACAACACAAGGGTGGTCAAGGAAGAAGGACACTCACATGATATTTAGCATCTACACCATGTAAATCCTGCTGAGGATTTACACATAGATGCCTCTGTGACATACCCCAAAAGCCCAAAATCCAAACACAATGATGATGAAGTCCACTGTGTCTGCGAGGAACATCAGCACATACACATCAGTCACTGCACTGTAGTCTGGATGAATAAGATTGTAGAAAAACTGTCTGATGGGCACATACACCTGGAGAGTCCTAAAACAATATAGACCACAATGTGATTTAATAACATGTAACTTGCACTGAAGAAAATAAAGGCTGAGTGTGCTATGATTAATATTTTTAAAGATATCTAAAATCTACTCTGACAGACTTCACAGGACTTCACAGGCACCAGTCCCTTGTTCTGATTGCTTCTAAACCACTGTATTAAAATTTGTTCAGTAGAACTGTACATAGCCAACCAAGTTCACATGGGACATTTAGCTTTTTCTATCAGGCAGATGCTATTTGAACAGCTGCCGATTTTTCTGATGTTCAGCTGCTGGGACATCTGCATACAATGAACACTTAACAGCAGTAGTAACCTGCTCTCTTTAAAATGCTGGTTTACTGCTTTACTCATTGGACCCTCCCCTCAGACCCACATCACTCCTCATATTGCTCACTTTTTAATTGTAAAGGCCTTGGCTTTGATCATTTGTTCTCTAAACTTTTCCATAAGAAGCTCTTTTCTGGATTTTTGCTTGATGCTTAACACGCTGCTTCCTTTCTGACTGCTGTTCCGTGTACTGGTACTTCCTGAAAAAAAAAAAAAAGGAGAGGGAAAGAAAAGCCAATTCAAAATAAAAGTTTAAATGCCAAAACTAGAAGGCAATAAATCTTGAGACTTCCATCCCATATACAAGTCTCACATTTGAAAGAAGCTTTGAGATGAATTCTTTTTTTCCCCAATATGATAAAATCTTGCGAGCATCCAGTAAAGGTTTCATCACTGGCATATCAAAACTTGATTAATAAGTATAAAAAGAGAAGACTAGTGATAAAGGCAAGTGTTTGATTAATCTGATTCAGTCATCTCAATTGGTAAAATATACATTTAGGCTAGAATAATCCTGCCCTTTTTACAAGGTAGGACAGGTAATCTGTTTCAATATACCTAATAAAAACTTTTCTCAGTTCAGGTATCATCAAATGTAGATATGAAAAATACATATGCTTTACATTCCCTCTAGCTGGAGATTACGCTGAACAGAATTTCTGGATCTGCGCCACACTGAGCATTCCTTTCCCAGCTTTTGGATAATGTAATTTTAAAAGCATAATGAATCACAAAGTATGGCTCTCCATTTGAACTTTAAGAAGGCTTGGAGTGTGTTCAAACATGAAGTTACATTGGTTCATATCCTACTTCATCACTGAGAAGCAGCAGCATTCAGTAGCCCCTGGGAGCTCTGCAGCAACCAGCACAAAGTTTAGTAGAATGATTCTATGGGAAATGAATGTTTGCTCTTCAAATCCCAGAAATGCCATGACATTTACCTCTCTTAGATCTGTGTGAGGAGAAGCTGGACCTGTGTGAAAGCTGTGATATGCTGCTAGAGCTCTTCCTCCTGATGGCAGTCTGTTGCTCAGGGAAGTGGACATGGATGGACTCCACTGATGCAGCAAGATTGACAGATTTCAATGAGGCAGAAGAGTCTCTCCTGCCTCCTGTCAGAGAGAGCTCATCATCGGTATCCTCTTTATTACTGGAGCTGTCTCCTTTCTCATCTTCATCCCACAGTCCATGGCACTAGTGGGAAAAGAAGAGAGCATATCAACCTTGTATTTCTGACACATCTGTATTTTTTACAGGCATTGCTAAACTCAGTCTCACGTTCACAACGGGGAAGACTAATTCATTGTGTTGGATATCATAAAATTAGGTTGCAAAAGATCTTTTAGATATCAGTTCAACCGTTACCTCATCACTGCCAAATCCACCACTAAACCACGTCCCTTCAGTGCCACATCTACATGTCTTTTAAACATCTCCTAAGATGGTGACTCAACCACTTCCCTGGGCAGCCAGTTAAATATTTATTAACCCTTTCAGTGAAGAAATTTTTCCTGATATCTAAATGAATGACTTTCCTATATCATGAGTGACTTAAAAAGTTATAATTAAAAATATATATATAAAATAAGAAACTATTATGAAACCAGATTACCTTTAAAATGGATCTGTGGAAGAACAAAGCGAGAAGCTGAACAAGATCATAGTGCACGTAACCCTCTTTCTTCTCAATGCCAATAATATTGGGTGGATGGTAAGGTTTATCTTTTGTGTAATCCACATGTTTATTCCAAGGAAAGAAGCCAAACTGGAAGAAGTACTTGATGACAATGGCTACCTGTTCAGAAACAAAACACACTTTGGGTGTTTTATAAGCACGTCAGATATAATAGCCTTGGGACATTAAGAGGGGAGAAATATGACTATTCTGTCAGTTTTATGAGAAGATAAACAAGCATATTCATTGCCAGAGAGGAATAACACTACACATTTCTTCAGTAATAAAGTCAATCAACATTCACCAACAGATGATGCTCAGTGGTACTTGAGACACCACAAGCAGTGATTACTGTCTCTTGATTAATAATTACACAGTAACTGCTTGCAAATGGTCTGTTCTTGTGATAACTGCATTTTGTGCCAGGAAGGATATTGCTCATTGCAATAAAAAAAATAAAAAACAAGATCTTTCTGTACCACAGAAATTGCTGGGGATGATAGCAAATATTTATATTAATATGAAGGGCCAGAGGCCCTTGACTCTAGAGATCAAAATCAGAAAATAGACCATGCAAGACTTAAAATTACCTTTTCTGTGTTAGACATGGGGTTGCAAAAAACAGCAGCATACCTCAGTATAGACGATGGCTGTCATCCAGAAACGTTTGCTTGGTCGAGGAACAGAGAGCATGGCCCACAGGAATATAAGGATGGGAAGTACCAGGGTTATCATAGAGGCAGAGATCATGTGGTTAAGGATGATCACAAAATAGCACACCATTTCGGACCGGGCCACCAGCGTATTGTACAGGGCATAAATAAGGAGCAAGACTCGAGGCTGACCAACATAAAACTTCTCTGACTCCTCCAGCTCATCATCATGAAACATCCTGTGAGGAGCAGAGTACCATAAATGAAATGAAAATGAACTTCACAAGAGCTGCTTTTCAAATTGCAACTATTTTTCCTTTTGAAAAATATTAAATTCTGCTGCTTAGTTTAACAGAGGGAAAAAAATAAAAAGAAAAGATTTAGTATTATAAACAAATAGCCTGATTCTAAGCTCAGAAAACAAGAATTTCTGGCAAAATAACTAAAAACACTGTTCTTCAGCTTTTAAATTTACCCAGGGTGTCGGCCTGGCTTAAGAACTTCTACAAACACCACTTTCCTACAGCTGCCCAACCAACATGTCTCATGCAAATCACACCATACTGGTGTGAATTCCTATCTGATTTATCAATACAGATAGGAACTTGGAAAGAAAACAGAGGTACATCATGAAACCTACATTATGAATAGTCCCGGGACATAAGATCAGAACATAATATACGTCCTTGAGCATTAGATATGTCCAATCTTTACAAGACTTAAATAAATATAAAAAGCAGTGACACATTCATAATTCTCTCTGCTTTTCATAAAGAGTGTCCTGGTCTGACAATAGATCTTACTGAAAAGCAAAAATTACTATGGAAAACCAGAAGACAAGACATTGCATCTGACGAAGTCAGATCTACATATCCTCTCTCTCTCCAGATGCAGTCAGGCTGAAAGACATTTCTATGGTTTAAGATTTTGTCCCTGCATTTGGGGGAGCTCTCCCCATCTGAGTCAGGCCAGAAAGCAGATGAAGAAGTGCAGTGGCACCATCCCCACCTCAGTGCTGGTTGTGCTACTGAGCACAGTGACTAACAGGCAAAGAGAGGAACTTATGAAAGTACTTAGCAAGGTGGTCTCTCTACACAGTTCTCAGCTCCTACTGGCTTTAAAAGAAACTGCTGAAGGCTAGTTTGCCTTATAGTAATCAAAAATAATTAAAGGAGAATCTTTTCCCAGATAGTCCTGGAGGAAACTCAGTTGAAATCACAGCTGCCTGGAGAAGAGAAGCCTTCTCCACAATAAATTCTTAGAAAAGCCCTTGACCCCATGATAATTGCAGCACAGAAATTCAGTGCTAATTGGAACAATTAAATACGGTATCTAGGGAGAAAGCAGAGATTCCTTCTAAGATGAATGTGAATAATTTAAAAATCAGTAATTAGAAAAACTGCACAGGAAATGAGCTTCTTCCCTTAAACCAAACTTAGAACATGGTCTGTATCAGAAACTGCAGGCTAGTTCTGAGACAAAAAAAACAAAGTAATGACAAAACTTTACGCATTGTGACCAACAATCTTCCCTTGTCATAAGGTCTTACTTGTTCAGAAGCAGCTCGCTAGCTGTTAGCTCATGCGTCAGTGGGGGGAGAATGGTATCAAGTTTGTCCGTCCGGCTGTCATCTGGGCTCACCAGCATGAGACTCTTACCAGCTGAGTCATCTGGGGACCCAAAGGGAAGATGTTCAAAGCTGACAGCTTTGCTGTAGGAAGGTGGAGCTTCTGCATTACTATCCACCGTGGAGTACAATGGCACATCGGTATCAGGAGTGTAGGCAGCTCCTTCTGAATCCAGGCTATAATCTTCCACCTCTTCTTCCTCCAACTTTGATGCAGAATGAGCTCCTTCCTCTTCATGCTCCCCTTCTACCTCCTCAATGGTTTCTGTTGTTCCCTGACGAGAATAGAGCATGGTGACCTGCGTAGGTTCACTGTCGGAGATGGATGAAGAGAGTGAGCTGCGGTTTACAAGACTCACAACCAAGCAAAATTTGTTAATTGTACCTTTATGCAGACAGCTGAGCAACCCCATTGCATTCCCAGGCCTTCAAAGTTCATATGCTCTGATAGAAAAGATATCATCATGATCTCCTCTTACACAGATGGAACATCTGGGTCCATTTGCTCCCTGAATGACATCCCACTGAACTCACAGTGATTCATTATGTTTTCACAGCAGTAAAGGGCAAATAAGAAACTACACTAACTTTCTGAAAGTAGTTCAAACACTTTCTGACCAGAGTCAAGACTTGCTATTACATCTATTAAAGGCATGCTCCATGGTGAATGATAGGCAGCCATGGGGTTCCATCTACAAATGGTGCTTTTAACAACCCCTGTATGGGTGTTGTATGCGACTGTAACGTGAGCTGAACACACACATACCAACTCTAATTTCAAATAAAAGAACATGTAAATTGCTGACATGAAGAAATACAACCTGGATTACCAAACTGTTCCAGTAACAGGGTATGTTGCTTACCTTTAGATTGTTCTATGTTCTTCAATAAAGTCTTCATTTTTACTTTATCTGCCTGCTTTACTTCTGCATGTACCTATTTTCTTTTTCAACTGTCCTTATTCACTCTGATCAGTTTTCTGCTTGATTCACCTTCCTTATTCTTGGCTTTGCATAGGATCATAGAATGGTTTGAGTTGGAAAGGACCTTAAAGATTATCTAGTTCCAATCCACCTGCCGTGGGCAGGAACACCTTTCACCAGACTAAGTTTCTCAAAATGCCATCCAACCTGGCCTTGAACACTTCCAGGAATGCAACATTTACAGCTTCTCTGGGCAACCTGTTCCAGTGTCTCACCACCCTCCGAGTGAAGAATTTCTTCCTAATATATAATCTAAACTTGCTCACTTCTAGTGTAAAGCCATTACCCTTTGTCCCGACACTCCATACCCTTGTAAAAAATCCCTTGCTATCTCTCTTTTAGACATCCTTTAGGTTCTTGAAGGTTCCTATGTGGTGTTCCTGAAGCCTTCTCTTCTCCAGGTTGAACAGCCTGAGCTACCTCAATCTGTCTCCATAGGAGAGGTGCTGCAGCCCTCCGACCATCTTTGTGGCCCTCCTCTGAACTCACTCCAACAGGTCTATCTCCTTCTTATGTTGGTTGTCCCAGGGCTGAATGCAGTAGTCCATAATCACTTTCTCTCTTAATGCTCTGTGTACTGCAGCAACCTCAATCGTTGTAAATTCATGTAGCCTGATGACTCCAGACGGGAATCTGAATGTCATATTTGTTGGCTCTGCTTTTACCTTTTCCATTCCTCACAAGTATTTTTTCACCTCTCCCCTCAGACATCACTCTTTCTCTTTTTAGCCTCTATTCCAGTCCTTCTCCATAGGTTAGACAACAGGTGTCTATGGGTTAGACAACTCAGTGTCTTTTGTTGGCTGCATGTCCTTGTATCTCAACAGAGACAAAACTAGTTTTCACATAGCTCCTATGAAATGAGCAATATTTTCACCCAAAGTATAACCTTTTACAGAAAACTGGCACTGGCAAAGCCATCTGGCACTACCTTCTGCCAAAATTAAAAACTAAGTTCCATCTCTTTTTCT
This sequence comes from Lepidothrix coronata, assembly GCF_001604755.1. Classification (NCBI taxonomy): domain Eukaryota; kingdom Metazoa; phylum Chordata; class Aves; order Passeriformes; family Pipridae; genus Lepidothrix; species Lepidothrix coronata. The sequence continues at coordinate 7,148,362 of NW_016690255.1, read as the reverse complement.
TTTACACTGCTTATAAACTTATTGTGGCTATGTTAGATCACTTTATTTGTAGCAGCATTTTAATTAGAACATGTAACACTTATGATGATGTGTGTTTTGATGATTCACGTTAGCACTCATCCTGGTTAAAATGCACAAAATCATAAAAATCCATAATTTCAAAACAGAATGACACCAAAAATTTGTAAACCACTTTCAACACTGAAAGACAATGATGAATATGCCATAAAATTTCATATTTATAATACTAGTTGAAATACTGCTTCCCAATGCCATGTCTGGTTTTTACCTGCTAAAAACTGAGCGAACAGCCCTGAACAGTTCTCTCTTTCGTTGGATATTAATATTATTCACTATCTTTTCACAGCTATTTTCCCATTCTTAATTCCAACACCTTACTCAGTGGTAAAGTAATCAAAACATATTTAGCAATCTTTCCTATATGGGGAAAACTAAAAATTGAAAAACCAAGGCCGACATCGTCTATCTTAGTTTCTAAAATTAGACATTTATTTCCATTTTTAGGATAACTCTGATTAGCTGAGAAACTTCCAGCTTCCAATTTAAGAACAAGCATCAGCTCAGTAACTCTGAAAATCAGACACTTTCTTAGGTGATTAATACAGACTTCAGCCTGCTTTTAGACAACCAGTGTAATGTAATCGAGCAACTTTTAAAATTACATGAATTAAGGATGAAAAATAGAACAAAACAAAAAAGAGAATAAGAAGTGAAACAACAAATGAATCCTAGATTATGATCCTGACTTTGAATCTCAAAACCATGCCACAACACAGAAGGGAGTAAAGCTTCCATTAACCATGCAAACCACTCTGCACACCACGTATCTGCAAAAGCAAATTCATGTACACCGCAGTAAGTATAACGGTATGGGTAAACGAGTGAAGAAAGCATGCATGAGTTAAGCACCTTGACACTATACTGCCACTGTCAGCTGATGAGGAGGACATATCCATGCTCTGCATTTTACGAAGCCTAGGTCGAGCGCGCTCACTTGTTTTAGGAACAGTGTCTGGTCCATCTAAATCATCAAGGGTTGACTGCCTTGAGAACAGCATGGTTGCTTCAGTGTAGCAGCTAGCAGCGCAAACAGTTATAAAGACAGTGTTAAATACAAATGGTATTACACATGGTTCACTAAATATGCTCGCCATGCAGCAAAACACTGACACAGAGAGAAAAGGTTCAGAGAGAAGATAAGGATTTGTTTAGAGTCACCACGAAAACACATTTCTACGCCCAGCTTGCCCATGGTCAAATTCATATAGGGGCTACAGAAGGTTAACAACCATCTATTCATATTCAAGAAGATATGAAACCAACAGAGTGCTCTAAATGCTTTCCAGGGCACAGACTCACATATGTGAGCAGGTTTTATTTTGTTTCTTTGCTCCTAAAATTTCCAAATTCCACAAGAGTGTTTTGGGAAGTGAGCTCCTCTGTACGTATTCTATTTTATTAATGATATACTGTGCTGAACCTTTTCATACAGACAATTTCCTAAAAGAGCCCTTAAAACTGAATAGCTCATATTCCACAAATAGCAAAATAGCTGTCAGACATTGGTTGATCCTCTTTCCGAGCCAAAGAGCCAAATCAGATATGTTACTTAGCCGGTAGATGCATGCCAAATACAACCTGCTCTGCATGAGATGGCATTTATTTTGATATTTACTAGGAAGCCCTGATGATTCTTTCCAGAAGATTTAATTTATTTCAATCACAGCTTAAAGTATTTCAAAACTGGTAACATGCGCATCTTGAGATAAAGAACAGATATAAGTAACCCTTATAAGTAAACCCTTATCTCCTTTCACTTATCAAATACAACAGGACAACCAGAGACATACACCATACATTGAGCATTTATGTGTTACTGGAGAAAAGAAGAATGGGATGAGTTATGAGAAAGAAAGTACATAATTAAATATAAGCATCTAACATAGCAACAGGAAAGAAGCAAATACCTTAATGACATATGGTAGGTAAGAGGATTATTTCTCCTGTAAAAATCTTTGAAAAACACAGATGTCTATGAAATGAGTTGAGTGACCTGGTGTTTTAATGCATGTAGTGACCTGCCTGAATCTCTCAAACAGAATGAGAGAAGAAGGAATCACAAAATGCAGGATTTACGCTCTACTTTTCTTCTTTTGAGTCCAGCTGTGTTACACCTGAGCAGCAGCAGCAGGGAATTTGCTTCTTTGGCAAGCATTATGTTTGTCCAGGGGCATAGAGAATTGGGAAAAAGGTCAGAAAGGAAGCACAATGATGTTTTCCATGTTACTTTGGTTTTGCTAGCTTGAAGTGAGGAAAAAAAATCTCCTGGCCTGAAGTGACAGTTTGCTATTACTGCCTTAAGGAAAATGTGGAGGAAACAGCAAAATATGCGGAACAAAGAAGCAATTATTCTTAGGCCTACCCTCACTGATGATGTTTTTGACAGAATAGGCTGAGGCTGAAAGCATACCTTGGTCTTTGAACAGAAGAAAAGAATCACCAAGATACCAAAAGTACTGTGAAATATTTTCTTTAAGAACAGTCTTAATGGCAGGGGCACCTCTGTCCTGCCAGTTCACTTGGACAAGACCCTTTACGGGCCACTTCATTATTTCTGTGTGTGCACAAAGGCTCACAGGGTCCTCCAGACAAAATCTGAAGGGCTGTCTGCACGGTGCATGGTTTTGATGAAGCAGAAAATGCTGCTTCCTATGGGAACAGGAGATCTGCCCTAGAGGCCTGATTCAGCAGCATGGGAATCGTTTGAAGCTCTTTTAGTAGCTTGGGAGGGTCTTGAGGGAGGACGTTTCCCTCTGCACATACACCTATGGAGTAAAGCCAGGCCATTGCTTTATCAGTGAGGTTTTGCTGCTAAAATATGGGGAGATGGCAGCAAGTAGACAATATAGTTTTGCATATTGCCTTTTGTCTATGTGCTACAATGTTATGCATGTGTTATTTTAGATCTCAAGGGCTGAGTTTATTCTTTTCAAGGGAAACACCTATTACTAAGGTGTTGAAGTATTTTAAATGCAGACATTGTTCAAAGGGAACTTTCCAAGAGCCTTAAGCAGAGCAGCTGTTGAAATCAAAGTAGCACATGCCCGTTCATATATTTTCTATGGAAGAAACATATGCCAGCTGCCCTCCCAGACATGGAAGTCCTGACCTGGCTCCCAGAAAATCAAAGGAAAAATATCTAGTAATCCCAATGGATAAAAACAATGCCTTCAATGTTTGGTTTAAAACTGTTTTAAATGAAGAATGAATCATCAGAATAATTATTGACTGAGCAGCTGCTCTGTATCCTCGAATGTCAGGATATGTGTACGAGACAACACTTGCAGCACAGTCTGTATATTCTTTATGTATTTTAGGGACATGGTTCCGAACATAGAAGAACTGAGAACACTAGTAAAGTGTAGAGATTTACACTGGACAAAGCTGGTGTTGACTCAAGTAATTGACTGTCATGTAAATTTGATTCAAGTATATCTTCCTGAATGACTTTTCAAATTCGTGTTGTTGGAGATCTTGAAAAGCATTAGCTTCTTGAAATCACTCAAGGACTAGGTATTTTAAATTGAATGTTCATTAAAAGCCCTGAGTTCAAGCATTTTATATAAAGTTGATCAGGCATTCTGTTGAAATGCGGATATATATAGCGCAGAGATGTTTTTATCCTCAATGAGTGGGAAATTTCTAAGTTAATGACTTCCTTTTTGCTAAACAAATTTACCCTTCCCAAAGAGTTTATTAGCTTAAGGGTCGACTTACAAATTTTTCCGTTTTTTTTTTTTTTTTTTTCTGTCCATGAGCTGGTTACTGAATGGCATTATCTGTTTTAACTACTACATTCCCCACACCTGCAAGTAAAAATCCCAAACAATTACTAACATTCATAGTCCTAAACTGGACTTTGATCCAGCCCAAGTGGGGATTCTCCCTTCATCCTTTCTCCTGCCTCACTAGTCAAAAGCTACTTCTCCAGTTCTCCCTGCCTCAAGCTTTATTGTCCCTTCTGGTGAGGGAAACATCAATAAAAAGTGATGTTCACAAGCACTCAGACTACACTTGTATATTTACTCTTACAGGAGGGTCAGAGGCTCCCACCTGCAGCTCCTATAAAAGTCTACACAAAGGTAGAGTTGGGAACTGAAAATGTTATCTGTGATCAACAAAAATTAATACAAACTGAACTGAATACAAACCCTTGGATATTGCAAAATCTGACTTAGGACCTGTGTCTAGCTGCTGCTACATAATGATAGGCAAAGTCACATACGGGCAGCCAACTAGTTTTAGTAAGTTCCTAATCACCTTACAGAAATTCATAAGCTGTTTAACCTAATAAGTAGTTCATCAGTCAAATGAAAACAATCTGCAGCAAATGCTCTATCATGCTACCTCCCAATCCCTTCTGGTGGTATTTTTCAAATAGCCTGGTAAGGATCAACATCAATCTCTTCTCCTTCTGGCCCATGTGAACTTCGCACTTTGCCTTTAGGATACATAAACAGAAACCAAACAAATGCTTTGTGAATACCTCATTTTATCTCTACCTACTCAGTGGAAAAATGACTGAGAATAAGTGAGAGCTCTAGTAAAAGAGAAAACCCCACTAAGGATACTATACAAATGTCCTTTTAGAACTTTACGTAGGGTAAGAACAACATCCCTGCATTAGACTTATGACGGTCAACTCTGAACGTCACAAGAAATTTACAGTTCCTGCAACTGCTCAGGAGGGTTCTCTCTAGATATGCAGTGTTTAGAGCACTGAGCAGATACCTACAGTAACTTCTGTCCTGAACAGGAAGGATTATGTCTTATTATAATGGAATAGCTTCTGTGCTTCAGCATTCCTGTGAACTTCTGGACGTGCTTACCTTACTCATGGACCTAATGTCCACTACAGAATTTTGTGTAATACGACCAAAGGATAAATGGAACAGAAACACTCTTCCCCTTCCCAAAAGTTTTCCACTGCAACCTAAGATCCCGATCACAGGGAATCTTTAGATTTAATTAGTCACTTCTACATTTACTGGAAATCATTACTTTGAAATATAACATGCCATCTTCTCTTGTTTGATAATTCAAAAAAATATTACTCAATAAACTCACATGAAGTTTAAAACATTTCACATTTCTAAAAAAGGTCAAAAGCACTTCTGTAATCCCTGAAAGAGATATGCAAGTGTGCCACAATAAACAGATGGCATTATCATTCAATCAACAGACTCATTACTGCTTCCTCTATTATTATAGCAGACGTCCACAATTTGTAAATACTCAGTGCAAGAATATTTGATTGTTCATTACCAGAAAGAGAATTTGAGATTAGAGAAATCAGTTCTAATACTGCCTTTGCTATTCCTTTGTTGATAAATTCTGTGACTTCTTCTAAGGAAATGAAGATGACAGAAACACACGTTAAAAATTTAACTTTTTCTGTTGCAAAGCAGAACCACAGAATCACTGAATTCTCTGAGTTTGAAAAGAGATCTTAAATATGTAAAAGTGTGCTCAAAGTAGGGTGAAAAATGGGTGGTTATTCTGAAAAAAAAGGCATAAGTGGAGCACAACACTGGATACAATCTCACTGAAGAAGTAAAATCTATATATGAAAATTACAAGATTTGTTTTTCCTTTCTATAATTAATTTTGGAATTGGCTTCCCTTTGTTTATAGTTAAAGTTCCTGATAAACATGATTGTATAATAATGATGACTTCTTCTATCTACGGTAAACAGTGTGACCAAAAACTACATAATGAAAGCAGGACTGATATTACTATTTATTCTTTAGGTGAGACTGAACTTTGTGGAGTTATAACTTGCCCTGCAAATATCCAAGTGGTTCCAAGAGAGCTGGTTAACAGAATTTGATTTTATACTTTTTCTCACATCATTCGACTCTTGTAAAACTTTGAGACAAAACACAAAGTTTGCTTAGTTGGGTAACTAGCCACTGAGAAGAATTTGCTCAGATTTGATGTTTATACTGGAGTGAATCTATCAAAGTCCAGTGCTTACCCTGGGGAGAAATTTGTGGATATTTTGTTGAAGCATAGTACTCATAGACAGACATTCTCTTAAACTTGCTTTTCAATAATATCAAAGGAAGACAAGCCCTCATTATATTCAGTCTGCTGACATCTACCCATATGTCATTAGTAACAGCTAAGCATAATTTCCTGTACACAGAAGGTTCTGGGTTTGCTGGGAGTATCAAACACAATATGATACTGCCCACTTCAGAGAAAAACAGGAGACAGTGGAAGGCAATGGATTATAAAACAGCTGGATTTCCAAAGCCTTCCTTTCTCCCCCTCATGCTGGACAATTTCTGCAGTATCTTAAAAGTCAAGAACACCAGGGGCATGGTGGGAACAGGCTGCCTCTGTAAAAGAAAGTGCATGTGTGTGCCTCTGTGTTCATGAAGCAGCAGGAGCATGCAGTAGTTTTGGCAAGGGACTTGATGGCACCTGTTTTCAAAAAGGATGACGATGGTGGTTTTCCTGAACTAGTATGGGTATTTGATTAACAAATGTGTAGCTCTGTTGAACTGTAATCATAGCAGTTAGGAAATCAGGCTCTTAAAACATTTTTTGCCCTGTGGATATGAGAGGGGGATTTTGTCCTCCCAAAGGCAGAATCTCTTTCGATGTAAAGCCTTTTTTGATTTGAGGGCAACAGACAACAATTTATTTTACAAAGACAAAACATTCACAATGAATGATCATTCCCCAAACTACTTGCCTGAATTCCTAAACCACTATCCAAGAAGCAACCTCAGCTTATTTTCCACTACTTTTCACGAGAACAGAACCCCTGCCAATGATTCCTAATTGTAGGGGGAACAGAAAGCAGTGGGGTAGTCATGCAGTGGAAAAGGAGTCGAGCTAACAACTGAGTCCACCACTATAAAGGAATAGTAACATATAGCAGTTTTCACTATTAAAATGGAAAAATCAAACCAAGAATTCAACATTGATCAGAAAGTTCATCAGTACTTAGATGTTATCTAGTATTAGGTCTACTGCATGAACCCTCTATCTTTCACAAAATAAAATTAAATCAATACCTGGAGATACTGTCACGAGAAGCTGCTGAATCTAAGCTATCCATTCTTTCAGATGCTTGCAAACCAGAAGCTTGACTGGGATTTTTATCAATTGAGTCCAGTCCCGACTCCTCAGAAAGTTTCATCATGTGGTTCTGGTAATACAAATGGATGCTCTCCCGTGTTGGAACATTTCCCTGCGGAAGAGAGTAGAAGTAGACATACATTGCAGGGGGGAAGTGTATTCTTCAAGAAATTAGTTTCTTCTGTCATTTGGCAAGGACCAGATTAAGGACTGTGCAAACAGCTGCCTAGTAAATAATAACTCCCATTTGTAGTTCCTTTTCAGAGCGCAAGTCAGATTCTGACTTAAAGTACCATGGCATGAAGTGTTTGGTTTTCAAGCAAAACTGGAGCAACCCATGTGGTTTCACTATATATAGCCACTACAACTCTGCTGCATGCACTACAGATTATTCAGCATGAGAATGAGGTGCGGACTGAGACCATGACTCAGTTTGTACTCCAGCAGCTTTTGAGGTATCTCTTTTAGATAGCTTCACTGACTCTAAGAAAAATCATACATCTTATTAGTGTCCAGTAGCAGTATTTTTAAACAGAAAAAAAATGGAACAGGTCACGTACAAATTGATCTAGATTTTCATTAGTGTCCTAAGATCAGAATTTGTTCAGGAATTATGGACACAGCTGAGAAACCATGAAAAATACACCAAAGACTACTCTTTCTCTGTGATTTCACAATCAAGCAAGTTCACGAAAAGATGGTTTTATTAACTGTCAGCCCAGATCTGGGCACAGAATCAAGTCTTTCTGGCTATGATATTGCAATCAGAATTCTAAAGGTGTGCCGTAAGAATAAAACTGACAATTTTATAGACTGTTCTTAGGTAGAAACACATCCAACTCATTCCACTCGCAGTTGCATTGACTGCAGATGATATACTGAGAGGGGAGATTGCTATTCTTGAACAGTCATTTTTCTGACTTATAATGAAGCCTTACACAAGGACTTTTTCCAGCTAAAATAATAAAAGTAGTCTAAAATATGGCCCGTATTTCCTTTACTAATATTATTAGTTTCTATTATTTCAACTCTGGTCCTTTACAGTGACTCAAAACTACAATATTCAAAATCTGATGTTTTGTGGAAAAAAAATTAAATCTTAAGAACAAAATCTGACACCCACGTTTTTAATTAGGTTTGTTTGTATACAAGCTGTGTTGCTTCTGCAATGATAAATGTTTGTGCCATTATGACAGCCTGGCTTGAAACTATGTCACAGGTTACATTCTAGCTCCACAGCAGGCCTGGGATAAAGGATAAGAGTTGTGACAGGAAAAGGGCCTCACAACTGATGGAGGACTCAATTTTAGGTTCTTCTGCAGCTGGAAGAGATACAAAAGGAATTAATACATCAGATTAACTGTCCCCAACTCTACATTGGACAAAGAAACATGCCACCATGAGGGCTGCAGTGAGACCCTCCTTTCTTGGGCAGCAATGACAGTCATGTGGTTGCTACAGAGACTTAGTGATGCTACAGAAGGGCCCCTAGTATCAGAAGATTTAGGATTGAAGTAGGATATACCAGCCTGTGCAAGGACATATGGGCTCTATTTTAATCAAAGTAGCATCCTACTAACGTGCAATTGAAATCCATAAATAAATACTAAACCTACTGGGAACAAAGCATAGGAAAAACTCAGAAAGTTGAGGTGAAAAGTAGTAAAGAACAATTAAAATAAGGTCTCAAATAAGTAATGGCCAGAGAAAGGCAGTTAGCCTGGCTTCTGCATAAATTTTAAAACTGGGCAGTGAGAAGGAATCATATTGTGCCATCACACATTGACAGTGGCTGGGCAATAGAAGGCTTTATTGAGGTCAAGAGTAATAATGCGTTGTTGACCTTTTTGACTAATTAATCCCTGAGACAGTCTTCGGCTTTTAACAAAAACTAGAAGGAACTAAAAATGGCAGATTTCCAAGAAATAGTTGGGTAGCTAGTGACATATATAAAAATACCGGTGCTTAAAATGAGAACTTTATCCAACTTCAAGGTATCATCTACTTATACTGGGAAGATCCAAATACATTTCTAGTTACACTAGCAGCATTAATCTTTGATAATAATGGGCTTTTCTAACGCACAGCTAGCTTGTGAAGGACCACATAGCTTCATCATGATTGAAGAAATTTATGCCTATATGTTGTCATTCATTTCTAATGCAAGTTGGTCTACAAAAAGACTGAAATACGTGTACTGAGGTAGTTTTTGAGCTGTTTAAAATGCTATGCCTTTTCCTCCCTTCTTAAGTTTATTTTGTCCCCTCAAAACCACACTATGTCACAGAAGTGTTTCAGACAAAATTTTATATCAACCTCTCAAAAAATTACTTTTCCAATAATTTCTTTTGTGTCCAGATAATAAATAAAATAATTTATTATTTATATATTTATCAAACAGCAAGCAGTAAAATGTAGGGGGTGTGTTTTAGGGATGCTGGAAGGGGTATCCTGGGAAATGAAGTCCCTAATGTACTCCAACACACATGGGCACTGGGGTACCACATGGTGATTGGTTAAGAGAATCACGTGTTGTTTTAAAGTGCATAGAAAAAGTGTTGTTTGCTTCCAGTAAACGGATTTGGTTGTTTGGACCCTCAACTAACCAGGTCATGTGGTTTATTATTTATTATATTAATAAATGCCACAGTAAAAGAGTCCAGACATATTTTTAAAATGCATGTATAAGTGAGATTTTTATAATTTTACTCCTTACTACGGTGATCTGAAAAGACAACCTTTCACTTTTCACCAAGCTAGAAATGGCATTAGTAGACAAAATAGACCAAAGGCGTTACCTTCTTAATCTCCCTGGTCAGCATACAGCGCTCAATTCTTAGCACAGTGGAGATATCGATGTGTTCTCTTGAGATGGAATTAAGCCAAGCTGTAAAACTGTCTAGTGTTGCTAGGAAAAGGACCCAAGTAAACTTCAAGATATTAAATATCCTCTTGATGATGTTATCTAAGGGAGGGGAAAAAGCAACAGAGAGTTAATGAACACAAATATCTTTTATTGTACTTTTGCCTGGAGTTAGATTCATTTTTCCTTCATTGTCTAATAATAACAATCCAGTCTGTGAGACCCTGTCATACTAAGGAATCTCTGAAGATGGCTAGAGGCCTTTTGGCTGTCTGGACCATTTTCTGACTGTATGCCTAGGCTTATCATCTGGAATCCCTTTTCCACCCTGTAAGTCCTTGATCCTCCAATCATTAGTCATACTAACAGTCCCTGATTTTAGAGACACAGTATGCACAGGTCTGTAAAATGAAACCCAAGGATTCGAGCATCTCCTGAGAGTATTCAACATCCCCAGGTCCTGTGATCTGAAAAACTGCTCAGCCAGCCTGTTGAGTTGGACCTCTTAACTGTCTCCTTACTTGTGTGTGTTTCTTTCTGCACAAACTTGGCCTTTCGTGCTTGAATCTTGCTTAGCTGAGTTTTAAAGTCTAACGTGCCTAAACGGTCTTTTAATCTCTCCCAGTTTTCCAGCCTCCTAAACACACATCTTTGTATTTACTGTTTTCAAAGCCTCTGTTTTTCTAAATAGGCTGTGCTGTGTCATCAGTGATCTCAGGTCAACTAGAACAACTAGGAAAAATAATAATTTATAAAACTTTATTTTTGCACCATTTTGGCAAAACAGTACACTTTCCCATGAATAAGGCTTATGGGTTTATACAAACAATAGTAGCTTTATTTTGCTCAACACATCTGTCTCAAGTTAATTTCTCATTTCAGTAGTTCAGTCAGCATTAGTAACTGCATTTCTCATCCAAAAAGCAGCACTTTGAACTTATTTTTCTTCCACTCACAACCATGCACACCACACTACAGTTCTCATATAGTGTTGCAAGTGTTCAAAGCCATGTTGGATGGGGCTCTGAGCAACCTGGTCTAGTGGGAGGTGTCCCTGCCCACAGTAGGGGGTTGGAACTAGGTGATCTTTAAGGTCTCTTCCAACCCAAGGCATTCTATGATTCCATGAATCTATGAAATACTAAAAAAATTCTTTCCAACTAGCCAGTTCCAGAGCTAGTTGTCCCTGCTAGGTTCCAAAGCCCAGAGCACCAGTATAAAGACGAATTTTAGATTAACCAGCCTAAGAAATAGTAGAAAACTGTCAATAATCTGCCATGCAGGGACAAAATATTTGACGTAGGTACTAAGGAGCCAATTTGTGTGCTAAAGCATGACCCTTCCAACAACCTCAGTTCGTTGCTGTACCACAAGATGGCACGCAAAACTCTACGGAGCTCACATTCACTCCTTACAAAGACTGCAAAGGTGAAGCTATAATAAAGCAAAAGATTTCCTGAAGAGGAACATGCACATGTCTGTGGGTGTGCAGGCAGGGTTGTATGCACATATATGTGTAGAGAAAATGAAGAAAAAAATCATTAGTGGTATGTTCCTGAAAAGCAGATGCTGAAATGGTAGTTTGTACCATTTATCTGAGCAATGCTACTGAACTGGTCTGCTGCCCACAAACATAAGAGCATTTAGCCCCTTCTCTTGGTCATATCATTAATTTAATGATATTTTACCCTTTTTTTCAGGCCTTTTCTATGTAGTTTAAAATTGGAGATGTTGTATGAGTTATCTACTTAAATTTTATTCATGCAACATGCAGGTCTTGAAGTTAAGGAAATCTCACCATTAGAAATTAAATGTAAAACTGTATCTACTTCAAAGACCATTAATTTCCTTTGAATTGCTGATAACAGTATGAATAGGTGAAAACAGCACTCATACACAAAAATATACAACACGTAAATATTCTTTTTTAACCCACAGTCATCTTCTCTAATATATAATTTCTCCTACTGACCTCAGGAGAAGCACAGCTCCCAGGTTAAAATTTTCTTTACCGTTGACCATCACTGGCATGCCATAGTCTCACCATGGTGCCAAGCACTTCCAGTCTAATCTGGAAGGTCATTTTCTCTCTGGGATAGAGGTGATTTAGCACTTGTTTTTAATGACACTGTAGCTGTTTTGGTACCTTTGCTGTTCTCCAAAACTTTTTAAAAATAATCTTTTGGGGATCAATTGCATCTAAACATCCTCAAGAAAGGAAACAAATATTTACTTTTGGCGGAGAAGGGTCAAATGCAGACAAGGTTTCTCTCTGCCTGAGAGTGTCAGAAAGGAATCGATCTAAAGTTTGTAATGATACTAATGATTCCTTACCAATTACTGTCTAATTTTTCTAACCATCTTCTTTAACAAATTTTACCTAGGAATGGTCAAAGTATTTGAACAAAAATATAAAGT
>NW_016690255.1:7047129-7135636 GCF_001604755.1 Lepidothrix coronata | reverse complement strand
TGCTAAAACACGCTGAAAAAAACCCCACAAGGTCTTTGTGCTAATAATAGCATTACAGATATTCAAAATCAATGGAGATTTTAACACGGACTTTATGTAATCATGTCTGGAACCTAAGCTTAAATTGTTCTAAAAGTAAAATACACAGGAAGTGATCAAGTCTGAGCTGACAGATGTATTTACTAATGTATTTGGAGAATGAGTGCAATAGTTAATAGCCCAGAACTAGATGTTCCTTTGCCCAAGGCTTGTAAATCTCGCAGCTGAAAATCTGACAGTAGTTAGGGAGTTACCACTGCATTGGTTACAGTGGATTTTGTGGCTTTGACACGAGGTTGGAGTCATTGCAATGCTCTCTCTGTGGTATACCACTGGTCACAATTGCATTGTAACAGCAGAAGAACCCTTGTTCTGCCTTCATACCTGGTCCATCAGATTTCTTCTTGACAGGTTCCTCTTCACTGTCTTCACAGTCAGCATCAGTGCCACCTCCTGCAAACAATAAGGGAAACAGTGAGTGTTACACCTATAGAAGGGACAATGTAAATGCCATTCAAGCTAGAAAATGCTAGTTACCAAGCAGTAGTGATTGGTTCCTCACCTATCATCAGAACAGACAGCACATTTCCATTTTGAAAGGACTCAAGTGAGGGGCCAACCCTGTCACCGAAGGTTTTAATGGATGACCATCCCTCTCTTGTAATTTACAGTGGCATTTTCTTACTAGATAGGCTGCTGAGCAAGTTCATCTCTTGGTGTAAACTCAGATAATTTCTCAGTAACTTCTCAGCCACACTCAGCAGCCTCACCTTCGGCTGACTCATATTCGAGCTCACTTCTTCACCTGCTGCAAAGAGCATCCTGATTCAGTGCTCTGATCTTCTCCTGCCTCTGACCCACCAAACCTGAAGGATTTGAATGGGACCTTTTGGTTGAAATGAAGCAGCAGAGTTGATTTGAAACTGCCATGTGCTTTTATTTAGGTCTGAAGCAACGGAATGATGTAGAATCGCAGGCAGAAATGAAGGGCAGACGACCTTCCTTCTATCTAATACCCAATAACTGCAGCTGCAGCTTCAGTGGCAGCAGCCCAGTTATAAACCTCCTTCTTTTTTATGGGTGAAGATGCCCAAATGAGGAAAGGTCTAGCTGATTCACCCTGTATTCCCTTCTTCCCCATCTATACTGACCAGAAAAGCTTTTGAATTTCTATTTTCTTGTTAAAAAAGGAGAAAAATATGAAGAGATGTAAACCACCTATAAACTGATTTTTTTTCAGAGTGGCATGAATGATTTTAAAGTGCCAGTAAAACCCTATTAACATTTGCATGTTTTCCTTTTGCTACATACTGAATTCTCTCTGAATTAGGAGTTCATGGATATTTGTATTCCTCAATGAGTACACCATGGAGAGTGAAAAATATTTCTAGATATTCTTCCCCACATATCAATTCAGACTTCTTTAGGGAACAACATTTCTTCAGGAAATATGGCCAAAAGAAATAATGTGTGGCTATTTCATAGAATATTTCTTACATCTCCACCTGAACTACAGCTCTTTGGGAACTCCCTCATGAAACTGTTCTTCAACCCCTTTCCCTGGGAATACACATGAATTCACCATCAAAACAAGTGACTTTGACCAACTCTAGAAAAGTCTGGACAGAAAAGATGAAGAGATAAAGCTTTTTATGAGGTGAGGGAGTTAAAGTGTAATGTCCTTGCTCTGCCTGATTCTGGGCAAACACCTGGCATTTACACTCCTATATTCTGAAGTAATGCTGTTAACTATCAGGTTTTTGGCTTTATAAAGTTACATCTTCAAAGGGTTATGGCTTTCTACTGCAAGTACTCCCACAAATGTTTTCATATAGCTGAAGTGTTCTGCAACATGTTGAATCTTCCTATTTACCAAAAGTTCTGGGCATGTGTCTTGCAACTCCATGGAAATACACAGATCCTGTCTTCTCCTTCATCTCCCTCAATGTGTATTATGCAGAACAGAAGGACGTGGCTATGGCTGACCTTGTCGTGGGCTGGTGCAGGGAAAGACCACCAGTCAAAGTTAAACTCATTTTTCCAGTTCCTAATCAGAACTGAGAGCACTTGCCCCCTAAAGCTCAGCTGCCTTCCACTAGCAGGAACAGGTAATATTTAATATTATATTTTTGAAAATGTAAAAGACTACATACCATCTCCAGACCCCTTTCGCCTTCGTTTCTCTTTCCCAAAACTTTTCTTCTCTTTGCGTCTCTGTCGTAGAGCTGTTTTAGGGTCAGTAATCCAGGCTTGATAAACGAACTGGAGGGAAAAAACTCATTTATTTCAAGGTTCTTCATGTTCTGAGAGTAAGCCATAGAATAAGCCACAAGCAGCACTATATAATTCAAGTAAATGCATTCAGATCTGCAGAGGTAAGAAAATATTTTTAATCCCAAATCAAACACCTCCACTGCAGATCTGCTGAGTTTTCATGTGCTATTTTTGTAAGCATAAAACCAAATGTGAAAATATTTGTGGGTGAACCAAGTTTCATTAGAACCCACAGAAATTCACGTTCTGAACTTTGGGACTTAATACCTTGTTGTGCATATGGGCTACCTCATCTGAATCTCTCCATTTAATTCCGTATTCCTATTTTACCATTTTACAGGCAAGATGTAGAGTAATGGAAACTTTGAAAGTGCTGCAATCAACTAACTAAAGCATCAAAAGATGTAGAGATAGCTCTGTAAAGGTATTGGTGTATTTTTCATAGTTTAGATATTTTTCCCCCTCTGTAGATCCCAGTGGAATATTTATGGATTTGTTATCTATACACAGTCCCAAACCTGGCAGTCAGGAATTTATCAAATTGCATTGATCTTGACAATGCCTGTCTTTGTTGCTTCAGATAAGTCACTTATGAATCCTTCTGCCACAGGTTTTCCAGCCGTAAAAGGAAGACAGTAATACTTACCTATTTATCAAGGGGGATTTATGGGATCAAATTCTGCTCACAGCACTCACCCAGATCAACAGTCTGTTGACCTGTATGACTGCATGAAGCATGAAATTGGCCCAAAATATTTATAAATGTTATACCAGTGGGAAAAAAATAAAAGTAAAAAAAGCTACTGAAAAGTAAGTTTTTAATAGTTCTGCTTAAGCTGTGAAGAAAGGCTACAGGAAAAAAAAAAGCAGCAAAGTTCATATTTTTTACCCCATATGTATGTAAATAACAGAAACTAAAGTAACTTTATCTTCTTCACAACTCTACAGGACAAAAGATGTTCTTTTTTTCATTTTATAGTTTTCATTGAAAAATGGTAGTGATCTTCAATTGGCACTGCATTGTCTTCTATTTCTAAGCAACACAGGCTGACAACAGAGACAGGGCAGGGAAGCACACAGATTCAGGCATGCGGCTGAAAAAGCACAGTAACAAACCAGCTCTATTAATTCACAAGACAAACATGCAGACGATGACAACGACATGCGTATCTCAGTGAAGCTGGAACTGCCCCTCACAGGACAGAATGGTAGAATTTCTGTTTGGTTTATTTATAGTTTTAAAATTTTCCTATGCAAATTTCTTTGGAACATTAAAGGCTTTTTTTTTTATGGTCAAACTGACATTAAATGAATGTAAAAGGGAAAATAACTTTTAGCTTACTGAAAATTAGAGACTGTCAACATCTGCTATTGTAGTTAACTATGAAAGTGTACGTTAGCCACAGTTATAGTGTGAATGAAGAAATTAGAAGCAAAAGACAGACTAAGAAGGAAATAAAAAATTAGAATTAAGAAAAGGCATTTGATTTATAAATTTTTTAAGAGTAGACTGTGTGCATACAATTAAGGTTTTTACCACTGGACAGCCTTTCAGTTCAGTATGTTTTAGGCTTTGGAGCTGGTATGCTCCATCTGTAGCACACACTCTTTACAAATATCATGTTATGGAGTGTAAAATGATACACAGTGCTCAAAGGGAGGAAATGCTACATGTCTTCAAGGAGGACAAGAGAGAAGAGGCACAAATCTTTTTTATGATGATAAACGCCAGAAAAGTAGAGAGCTAAAAAGGGGTTTGGAGCAGAATGTGTATTTTACAAACCTTTTACCAGCTTTTACCAGCTTTCTGAGATCAATTACCACAGTGTCCATAAGATACATGCAACTTGATGTGACCATCTTGTATATCAGTATCAGAAGAAAATAAGAATTTGGGTCTGCATTTTCTCTCTGGGGTTACACTTAAAAAAAGATAGACTACTTTGCTTGTGTCTTGAGCACTCCAAAATTATGAAATGTATTGCATTTACTAGGAACGAAGCTTTAACTGTCACTATTTTTTTTTAATTATCCATATAAGAGGAAAAATGCAGATCAGGACATTACATCAGGAACTATGGGATGGGTCACATACTGAGCGTTTGCAAAATGTCAGGTACCTTTGCTGCTTTGATTAAATACTGAAGAATAGTTTTAGGTAGTTTAATGATAGACTTTGGCAAGGCTAAAATGGCTGAAGCAAATTTTCCAATAGCTCTCTATAAAGAAGGACAAAGCAAGAGTAATTAGTAAAAAAGAAGAAAGTATTAATATAAAGGAACTATTGAATTACTGTATGTAGATTATTAAGAACAAATTCACATTCACAAACTTTGATATGAACAAAAAATTATCTAGGGTGTTCACATTAAAATTTCAATAAGACGAATTGTAACTGGCTGAAGTCTCTAATATATAAAATCTCCAAGTCAACCCTTGAAGAGATTATTCCACACAATTTACACTGAAAGAAAAACCATAAATCATAAATAATTCTTTAACACAATCTACAACATCATTCACTTTCCTAGTATTTTTATTAAGACCATACGCATGGTGATGGAAGGCAAATACGGTACACTGACCAAATGATTAACAGAACAATTTTCTGTTCTATGCAAGTCTCTGCCTATATAAAGCCACCAAACACCTTCATGTTGCACATATTGCACATATTACAGGCCACCTATGTATCTGACCAGAATTTTGAAATAATGAACAGATCCTTCATCCTCAAATTAATAGTTTCAGGACTGAGATGATAAAAAAAAAAAATATCTCAGAGTAAATGAAAGAATCTTGTTAGCTTCTGACCTCAAGTTTAGAACTCTAAAATTTCAGTGCTTGGCGCCAGCACATCTGAACAAAATGTTGTCACCAATTTTTAAAAAATCAGCACAAACAAGAGTGCAAACTTTCCTCTATATCTGCGTGAAAACCAGAAAGAAAAATGACCTAGAAATTCATCAGCCATTTCTATGCAAATATTAAAAATACAGCATAAATAGTAGAAAATAAAACTTACTTATCACATTGCTTTGATCTAGTTTTTTTTTGCCCTTATTAAGGTCAGAAAATCTTTTTCCCTGTCATGACCATGCAGGCAGTTTATCAAATGTAATCAACTGGTAATGTAATGTGGTGTAAGTATATAAACCGAAGACACATTGTATTAATGAATTAAATAAAAAAATTCTTCTTATAATTCAGTAATGTTGTCTGGGAAGCTTTGTTTAAAAGCTTTTGGCTTAGGGAATAGAAGAGCATGGAGGCAGTTTCTTGCTCATGCTCGGGTTGAACTTTTAGTAATGCACCAGCTCTGCAGTGACATGAGCTTTCATCTGGGTGGGAATACTAGTCTGCAAAAAGCTACCTGTTCAGCCAGGTTGTTACAGATCCAAAAATGTTCTGTAGAGTTTCTGAAAATTCTTCCACAAGTAAAGCTTTAATATTATAAAGACAAAAGCAATCCTAGATTCATGAGAATTTCACTTCTTCCCCCCAGTTCTTCAACTTAAACCACTGCATTCAGTATCTGGTACTGTCTAATACCAATCTATTGAGGAGCCCAGATAGGAAACTGCAGATATCTTTCTAATATTACAATATCCTCTTACATCGATGCAGTCTGTCACTTAAAATGCAAATACATAAATTAACACTGTCTTGAAAAGGAAAGAAAAAAAATGATGTGTAATTTTAAATGTTAAGCTCTTTCTAACTCAAGGATATATTTCTCCTGCCCACTAGGATCAATAATATTTTTTTTATTAAGTACAAATTCTTCTCCATGAAAAATTGCTTATTTTGGGGATCATTTCTTCAAGGAAGGATAATGTCTGCTTAAAACCAGTAAACCACCAGAGGCATTGTGTAGCAGCACCAGAGGCAATTGTCTTTATTGCAATGTAGAAAAAAAAAAGGCTCTGATTCTTAACCTTTGTTTTTCTGTATTTTTGTTATCTTCAGGAATAAGTGAATGAAGATATGACTCCACTATAGTTTCTGTAGGTATTTGGCAATGCTTAAAGTGGGCAAACTTGCATTTTAAGTTGGCAAGAAATGTGATTTCCAATACTTTTCAGGACTACTCTAGAAGTACTGGCAGCTTTAACATATGTGCCTGTGTTATGGGAAACCTACATTTTTTTCCAGATGTCAACTAAGAATTACTATAAAGTACCTGAAATGCGGATTTTTTTCGAGGTTCCTCCTCTTCCTTTTTCTCCTCTTCCTCTTCCTCTTCACTATCCGTCTCAAACAAATAATAATTTCCACTTCTGACCACTAAGTGAAACAAAATATCTTCTTATTTTTCTGAAAAGTTCTATTCTCAACTCCCCCAAAACCTATGAACAGCCAGTCATTTAAAAATTCATAACTAGCAGAGGTGAAAACAGAGAACAAGCAAGAGATGAAAAGGTCTCAGGCTATTTATTTGATGTTAGTTTGTGATATTTTGGGCATAAATAAGAACTATACAAGAATTAAGGAAAACATCACCATGAGAAGAAAATGTAAAGAAAAAGATTGAAGTATATTAAGTTACAAGGATTACACTTTTTGGGAAAAAAATGGCAATTAAGTCTTAATTAATTGGGGACTGATGATCATTTGAGGGAGTAAAAGAAGCCCAGCAGGTAAGTAAATGAACTTACATGAACAGTACCACTGGACAAAAAATACAGAACTCTTTAAAACACAGAGTCATCCTTTAAACTATGCAATGGGATGGTTAATACTTTCTTCAAACTTTTAAGCTTTGATGAGGTAATGGAAAACCTTGGCTTGTTTAAAACAAATCACTTGAATTCTACTAACATGATTGCAAACAAGTTTCAATTTTTTGCCCATGGATTCAGAAAGATTCTGAAACCTTGATACAGTATAGATGCACAGTGATTAAGCTAGGCCTTATATCCTTGAACAGAAGCAGAAATTTTTATTTCTCAGATGGCAACAGGCCTACATGAATGAACAAGGGAAACAAAGGAAATCAAAAATAAGGTAATGAGCAAGAGAAAAATAAAAATCACAGCATTACATTCAGCAGTGAAAACTGGTAAGTAATTTCCACATTTAAGCTGAAATATTTAAAGGAATGGTTACTTAGATGAAACGTCACACAATCTGGATATATAAAGCAATACATATTTATATAAAATTATATTTAACCCTCATTACAGGTCTCTGGAAAAGTAACAATTGCTTTAATTCAATCATACCTTGACTTCTACACAGATCTTTCTACTGAGAAAGATCTGAGAAACCTCAGAGTAAGCACACTGTGAAATTTGCCAGAACTCTTTGGATCATGACTTTGGCATCTAAAACTCCCTCTCAGAGGGAATTTTGTGCCTCATATGCCTAGTTATGACTTTTAACTTCAATGATTGCCCTGCAGAGGGACAGAAAGTCCACTTCAGCAGTACTAATTGCTGCACTGAGGTGAAAAGAAAGTTTGGAAATTTCCTGGATGAAGCAAATGAATTATTAGGTACTCAGCCTTCCAAGAATGTCCATTTAAAATGCGCTGGAGAGATGAAAGCATTTTAAGAGCCAGTAGTCTGCAGTTCTTTTTAATAAAAAGGTATCCTGTAGTCAGCAAGAGAAATTGTCCACACAGAAGATCAGCTGGATAAGGTCTGATATCTAGGGTTGTCTACTCTCTAACCTTTACTGCACTGCAGTTCTTTAAAGGCTCACAGCGACACTCTGTCAGACTTGGAATGCCTGAGAAGGCAGACAACAAATCTACATTGATGTCTCTCCAAAATTTTTAGGTTAAAGTGTATCTGAGGGGACACTATAATGTAGCAGTTACACCTCTTTTACAGCTAAAGAGGGAGGTATGATTGAATAGCAATAATGCATTCTTGCACACATCAAAATGGAGTACCTGGTGTGTTAGTCACCTACGGGGATTCCCGATGAGACCAAACTTTACTAGTAAGACAATTCATGGCCAGCCTGGACTTGGGAGACCCCTCTCTTACTGCAAAATGTGACTTCCTCCTACTGAGAAAAGGGACTTAACAGGCTTTTCCTGTGGGATGAGATAGAGGAGGCAGCAGAGGAGTCATGCAGGACAAAGCATAATCTCATCTGCTTGTGCCCAGAGGGAAAGAGCTCCTGAGACCAGCTGCAAGAACCATCTTTTACGCTACATCAGACACAACTTTGTGCCTAAGGAGAATCTAAGGACCTCAGAGCATGTGGTCCTAACTCCTGCTGGTCTCTGTGGGGTTCCACAAATAATCCACAGTCACAGGAGGAACTGTACCTTCCTTATCTGTTCTACTTTGACCCAAATTCATGACTGTTTTAATTGCTATGGTATGCAAAATAAGGTATTTTTCCATACAATAGAATTATAACAATTGATATCAAAATAACAATAAAAATCTAAATTAAACCTCAGAATTGGCATAAAACTTCAAGATTAAGTGACTTCAATATACACACATATACAGCCACAGCCACAAACCTATTTACTGATATGAACAGCCACGTGCATCAGAATGCTGCAGTTACAGCAGTGTGTCAAAAAGAATGCATGGGGAATATCAGTCCATTATCAGTTTGCATGCCTGTGAACATCTACTATCAGTGCCATGTTTCAGCGAGTGTGGATGCAAGTCACGTGACAGGCAACCACTGATTGTAGGATCAGGGTCTGTGATGTTTCCCACAAGGTTTTGCATTATTGCAGTAAATAATTTCAAGAATGCTCAGTATCTAAATAACAAAATGAAAGTTGCCATCTAAGAACATTAAATAATGAGGGTGAAAGAAGTAAAAGCCAAAGTCAATGTCTCTCTTTGTGCAGTTCTTCTTACTAAGAAACCAGTGATGAATAAAAAAGAGACTATATCCCATTCCTTCAAAATCACCATAGCTTGAAATTCTGTAGTAAAACTCACAAATTACAGTTTTGATCTGTTTTGTCATTGTTATTCTTAATGAAAATACAGGGCAAGAAGTTTATTTTCATAAGATTTTTGAAAAGGGATAGGTCTCTCTAAAGTGGCAGTGTGCCCTTTAGTAAAACAAAAGTAGAGGCACAGTTTACTTGTGACTTGATAGAAACAAACATACTATGTTCTGTTAAATACTGCTAGAGTTATAAATAAATATACATGGGTAAATGAAGTAGTGTGTAGATGTGTAAAATTATGACTTGGAGTAACTCTTTTAAACTAAAAAAACAGGCACAATACAGACATTCATACTTTTAATGGCATGAAGCTGAGTCGGGGGAGGTTTAGGTTGGATATCAGGAAAAAGTTTTTAACACAGAGGATATTTGGGCACCGGAACAGGCTCCCCAGGAAAGTGGTCACAGCACCAAGCCTGACAGAGGTCAAAAAGTGCTTGGAAAATGCTCTCAGGCACATGGTATGATTTTTGAGATGTCCTGCACAGGGCCAGAAGTTGGACTCGATGATTCTGATGGGTCCCTTCCAGCTCAGCATATTCTATTGTTCTGTGATTTTACTCTGATCAGTGCTATACATTTGAGCACTTTTTTAAATCTTCAGAGGTTATTAAATAGCTCAAGTCTGATTTCATTCAACAAAGATTCAGTCAAATTAAACCTGATTTGAGATTGCAGCCTATGCAGTTTTCTTTTTTTACCTAATCCATAATGTAGGGATGAACTTTATCACATGCTTGGACTGGGCTACAAACAAATTAAAATATCATAATGCAACAATGACACAGGCTAATAATTTCTTGTGCACAAGGCTGGAGATATTTTTAATCTCAGATAAACACACAAAAAAATGGAAATAGCAAAACAACTGGCATCAACAATACATTAAAGTGTGATCAGAGAGATGCGGAGCTTTACACAGCCTAGTCCTGAGGGTAGTCTTGCTGCTTTACTGTGGTACTCAGATTTCTACAGCTGACATGAGAATGACTGATGAATAACAAAAAAGATGTATGATGTTCATATATGAAAAAGAAGTTATGACTAATCTTAGAATGCATTGGCAATCTTTCATATTCACATTTTTAAATATATTTTACTCTGCAGCAGGGGGGAGTTGAGACTTTTGAGATCAAATAAGATTCTTTTTGGCACATATTTATCTGATCTGATATTTTTCTAAGAATGCTCAAAGTATGATGGGCTAGTTATGCTTCCAACACACAGAAGGTCAAAATATGGTTAAAATCCTTGAAGATTGGGAAGTAGAAACCATGTGTTGAGAAAAACAAGCCTTCTATCAAGTCACAGTCAGAAAATCAGGCACAAAAAAAACAGGTCATGGAAATGCCTTAATTCTGGTCAAGGATATAAGGGTTAAATCCACATATTTGTAAGATGATTGAGAAAACCTACTGGAAGCATGATCAACCCAAGGCCGCCACCACAGCTTTTTTTTGCCCTTGGCTTTCTCTTTGTCTGCTTCTCCTAAAATAAAATATGTCCAAATATTAATTTTATAAAATGAGAAACATGTTTCTTACACTGATTAATAATTTTTAATTTCTCTCAAAAGAGCTAAAATTTCATGAGATATCAGATGTCAGATCTACTGAGTACATTCAATATTAAGATAATTCAAAAGCATAACCACTAAGCAGAAATACTCTGGTTTATGTAGCAGTTAAAACAGCATTCCATCTAAAACAGCTAAAAAGTTGAGTTTTGTGTTTTAAAACATACAGTCACACTTGACTGTAATTTAAAGAAGAAAATATTTTCCCTCATCTCAAATCTCCTTACATTTCAGGCTCCAAAAATTCTAAATCTAATAAGTGCTGATTCCAGGTTGATGCTTGAAATGTGACACTAGAAGGTATCATTTTATTGGTTTCTCTGTTTTAAACAACATTTCAAAGTAGACAAACATTTCAGTGACTAAAAAAAAAATCTAGAACAGCATCCAGAAAACACTGCTGGAAAAATGTAGGTGCTACCTATTTGTAACACTGTGGTTTATAGATAATTACTTTTATCTAAACAAACATCTTCTACTATTCAGCTCTCTGCCAACAGCCTGAAGTTAACCAAAAGTAACCTCAGAGCAAATCATTTTCTCTAAACCTTTCTATGGTACATAATCACAGATTTTTTCAGCCTGAAACTGGTACTTAGCTAACAACCTTGCTACATGCTGACAGCTTTGAAGAACAATTTATCACTTGTCCAACTAGTAGGTCTGTTAGATCCTTAGCACTCAACTACAATTATGGTACAACAGTAGCTAATGGTACCTTCGTCATCTTCTTCAGAAACCTTCCGAATCTCCGGCCCCTCTGAGGACTCCTGGTTCATGCTTAGCATTCTCTCTTTACCCTTCTTGTATTTTTGCTGCCTGGCTTTGATGCGATCCATTCTAGCAAAAGGTAGATTTGTTATTAGATTCGTGCCTTCACCCTTTCTGACCCACTCTGAAAAACAAGTGTTAAATACACACACACACACACACACACAGAACAACACTTCTAAGGGAAATGTTCACATTGTCATTAATCCCGCCCTTAAACATAAGGAGTTACATGGCTCTAAAGGGGCTGGCTGTAATGATCAAACCTAGAAGTTCACTCACTAGTCAGTGAGAGTTGGGTTGCCTGCTATCAAGACTGCTTTACCTACTCCCACTCAACTATCCTATTATCACTTAAAAATGAAAGACTTGCTGTCAGGAGTTACACCACAACAAATGAAGCTCTGAGAAAAAAAAAAAAAAAGACTTCTGCCTAATGCAGCGCTTTTCCTGAAACTTGCCATTCTGTATCAGGCATGCATCTGTTCCTGCACTATTTGTGCTACATCCTCACCCTTTTAGCTCCTTTGTCTCAGTTGACAGCAGTGACAAGTACTGTCCCTCAGGGGTCCAGTGCTATTTTTTTTCATGTCTTCATCAATGACATGGACAGTGTGATCAAGTGCATAGTGGTTCCCATCCCTGGACACATTCATGGTCAGGTTGGACAGGGCTCTGAGCAACCTGATCTCATTGAAGATGACCCTGCTCATTGCAGAGGGGCTGATCTAGATTACCTTTAAAAGGTCCCTTGCAACTCACACTATTCTATGATTCTGTCATTCTATACAGGTAGGGAGCACAGTCCCTGCAGTCTTCTGATGTTTCTTCAGTTATGCAGGTGTGGAAGAAGCTGTCAGGAGTGGGCTTTGACACTTGGTTAGGAAGCAGTAAGAGCTTTTCATGCATGGTGGTGGAGGAGCTTTGAAAGCTTTCTACAGTTACAAAAGAAGCATGCTGGCTGCATGCAAGAGAAATCAAAGTGACTTATTGGCTGCATAAAGAGTAAGGATCTCCATGCCACTTAAACACTTAAACTTAATGAAAATATTATTAGTGAAGGTAAACATACATTTTGTACTCAAACACTAGAGGGGAAACCACCAATGAAACAGAAGGAACAGTCATGCAACAATTTTTTCCAGAAATATGGAGGTACAGAACAAAATCCTAATAATGGTAAAGCATTTCTATAAAAGTAAGTGCTAGATAAATACCACCAAGCAGTTAAATATGTACATATGTATGCATATGTATATATATATATATGAAAATGCATTAAATACATACTGTCTCTTCAGTTGATCCATTGATTTTTTTTCCTCTTCAATTCTTGCCTTTACAGCCTTGACAATTGTAGCCTGAAACAGCTCAGCACCCCTACATCAGAAATGGGGCAGAAGTAAAAAGGAAAGAAAATGAAATGTTAAATGTTTCTAAGTTTTTCTTATGTCAGCTAATCACCGAGAACTCTCTGTTCCCTCATCTGCATCAAACAAAAATAATCCAGGGCCTTAAAAGAAATCTGCTCTAAAATAGCAATATTTTTACAGTCAATCATTTCAAGATCTGGGGCCAAATGTTATGAACCCTACTCAGCCTCTAAATTCCTCTAGCAGTTGCTCCAGGAATTCAGTTTCCAGTCCTCAAGAACAGAGAACACAACTAGGTTCGAGGCTGAGGTAGAATTTCTTGCACACCTCCAGGATTTTTTTAAGTCCTTTCAGTGTTATAATCACCTCAACCCCCTGCCTCAGTCCCCTTGGAAGTTGTGAGTAGTGTCCAGCTTTATCCAGGGCCATGATGAGCATAACTTCAGCTTCACTTTTACCTTCTGAAAACTATGGTGCTTCCAATCTGATGGCACAAACCCTTGAGCAAGTTTCTGATGTGCCAACAGAATATGGCTTCTCACCCCATTACATTAGAAATGTAATCAACTCATTGATTTGGATGTCCAGCTCACATGTCTTGGCCATTCTTCCTAACTCACACACGAGCTCTCGAAGACTCTTTTAAGAGTCTTCAAGTCTCTTTTAAAGAAATAGCCTAGATTTAAAGCTTTTCTTTTGTCAAGAGTTCAGTAAGAACAGCTATAGTTTTAGAAGTCTATTTCTAATTAATTTTTTAACCATGTTTTCTTTTAGATTAATGATTCCTTCATGTATTATGCAGGATAACCAAAACTGCATTTCTCAAAGGAATACAATCAAGACAGGCAATCCTTACTGTGCCAAGGTATGGTAAAATACAATAAAGAAGAACATTTTCTCTTAGCCAATTGATCACCTCTAAATCCTTATGGACTATCAAAACCTGTCACTGGATCCTCATTACTGCTGTTTGAAACACAATTGAATCTTATTTAGGTGAGGAATTTGTTTTTCACAATAATAACTTTTATTAGAAGACAGGCTCAGCCCATGCTATCTGAATCCAAACCTGACCTTCCCCATTGTCCATGTAAATTCAAGGCTGGACTTTAGCAAGGCAAGCAGTTTACTAAAAAAAATCATTATATCACTATATATTACCTTCCTTCCTGTAAAATTTTGGCACTTCCTTGTCATTAATACATTCATCTTTACAAAACTCCTGACATATAGCAGTATTGTCTTCACTTTGGCTGCTGGAGAATTCAAGCCTGCTTAGGTTCAGTAACTCAGCAAAAGAAATAAAGCTGGAAATAGGAACCATACATGTTTCTTTCAACCCAGCCCACTGCTGTTTTCATGACCCTGCTCTTTCATTCTGGATGCACATTTCCCTGTTTAGGATCTATTTTGATAATCACGATTTTGCTTCATGCTATTTTCACTGTGAGACCAGCACACCAAAAAAAAAAAAGCTACAAAAAAGCTGTATCCAGCAAAATTGGGCGTCAGCACTGAAATTCACCCCAGAGCAAAAGACTAAGAGATGCAATGTGAGATGGAGGTAGAGATCTTTTGGTAGCCCTTTTTACAGTGGTGAATTTTCTTCAGTATAGGCAGTTAAACATGTCCCCTTTTTAAAGAGGTTACCTGGAGGGGGAAGAAGAGAAAGATAAAAACTACTTCTGTTCAGAACATGCAAGGTGAATTTTGCCCTGAAACATAGTCAGAAATCAACGCCCATATGTTTTTTTTAGGGGAAAATAAGCCACAATACATTTAATCCAATATTAACAAAAGTAATTTCTTAGAAATCTTACGGAAATTAAAACCAGAATCTCATTCCTCATCTGCCTTCTTATTATAAGCCAGAAGAATGTTTGTGCTTGTGATGGCTATGAGTGGATGTTTGTGGTGTAACAGTCTCAATGAGGTTAATACTTCCTTGCCACACCTAGTCAGTGTTTAGTGATGTGACACTTCCCGAGTGTGTTCCCACTTCTTCCCAAGCCAGAGGTCAGAGCTTTCCTGTTTTCTTCCTCATGTGACATTTCTTTAGATGTGATATTCTAATGAAAATTGTCTCAAACAGGCTCTGAAAACAGAGTATTTTCTTTCCAAGACACAGAAATTCTGGCATTAGCTCTCATGCATATTCATGTTGAGAGAATGCTGCAACACACAACAACTTTCACAGTTTTTAATAGGAGCAGCAGATCATTTTGGTAGAAAAGATGGTTTAATTTCTATTAGATTCTCAATTAATTTGTTTTCTTTGCTTCATCAAAGGTAGGTTTGCAATTATGAATTTAGCATGGATTGTTTCAGCCAATGTTAAGGGACTATTTTGGTACTACTTATCGTAAACAAGTATGTACTGTCACCATGAGAGATTTGAGCTGTTTAATTTAAAGTCTTCCAAATTTTATGTTACCTTGATGCTAGGATCTGAGAAGCTTTTATATCTGCAACCACGTGCAGGAAGTAGTAACTCATGAACACTCTTCTTTGCAGCAGCAGGAAAGCAAAACATATACTGTCCCAAATGATTCCTGCTTCTCCACTGGGCAGTTTACAATCTAGATTGCTGGTTGCTGGAAAAAGACACCGTTAGCCTAAGGACTGTTGCATTAAGTATTCTCTTATAATGTTTAATCAACTAAATAATCTCAGCGTTTAAAATTATCTGAATTGAGGTATTTTAATTACATTTTTCTTAAGAAAACTGACATGCATTTCTATTTGAAGCACACTATATTTTCCTTTACAACAAACTTGAAAGCTTTCAACAGTATGATGCCCCATGAAAACTGAGAATTCACCAGAAGTGAACCATTTGCAAATAAATTCACCCTACCCTAGTACGTACTTGAAAACATAGAACAGAAAAACCATATTTTTTGTTACACTGAATTGTCTGATTTCAGTATTTTCTAAAATACCATGTTTCAATTTATTTTCCAGTTCAAAGCAACCTTTTGTGTTATTTTTCAATTAAGAACATTATCAACACGAGAAAGAAGTCTTTTATTTTTCTCAAAATAATTTTATTTTTCCTCTCCGCAACTCAGTTCAATGTTTTTTTCCATTGCATAAGAGAAAAAATACTTGAAACCACAAAACTGCTTCCTTTGGGTGGGAGGAGACAGGCAGAGAGGAAATCCCATTCCTCTTACCTAGATTTTGGCTTGGGTTATTTCTTTCTGTCTTTATTCTCTGAAAGGCAGTTCTCTTGGGGATATTAAAAAATTAAAACTGGGTTTTGTGGAGCTAGACTATAAACTATATGGCCTATGCTGCCCTATAGAAGGCAGTGGAAGGACTCAAGGGACAGGTTCTGGCTCGAAGCTGGCTTTACAAGCAAGCAAGTCAATCTCATAGCTCTGAAAGGTCAAGCTCCAAGAGCTTCAGAGACTCCTGAGCACAACCCCTGGGGGGTCAGAAACCTGTGTCTAAATTTCTGTTGCTGCCAAAAAGTTTTGGATAACACAAGACCTACTGGGCACCACTTATCTCGTGAAATTGTGTCTTTGTATTTGTTTTCTTTTCCCCTACTCCAAACTTATCTGTTAGGATCAGATGTGATGATAGGAATTCAGAACTTTGTTGCAGACTAACTAGGATGAAACAGTTCTTTAAATTCAAGAAAAAAAAAACAACTAAAATAAATCAGGTATTTTCAAACCATCAAACCAGGGTGTCAGGACAAAGTGGAGACAAATTAATAATTCACTGAGAGCTGAAGGGTTTTGCTCTCCATTCTTCATTACTCCCTTCTCTCACTTCCATCCATACACATCATCCACTGCCTTCCTGTTATCACCACAAACACAATAATCAAAAGGCAAAAAAAAAAAGCCTAAACTCACTACATATACAAAAAATTTACCAGTTTCATGCTATTTCAGTGAGTTGAACTGGTTTACCCTTTGAGTAACTGAAACCTGGTACACATGGAGGAGTGGGAGTCCACAGACCATACAGGGAGTGTGGCTGGGAAAAGGTGCCCTCTCCTTGCAGTGATGGTGAGCTGACATTTTAGCTCAAGTTGTACAATGAAACCATACCCTCAAGTATCACATCACCTGCATATACAGGTAAACTGTGTTAAGCACTGGTATCACCAAATTGTTCATTTACAGCAAATGCTGGCTGTGAGTATATGCATACATATCCTGGGGTGCTGATATGTATATCTGTATATGTGTCTACCTTGATTCTATGAGATATTTTCAATATTCTGTGTTGCTAATCAGTATAGGACAAGACAGTATTAAGTGAACTTGCAGATATGATTTTTCACAAGGTAATATGTTAAGGGAGGGCACAACTTAAATATGGTAGAGGATTATAAGCGTGATTATTTATTTATACAAAATTGTGAAGAAAAATAAGCTATACTTACGAATACGGTATCCTTTAACTGTACAAGCCAGGCTGAATGCCTGAATGACCCAGCAACTATTCTTAATTAATGATTCAATGTAGCCACATGCTCCTATCTGGAAAGTAAAAGAACAGTTTCATATGACAAGACATAGCAGAAACAAGGATAAGGAAAGTTGAACCTTTCTACATTACACAAGAAGTAATAAAGCCAAGGGCAGTTGAATTATTCTCATTACTAAAATGGAGATTTGAAGAAAGAGTGGCTTTACCAGTGACACAAATCACTTTTAGATAGAATTTGGTTTTTTGATTATCAGTGAGAGAGAAGGTATGTGGAGTTTGTGTTCTTGCATAGAAGGTGACGCATCTGGCATGTGATGTGATGTGACAGCTAAGCAACTTTTATAAATCACTAACTTAATCTTGCAAACATACATGGAGAAGCTTAAGACACATGTAGCTCCACTGAGTTCCCAAGCATAAAATGAAGCACATATGTAAGCATTTAGAACATTTGCAAATTCAAACCACCCATAAATCAATTTTATTTCAGTACAGTGACTTATATAAATGTAAAAAGAAAAATGTCTGCTCTTTTCAGTCCAGCACTAAAAATGTTCAAAGCTGAAAAGAAATTGCCAGGAATAAATGTAAATTTATCTTTCAAAAAGAATTAAATTACTGTCTTATCTCAATCAACTATCAGTGCCACTGCAAGAATACACGCTAAAGAGTTACTCAATGTAAGAAAACCTTTAATATTTTGCAGAATACTTTGACATTTAATTATCAAATATATCTGTTCTTACCTGAATTTCACGCTAGTTCTAAAGGAAACAGGAACGCAGTTTGTAGTTAACTTCACTAATTACATTACATTCACACAACTGCATGTCATACTAGGTTTGAAAATTGTTTATTTAAATAAAATATCTAATTAAATGTGCGCTATTTATCAACACTGTGACTAATCTTGCTCTTCTTTTTCACTCCACTGGGATTTTCATAAGTCTTCTAAGGAGAGACTGTATTAGGTAAAGAAGTCAGAACCTGGCCCTTTGAAAATAGCTTCTGAGCTTTCACAGAGCCTGACTGAATACGTGGGTGCACATTTTCCTATGATGTATTGCATTACCATTCCCTAGTAAAGCTGAATTAAAACGAAGACTGCTTTGTGCTTGCAGAAGGTTGGTATTTTTAATGACTACTCAATGTACTGTGCACACTTCAACTGAAACCGAAGTGCTGAGAGCAGAGGAAAGGCAGCAGCTACCTACCGACAGGATGTTCTTCATTGTGATCACAAAGACGTTGTAGGCAATCAGCCAGTCCCAGTAACGCAGAATGCTCCTGATGGGCTTCAGCAACAGATCTCCACCAAAGAGAAGGAAATAAAAGCAGGCCACCAGGTAGCCCATACAGAATATGCTGATCCTTGTGGTTCCCGTTATGAAGATTATAGTAAGTACAAACCAGAAGAGGTAACTAAATATTATCACCTTATACATGTCTAAGTAGGACCTGGAAGTAAAAGAAGGAGAAAAAGTTACCATTTTTTCTGAGGGCAATGCTACCTTTCCTCTTTCTGCACTACTGGCTGACATTTGTGCCTAAGGCCTTCTGGGCCTTCTTGTCCTACGTCAACATTTGTGCACCTGCTCACAACTAACACTGTGGTCAGTGGGTTTAGTTCATGGATGCGTCTGCCTGGCTCATATACTCCACTCTAGCTCACTCATGTGCATAAGCATCTTGCTACTGGTCTTGCCCTGGTCAGGGCACTACGCATCATGCAGGATCAAGCCTCGTATCATGAAAGGGGGGGAGCACATGTTCTTACCAAACTTCATAATAGAGCAGTATTATCTGGCAATGCTATATATGCAATTTAAAAAGCTATCTGAGATCATCTTTTAAGAAGTCTGAGAAATACTATAGCAAATCTATTTTAAAAAGCCAACTACAGTACACCACTGCAAACAACTCCATATTTATTGGTGACTTCTAGGGAATTCAGCCTGGTTAAAAGCCTAGTTTTCAAAGACAGCTGCTAAAAATATCTGTCTATAATGGAGATCAACTGTAAAAGTTTTGAGGGGTAAAAGGTTTGTACAGAACGGAAATGTGATAGAATTTACTGAAACGTTTGCCAGGAAGCCATGAGACAGCTATCTGAAATCAGCCTGGCCCACACTGGGAAAGAGTGCGGAACAATTTGGTGTTTTAGATTCCTTAAAATCTTGAATATTGACTCAGTGAGCTTTCAAATAAGAATATCTGCCAAATACGACATACAGCTAAACACTGCAAAACCAACTAATTCTTAGTTTCCCCCCATTTACAGTGTTTTGATTCCAAATGTAACTGAGTTTTCAGAGTCTGTTCACCCAGGCTGTGAAAATAGATTTGTAAGGAAAGCAGGCAGGGAGAGAGAGCTACAGGAGGACACATATACCTAAGCCAAACCATTTGAGTAATTCAACTAAATGCACTGTATGAAGCCACATAAAAAGGCCCCTGTTGCTCAATGTTCTCAGGCTCAGAACTTTCTAGGAGTATGTATTTATAGTCCTACATTTATAGGCCTGTATTACACATTTCACCAGAGAAGCATTCAGTGAAAGGCAACGAGAAAGTTCCCTTATGTTTATTTCCCACAAATATTTAAGAAATTTATGATCTACTGCCTGTAGATCTAAAATCTACATCTACAAATGTCATGGCTTCAGAGATGCAACCAGATTCTGGGTGATAAAACATTAACAAAGAATCAATATGCACTGGGAAAATAAAGATATGGAAGAAATCAGTTGAAAAGCTCTTCACTAACTTAATATGCACTGGAAATGGTGCTCTCACTGTTTCTCCATAAAATAATATTCTGTTTCTCCAAAATAATATTTGATATTTTTTTTAATATTAACTATCGATATGTGAGATGGTTAGGAAGAGATCACCTTCCTGATACTGCCGTAATATTTAAAAAAACATGTCCTCTGCTGCTAAGAAAATACATCAGCATCTTTTGAGAAAAGCCCAAAATGGAACTGAATTGATCAAACAGCAGCATCTTAATACTCTTCAATAAAAATGGACTCTGACTCTTAAAGACAACCGGAACTGTCTGAATCCAAACTTTCCAGCATATACACATGGCATTTGTTTGAGTCATAGTCAACAGTAGATATCACTCTCAGATTAAAATGTACAGAAATTAGAGAGAGTACGAAAAGGAAGACAATAATATAGCTATTTTTCACTATAATGTTAAGCACTGGCTACATTTAGCAGTCATCTAAAATATTAAATACATCTGTTCTTTTTATCTTCAAAATGTACATTAAATATAGCATTAGGCATCTCTAAACCAACCAACCAACCAACAAAACTGAATGTAAAGAAAAACTTCTGAAAAGGCAGGAGGCAATACAACTGTTTCAAATGACAAATGATGTAGTTCTTGAAAGCATTCTGATTTTTATAACTATGCAGTTACAAGCAAGTCCAACAATAAAAATGGCTCCCAAGAATTCATCTTGGAGTGGACATCTTACAAAATGGTGTTTGAACAAGTCACCCAAGGCACACCTAAACAATGAAGATCACCAGCTATCCCAGATACTTCTGTGCTGGCCCAAGAAGAATGCCACACTGAACACAATGGAGAGAACTACACCCAAGTGGTTTCAGGCAGATAAAATTTTTCCTGAAATCATGCTTCTCTCAGTTGCAATATGCAAAATCTTGTCTGCTACAGCGTAGAGCCATGCATCCCCCTAATTTTCATTAATTGTTTATACTGATAACCTAAACGTTCCAAAATCTGCCACAGACCTTTTCTGCTCACAGTATCAAAAGCCTTGGTGAGGTCGACAAAGGTTACATAGAGACCTTTGTTCTGTTCCCTACACTTCTCTTGCAGTTGTCTGAGGACAAATACCATGTCTGTGGTGCTCCTGTTGGCTCTGAAACCACACTGACTTTCAGGAAGGATTCCTTCTGCTATAGTGGGTATTAGTCTGTTCAAGAGTATTCTTGCCAGGATTTTGCCAGCAATGGAGAGCAGAGTAATACCACGATAGTTTGAGCAATCAGATTTAGTACCTTTCTTCTTATACAAGGTGATGATGACTGCATCATGGAGGTCTGATGGTAGTTCACCGAGCTCCCAACAGCGCACCACACAAGCAGCTGTCACAAGTATTGAGGCCATGTTACTGAGAACGCAGCTGCGATGGGCAGGGCACATCTCAAGGATGAAGGACCACCGCCTCCCTAAGATCCTACTCTATGGTGAACTTGCCACTGGCTGCCGCATGAGAGGAGCCCCGAAGAAAAGATACAAGGACTCCCTGAAACAACATCTCAGCCTTGGCCATATTGATCACCACAACTGGTCTACTCTGGCCTCAAATCGGGAGGCCTGGAGACACACCATCTATAACGCAGCTGTCTCCTTTGAGAACACACGCAGGCTCACTCTCGAGGAAAAAAGGCAACGCAGAAAGAACCGTGTATTGCAGAATACACCATCTAAGGAGTCTTTCTGCTGTGCCTTTTGCAATCGGATATGTCTGTCACGTATTGGCCTCATAAGCCACCAGCGTGCCTGTAGCAAATGTGGATAGAGCCTTCCCAAATCTTCGTTCGCGAAGCCTCGCCATGATATATACTGATATGAGTAGGTCAAGTACTGTAAGAGCAGGAATGAAGATGTCTTGGTGGGGGAATTCTCAACACATTGCCTCTCAAATCACTCAAAACATTCTCATATGAAAATCTTTAAATTCTGCCTCAAAGCCCCGAAGTTTAGGAAGTTAGGGAGTTAGGAGCTTCAGTTCCTTGCTCTGGAGATTGCATTACAACAGTGGGAACCTGAAGCACAAAGCCACCCCAAGAGTTAAAAGACCCTACATAAACCCATCAGGACAGTAAGGGTGCTTACGCTCTCTTTGAAAAATTCTACATAGACAGCAGAAAACACTTAGTCTTGGATAGCATATACTATGATTTTATGCTTTTGCTGCAGACCACACAGATCATTATTTTAATATCATTCAAATCTTCCAAACCTCATCTTCTAAGTGATCTTTAAATCTCCATTTAGTCATCAGCAGGAAAGGCCACACTCAGGATGTGGTATTTAACAATACCTGAGCAGCTGCTTCCCAAGGGGACAGTCCCACTCCCTTTCATCCTCTCAACTCTGCATTCCAGCTCCTTCTTTAGCTTTGAATCTTTGAAACTGTTTCAAGAAGAAAACTTGAAAAAGCCTATTTATTTTTTGGGGTAGGACAGAGGGAAGGGATACTTTTCTGCCCATTCACCTTTGAATCAACTAAGTGCTGGTGTGAAGAATGAAAAGATGGGAGGGTGTAGTTGGAGGCCAGGAATAGAGACACACATCTGAGGGAGATTAGCCACTACACCAGTGCACCAAGGGAATAAAGCTATGGTTTTTGGTAGTATGACAACCTCTGAATGAGAAATTTTACAGAAGAAACCTGAAAGATTAATGAAAAATAAAAAACCATTGATTTTCCGTCTGTGTCATTAGCACAACACAGTAATACTCTGGATAACATTTTGGAAAAACTTGTCATATCATTTTGCTCAAAACCAAGGAAGAAATTCATTCCACACATCCATCAAAGCTATTGTAACCTCAGATGGCTCTCCATATCAAATTATCTGCTTCTATTTTCTGACGCTTTATTACTCTTATCATGATTGTTTCAATATTTTATTTCCACAGGAATTAATTTTTAACTGTAATGCAATCCAGCCAGTTCCAAAAAGATTGCTCTAGGTGTACTTGTTTTTCCCAGCATGCTCCATGATGTGCTTGGCTATGACCAGTCTAGTGTCTGGATCTCTGACTGCAGGCACCAAGAGGTGCTGATGCTGCAGCTGATAACCCTTGTGAGGAAAGGAGTTTGTCCTCTGCCAGTGCTTTGAATTTTAGGGAGAGAACACACTTCTGATCACACACTGGTGAGAGCCTATTGAGCTGTTGTGCTGACGGATACAGCTCAATGCTTCTTCATGCTGGAGGAGCTGCTGTTATGTAGCTTCATTGCTTTCCCTTGTCAGCCACCTGCTTTGTTTTGAGCGTGGCTACCCACCGCCATATAACCCCAAGGCTCCTCCCACAGATCTCATCTGATGACTATCCCCTTCCTCTCCTTCAGGCATATTATCACTATATACATGCATTCTGTAAGCTACATCTACTCCCCAAATTCCTTCTTTCTTTCTGCTCTTCCATATCTCCTATTCCTTACACCCTACCAGCCTTCGTGACTGTGCATCAGAGCTCATTTCCCCTTCTAATCCCAACATTGCTAATTTCTCACCAAGCTTCCATCCTCAAAGTTTTTCCCTGTAGCTCTATTTCAGTTTTCAGAAGACAGTTTCACTGATTTTCCATTTGCCAGTAGCAACACCCAATCTTCTGAAAACTAGCTCCCTTATTTCAATGGACTTCTTCAAATCTAGTGTTGTGGATCCCACAGGTTTTAGTTCCTAATATTTTTGTCAAGGCCTCCCCAAGGACTGATATTCTTCTACTATCACTTTTTTACCAGTGAAGTCCTTCCTTCATGCTTGTATTCACTTTAAAAATTTCCAAATTAAAGATGTGTTATTTGTTGAGGCTCATTTTATTAGGAACAAAATGTTTATCTACTTTAAATAAAAAATACAACAGAAAGCCTGTAATGTTCATTTGCAGATTCTATCTCACTAACCGAAGCTGGAAGACAGCTCCAAGACCGACATTACAGCTGCCTTTCAGAGACTTTACCTGACTCACCTGGTGATGGTTCCCAGGGTGCAGGTATTAAAGAGGACAGTTCAATGGCTGTTTCTGCTTTTAAGTTTAAAAAAGTGTATTACAATCCCAAGCTTTTTTTTCCCCTGACAATGTCTAGGAGAATAACTGAAAAACTGGGAACTGAAATGAGAATTTTCCAGCATTAAAGACTGTGGTAAAGGATTATCATCAGTGAAGTTGCTTTAAATCCTGTATCATTCTAAAAGCTCCTACTTTCTATTTTCTGTTCTTGTTTCTAAGTCCTTTGGATATGCACTCTCCTGGGGTCAAGCACATATCCCCTGAGAAATCTGGGGGTGGAAAGACTAGAAAATTTCAGGAAATCTCCTTCTTAGACTGTATTTATCATTGTTGAACTCAAGCATTTCTCCAGAGAGAAATTAAGCATTTGGAAATATGTTCTTTTTCTGCCACTGTTTATATTGCAGTTAAAAGCTTTTTATCCATGCCTTCTAGAACAGTGACCAACTAGTATCTTCTCACTAGGGAAGATCACTAGGGAAGTATCACTAGGGAAGTGATACTTCAGAAAGAGTGCTTTGGTCTGCAACTGCTATTCTTTTACATAGTAAATACACACCAGGCTTCTCAGAAAACACAGGAATACTAAGCACAACTTTTCTTTCTTTCTTTTTTTTTTTAATGCTTTGTAATTTATTCATAGCCAGATTGTCTTCACTGATTTGTATGGCTCTTTATGACTGACTTTTGGAGAGATGCCATTACTAATTTCACTTGCTTGGATAAGGTTTGAACCAAGTTCTTATCCACATTACTAAATATTTAGACCATTCTGAAACTTCCATAGGAAAGCACAAGAAATGTTCTTAGACAAAGCTCTTTCAGTTCCAAATTGTCTTGGATGGAGGCCAGATACATGCATTTTCTTTTGAGGTAGATCTTCGGTGGATTACCCAGAGCTTGGGGTCCTTCTTTTTAAAGATTTATAACTGCTAATAAAAGATTCAGTTACCCCGAGATACTGTCAGCCATTCTCTGGGGATTCTTTGAAGCAAATTAGGTATTTAGGATTGCAT
This sequence comes from Lepidothrix coronata, assembly GCF_001604755.1. NCBI lineage: Eukaryota > Metazoa > Chordata > Aves > Passeriformes > Pipridae > Lepidothrix > Lepidothrix coronata. The sequence goes on along the minus strand of NW_016690255.1, from coordinate 7,110,405 downwards.
GTGTGCAGCACAACCTCTCAAAAAACATAATCTAAAACCTGGGAAAATCTGCATTGTAGTGAAGGCATTGAAAGAGATACTAAGGGCTCAAAGAAAGGTAAGACACCTTCAAGAATACAAAATCTATTATACAGTTCATACTAAAAGAAGGTCTGTTTATACCTAGAGACATCATGTTCCCATTACAGATTCATGAAGCTAACACTACAAACAAACAAAAAAAGAGAAGTTATAGCTTAAAAAGGGGTGAAAGGAAGACCTGAGGAACTGCAGACCGGTGAGCCTTACCTTTGTGCTTGGGAAGATCATGGAGCAGATCTTCATGGAAGCAATGTTAAGACACATGCATGACTAGAAAGTGATCCTAGATACCCACCATGGCTTCACTATGGGAAAATCGTGCATGATCCATCTGGTGACTTTCTATGATGGAGTGACTGCAACGCTCAATAAGGTCATCAAATTGACAGATGTCATCTACCTGGACTTCTGCAAAGCCTTCGAGATGATCCTATGTGATATCCTTATCTCTCTAAAGTGAAGAGACATGGATTTGAAGGGTGGACTATTCAGTGGATAGGCAATTGGCTGGCTGGATGAAGCTAGAGAGTTGTGGTCAATGACTATATGTACAGGTGGAGGCTGGTGATGAGTGATGTCCCTCAGAGCTCTTTCTAGAGACTGGTACTCTTTAATATTATCACCAATGACACAGACAGTGAGATCGAGTTCACTTTCAGCAAAATTGAAGATGACACCAAGCTGAGTTGTGCAGTTGACACAACAGAAGGAAGAGATGCCATCCCGAGGGTCCTGGACAAATATGAGAAGTGGGCCCAGGAGAACCTCATGAAGTTCAACAAGATGAAGTGCAAAGTGCTGCACCTGGGTTGGGACAATCCCAGACATGAGCAGAGACTGGGAGAGGAACTCATTGAGAGTAGCCCTGACAAGAAGGACTCGGGTGTTCTTGTGGATGAAAAGCTGGACATGATCCAACAGCCTGCGCTCACAGGCCAGAAAGCCAACTGCATTCTGGTCTGGGCTGCATCAAAAGAGGTCGAGGGAGATGATTCTGCCCCTCTACTCTGTTCTTGTGAGACTTCCACCTGGAGTGCTGCATCCAGGTCTGGAGTCCTCAGCACAAGAAAGACATGGACCTGTTAGAGTGAGTCCAGAACAGGTCTACAAAGATGATCAGAAGGATGAAGCACCTCTTCTGTGAGAAAAGGCTGAGAGTTGGGGTTGTTCAGCCTGGAGAAGAGAAGGCTCTGGTGAGACCTAATAGTGGTCTCCTAGTAATGAAAGGCATCCTACCAAAAAAGAGGGAGAGCAAGTTTTTACACAGGCATGTAGTGATAAGACAAGGGGAGAGGTTTTAAACTAGAAGAGGAGAGATTTAGATTAGATGTTAGAGAGAAATTCTTTACTCAGAAGGTAATGAGGTACTGAAACAAGTAGCCCAGAGAAGTGGTGGTTGTCCCATTCCTGAAAGTGTTCAAGACCAGGCTGAATAGAGCTTTGAGTACCCTGGTCTAGTGGAAGGTGTTCCTGCCCACTGCAAGGGGGTTGGAACTAGATGATCTTTAAGGTCCCTTCCATTCCAATGCAAACCAGTCTATGATTCTATGATTACATGCCCAAGCATCTGTAAGAGAGGATATCATAAACAGGAATTTCCTTTGCTCCTGAATGGGTTAATTAATGTTTTTTTCTATTCATTTATGATTGATTTTTTCAAACAAAAATGTCCCTGCTCTTTTTCTTGCTCTGCCTTTTTCTTTTCATTCTACTTCTTCCCCACACAACATAAAACTATTACGTGAAAGTCACACAGATTTCTGCATTTATCTGGAACAGGTATAAAGTGATCACGGTTTATTTGTTCAGCTCACCACCACTAACGGACCCTTTGATTTTCTCTTCTGTTGTACTCTCCACAGCAATATTACTTACTGCATAATACACATTGCAAACTTCCGAGTAAATGGTTGCATATACAGGTCTCCTTGGTCAGCACATGCCCAGGAGGGTGTCTGAATGGATGTTCTGCCTCCAATGGCTTCAAGCTGCTGCATACCATGCATATGAACCAAAACACCGGACTTAACCCCAAGAATGTGTGGAGGGGCAACAGGCCAGTTCAGCTTGAACTTTGCTTTCCACTATAAACCTGACTCTGACTCCTATCCAAAATCTTCAAAGTATATCCTCTGTGCTTCAAAGTTTTCATGTTTGCCCATTTGGGAATATCTTCTACAGATGACCAGAATTACCTATCAGATTCCAGAAAACATTGAAAAGATGTCCAAAGAGGCTGTTTAAAAAGCAGTGATTTTCTTGCCTCTTTTTTTCCTTTTGAGGACACCTTTAAAACACATTCTCATCATTAATGAAGTTTTTTTTCACAGTGATTCTTTTCTGGACTAAGGGAGGAAAATTTGGTATTTTTTTTCTGCCAGCAGTCAGTGACGGTCTTTTTCCAGCGACCAAACACATCAGTGTGTTTGATGCAACTGCTGCATCAGCTTTTGCTAAGATGGACACCACATTCGGAGGCAAGCAAAACCTCAGGTAATCTCCACTGCATTTGCTCTAACCCAAGCCCTGTTTGTCAGATACCTTTTAGAAAGTATCCCCACTTTATGGAGCATTTTGAAGAAAGATTAATACTTCTCTCTTTCTGATTATCCTACCAAATCTAGAGCATTGGGTCCACTGTAGACTGGAAATTCTCAAGGGGAAGAACTGATCAAACTTTGCCCAGTAGTGACTATAAATCTCTGGATGAATGAGTAAATTGATTGTTTCAACAGTCTCCTCTTCAAAGTATTTCAAGACAGATTTGGCCACCAATTGTAACAGAAATAGAAGGATCAGATTAAAGATCTTGAGAGGGGCTTCTGGTGATAGCACTTCTCTGGTAAAAGAAAAAGTTTACCAGCAAAAGGGAGATTTTTCTGGACATTAGTTCTAGACATTATTCCTTTTGCATTCAGGCACATGTTAAACTTTCAGTAATAACTGCAACTAAGAGCATGCCCAGCACAATTTAAAAGAGCTGAGCTAATCTGTGTTGATGGAAATGATCACATAGGAACAGTTTCATTGTTTGAAGACCATTCAGAACAGACTGTCTCATGCTCTGCTCCTTTATAAATTATTCACTTTCTTCAACAAACTCAGAAAGAGGAAGACATATCAGTTGTCCTTCCAAGACACTTTTAAGGTCCTTACTCCTAGATGAAATAGCACAAAGGACAGTCTCTTATATTAGAGTATTATTTTGATTGTGCTTAGACAACAACTCGGCAGGACATGATTGATGACTTCTTGGGATTAAACACATACGTGGGAAGCTGCAGACTATGATGGATTATTGCTAACATGTCTGTGTTCTGGGGGAAGCCACCAAAGCACTGAAGTCCACCATAAATGCTGCCCCACAGGGCATTCATGGAGGCAAATTCAAATTTGATTACCAAGATTCCTTCTGAAGTGGGGAAGATGGAGGGTTTAGATTCATCTAAACAGCTGAACCACCTTTTTTTCCCAAACTCTCTAAATCCACATATGCACAAGTAACATGTAAGAACTTGTGACCGAAAGGTGAATATTTCTCAATGTGTTGGTTGTCTAAGATAGTGGTGGGAGCTGATGATCTTAAAGGTCTTTTCCAACCTAAACAAGCCTATGATTGTATGAATACAAGCTTTCAAGCAAATTTCAAGCAAATCACTGAATGTCCCTCTGGGGAGCACTTAAAACAATCATCTGGCTTAGGAAGACTTGTTTGTGTCTGCCCTGTTCTAAACCAGAGTATGATTACCCAGAAATGAACTATCTGCTGTCTCATACAGTAAAAATATGTTAGATGGGAACATACATGAATACAAATTCCAAGTAAAATTGGAAGGCATGAGAATAACTTTTACACTAGAGAACCTTACAAAAAGGAAGCACTGTATTTTCCAAGTATTTAAGATTCAGTTTTACCGGCAGTGAATGAAGTCAGGAACAGGATTATGCTGGCTAAAAGATGCCGCGTCAAGATTCATGCAAATTTCCACATTGTCTCCAGCCATGATTCGTACTGCAGCTTTATTTTCATCCTCAAATGTCTGCCTTTGCAAGGATGCACACAGCAGCAACATGAAATCATCTAGGAGAAAGCCGTGATTGCAAGGAAAAATTCAGTCATTAACATAAGTATAAGGAGTGGCCATGATGCATTTTAATGTAGTTACCAGACTGTTTTCCCCTGCTTCAAACCTCCAAGGCTGTACTGTTTTCAAAACATGTAACACTGATTTGAAATTTATTAATGTATTTAATGGTTTTACCTGTCATTGTCTACAACTTGAGAAATAAAGAGAAAAGGGGAAATAGTTCATACTTTTTGATGTCATATTATTGAAAACGCGATACAGGAAAAACAGCTGCAGAAATTACTAATTTTTTGAATTTTAGTATTCAGTCTTCTGGAGAATATGTCATCTTGCTACAGAAGATTAAATAAAAGCCTGGCTTCAAATTACACCGTACAGATGTTTTAAGCAAAGGACATATAAACACTTTACAACTATGTGCTAAAATACTTACACACAAGGAAGACAGGGTTTGGTCTCACAATGAAGTCTGGAAAGTATAACCACTTTATGATGTTGGAGTTGAAGTTGGCATTACCACTTCTCCATGGATAGTCTGTATGACAGAAGCATGTAAAAACACAGTCAGTACTTTATAACAATTACTTAATCCTTTTCATCTGGATACTTACCAATTTTCCTGCCCTTTTATGTAAAACCAAGCAGCAGCAATTTTCCATAAAGGGTAAGTGTCCTTACCTTTACAAGGAGCAGGTGGGATGCCAATGCAAAGGAAGTACTGGAATGTAATGATACATGACAGAAAACAGCAGTATTTTGGCCAGATCTCTGCAATAGCTTTTCTTCTGCGTCGATACAATACAGCAATCAGCCAGAAGGCATGAATCATGGCATAAAAATCCATCCTTTGACCAATTACATTCACTGATAGAAGAAAACAGGTCTGAAAACGAAGTAAAGAAACATAAGACACATTTGCAAACTGATGGCTAGTCAATGTAGCAATAATACAAGTATTGTGGATCCTGACAGAATGCTTGGACACGAGCTGCACTGACTGCAGGAACCGACAGCAACCTCCTCCACTCCACCCCAACACCCAAATTTTTGATACTCTTCTATCTCTAGAGTCGGTTTCCACTATGTGATATCTAAAGATACAGAAAGGAGAGTTCTCAGAGTAGCTAATATGCAAAACGTTTAACTGTTGCCAAGCAGAGCACATACTACACAGTTCGATACTTTGATAGGACTTACAGTTGTGAAAAAGAACAGGAACTATTAAGATTAGCAATAACTAAAATGTATCTTTATGTTGGAAACAGACAAAAGGAAAAGGGATTTAGACCATACGTCTTCTATTGGTAATAGACAAATCCAGTCAATTCCTATAAGGTAGCTTTAGTTCCCCATTGTTCTGAGGGCTCTGCGTTCCAGCATTTCTGTTCTCTGGTTTCACTGAAAGTAGTCCCATCGCTCAGTTCCATGAAACGTGTTTTCAAGCTTAGTGAATACTTCACAGTGAATCATTTATTCAGTGCACTATGCTATTTTGATTTTCTCTCTCCTCAGATAAGGATGAGCTAAAAATTATTTCCTAAATATCTGGGGAAATAGCTTGCTGGTTTCTTTTAATTTTCACTCATTCTTAATCCTCAGACTGCTTGTGAACAGTTTACTCTGTTTATCAGTAGCAAGTGCTGCTAGTGTTTAATAGATAGGTCAAGAGCATCATTATGATTAGAATTAGGATGCATTAGCCTGGGAGTTGTCTTCTTCAAATAGCCATAAAAAACTGTAAAAAAATCACTATTTTTACAAAGAGTTTTTGAACGTACATTTCATGTGTCCAGGAACAAACAGTCAAGATAAGGGAACAGAGATGACTAACATGAATGATGACTAAGAAGCATCCAGAACTCAAATATAGTCCAAGTTAGTATTCAAAAATAGCACAATGAAAAGGTCTGGAATGGTAGTCTAAAGAAAAGTAATATATAGTGATTTACCTCCAAACCAAACTTGTAGAAGAAGTAGTTTATGAAATACTTGACACAGTTTACCACTCCATCATCCAGATGTGCTCTTGTAATATCATGAAAAATTGTTTTAGTCACAGGTGCAGTAAGGTTATTTCGACATCTGTAGTATTCTTGATGACGGTAGATTGTAACTTCGAAAGCCAATATAGCCAGCATTAGTAAGTTATTCTATGGGAGACACAATCAGAAAAATATTAAATAAAAATCAAAACCACATGAAGCTATAAAATTTTCTGATAAGCATAAACTCATGAACACTCAAACTAATGTTACCACTGAGTACTTCTGCACTCCAGAATGCACTGGCACCCATTCCCAGCTATCACTGAAACAAAGTAAGGTTCCTACCACTTCTTGGATTTTAATGAATCATACGGACATTCAGAAGATACATATAAAGACATTGATTAAAAAATAATATAATGAACACTGGTTGTGGAAAAGAAGGGGAAGCAAAAGCCTCTCAGTTTAACACTGCAGACATTTTGAACGTCTGCTAAAAGAGACATACAGAAACACATCAAGACTTGAAGCTTGGGACGTTCAGGTCTGGAACTGAAACGAATTTCTATATGGACAGGAGACATCTTATTTGCTAACTCAATGCAAACCTTTCTAGAACATTTCTAATCCCAAAGTGTTTTCAATTTATAGCTGTAAAACTCTCAAGGCAACTTCACTCTACATGCAAAACTCTTGGGTCAGTAATAGCTCTTCCCTGCATATATTCTCAACTGTGGGAGGTGTATGGCTAAAGGAGCAAGAGGCAGAGGCATTACCAGCAGCTGATATGTTGACCTGCACAGCTTGGCAGGTATTCCCTACACAAACAAAGCACACAGAGGTAAGCTCTCAGGGAAGAAATGACAAATAAGCCTAGTTAGATCAAAACTTGCTGCTGTCCAGTTAGCCAATATCTGACAACTTTCTCCAAAATTCTGGAGATTCTTTAAACCAAGAAGAGATATGCAAAGTTTTCGCCAGGACTTGGCACACTTTCACTGTAAGTAGGGTTTTTTAATCAAGAAAGGAATAATAAAATATTGCTCATAGGCATCAATGAAAAACAAGAAGAAAAACAAAAGACATCCATTTACTAGTGTTTGAATGAATTATTCCCTTAACTCATTATATTTTCTAAATTGTAGCTAAGGAATAAGCACTTAAAAAAATTAACTGCTTATAGCATACACTATCATTCAAGGCAATTACTCCAATTAGACTCATCAGTCCTTTGGTACCTGAAAGCTGTGTACCTCTTAATTACTTTGAGTTCTTAAATATTACATTTCTTACAGAGCTTTGAACAGATGGTAGAGTCCAAAAGCCATACTTCTACATGAAAGATTATCTGAATTGGTACTGAATCCTTTCCAGATATATTCTGTGCAACAGTATGGTTTTGTGTTGCCTCCTTCCTTCTGTACTTCCCTATTATCAATTATTACTTTTTTGTGTGTGTGTGTGACAGATTATTTATTTCAAAGACATTGCTAATTCATCACAAACTAGAAAATATCAGAATACAGATAATTAAAGAATTTACCCTTAAGTACACAAGAAGGGGATAAGACTTTCTCAATCCAACCCACTCTGCAGGATCAACTGGCCCACTGTAGAGCACTGAGGTTTTTAGTTCTTCTAAACTGACCTTAGTTTCATTCTCTCCTGGCTAAAAAAAAATAAAAATGCAACAGTTATAAAACATGTTAAAAGTTGCTTGAGGAGGGAATAATAATCAACAGCAATACATTACATAAACTGTCAGTTTCAGTACTTTATATACTTCCTTTTGCTCTTCTTCACTGAAGAAGGAAGCAGTCAAACTTTTTAACATGCACTTGTACTCACCAATGTACAGTTACTGGAAAAAGTTTTGGGATCGATAGATGAGAGTTGGTACAACATTTTGCAGACAATAATCACACATGTCCAGACAGTGCAGATACTTGATGCCAGGGGGCGAAACTGAGCATATGGCAAAGCAAGAGCCCAGGCAATCAAAAACACAAAGTTAAAGAGAGACACCTGAAAACACAAAAACAGTACAGAAATTACATGGAGTAACAAAAGAACTGAGAAAGTTTGACCTTTTCCACAGCAAATAAAAACAGAATTATTCAAAACAAAGGGACATGAAGAAACTTTGAGAAAAACACAGAAGAAAAGAATTACAATACTCAAAGAAACAACGTGGTAAGTGAAGAAGGAAAAACTTGATAGTCAGTTTAGAAAGGACTTTATCACCTACATAATATTAATACCGTTAGACCCACAAAACTCCATATCCTCCCTATCAACAGACATGAAGTAAGAAGGACCACATGCAGATTCTGCTGTTTTAGTACACATGAAACAAAGATGAGATGACACAGATCTGTGTGTCTGTGCAACCAACCTTTGTCCTCTTGACCTTTTCCCCACAAAATATGTTAGAAAGTGGATTTTTTGTTTTGGTTTTGTACTGAATCCTCTCTGACTATCTTGTTCAAGGAATGGCTATGTCATGTAGTGAACTCACACTGCCCACACCAAAAGCACATCTAGGAGTGTTGCTCCCTTTTTCTTTAGGCATAGTTCCACATTCTTATTTCTTAAGCACCAAACTGAGTTTAAGTAATTTTCCTTAATGTACCTTTTCTACACCCTCCATGCCTGGATGGTGCCCACAGCCAGTTGGAGCAGGAGAGGGTTTACGTCTCTTACATTCAAAGAATTAGACTAATAAAACTTTCATATCTGGATAATAAAACTTTAATATCTGGAGAAAAGTGGAGGGCTGAGACTATCTAGACTGAGAGAATATCACTGTGGAAGATGTCAAGGCAGGTCCCCAGCAGGTGACAACCCCAAATTTCAGTGAGGTCTGACAGAAGGAAACCATCTCCCCACACATCAGCAGATGCGGACAAACCTTCATGATGTGTAAGAGTTTGACAGTGGGTGTTTACTTGCCTCTTTCACTGTGACCCAGATGATGTAAGAGGAAACAATTTTGATGATGTGCAGCTCCAACAGCCACCACACGAAGACTTGCATCTTATGAAAATACTCCAGGAATTTCAAAAACAGCACTGTAAGGCGGTCAATCACTAGATGCCACTTGTTTCTTAAGTCTGCAGGGATGTTCAAGCAGAACCATAGTGAGAAGAAAAACAGAAGGTCTCTGTAAAATGGAATACTCCACTAGACAACAACGAGCTTTCTGCTTCTTCTCTTCTAAGCTTTACAGTAAGGCAAGGTGGAGGATAAAGGTATGGCCCAGTGGGTAGCTAAGACAGAACAGGGTTGAGGCCCACTTAGCTGTGGTGTTTACCTTTCTGACCCACTTTCACTGGAAGGATTCCACACTTCAAAAGCAGCAGTGGTAGCCCTCCTTGCCAATTTTGCTTTTATTCCTCTCTATCAGAGCTCTTCTTGGACTCCGTTGTCCTCCAGTATCTTTGGATCTAAGCTTAGAGATCTCATTCAGGAATTAATTCCAGCCCTGGTCCTTATCCAGCTCAGAAAAATACAATTTTTTTTTGATGCTTGGAAGCTAGGGACCCAGATTGTTTTCAGAAAGCACAGACTACTACTATTCAGAAAGCTTTTCAGTCAGCTTGGAAGAGATTCGTACACACTAGGATTAGGATTCTTGTCATATGGGTTTAGGCAACTGTACTATAGACATTTTCAGACGACAGAGTTATCTAAAATGCCTTGAAAACAGCACTGCCTCCTAGAGTGTGATCTGTGCCATCACAGGACAGATATCTAAAACAAGCAAGGCAAACTGTAGTCAACTGAATATTTCTCTCAGTTGAAAAAGTTTATCAAGTTAAGATCCTGAATTTGGGTGAAAGTATCCCTTTGTATGGGTGTTTTGCTAAAAAAGCCATCCTCCCAAATACTACCCCAGTGAGCAAGCATGTGACAACACCTATTACATGTGAACGTACATGACAATACATATGCTGAGCAGTGCTCTCTAAGTGTTGACATTTCTTCTGGATTATAAAACTGTTTCACCAGGCTGGTATATATTAGTATAAAGTCTTCACACTGTATTAGGGGATTCAGAAGCACTTTGGAGATTAGAAAGGACTTTACATGCTGTGAGAACATTCTTACAGTTACTATCAGAGATGGAAAAATTTGCAAGTGATACCAAAACATATAATTGCCTAGGTTGGTAAAATTGCAAAGGAGTTACCACCTTCTGTATGCAATTATTTCTACATATTACATTATTTTATATATAAAGCAAACCAAGACGGTTATTCTGTGCATATTTGTGTGAAGAACACATGCACATTTGTGTGGAAAAGCAGACTTTTGGAATACCTCACAACCAAAGTCCATGCTTTTTTCTTCTGCCTTTTTTCTCCAAACACAACTTAGAAAATCCTAATAAAAATGCTGAGTGATGTAAATTCCATGACCACATAATTAAACTTGAGAAATTAATTAAGCTACAGAACTCTAATCCCACATGTGTTTTTACAAGCACAATGAGTGTATTCAAGGAAAGTCTTTACAAAATTAGATGTGCTCATTTTTTCATTGCATTTATTTCCATTTGCAGTGTTGCATCATGCAAGGTATATCCAGACAGTGGCAGTTAAGTGGAGCGGACAGATAAGGTACTCTAGCGGGCTCTGTCTAGCATGGCCAGGCAATACACAGACAGGAAATAAAATACAGGCCCTGAATGCATCCACCGAAAGACTATACAACACTGTGTAATGAGGTCTGCACTCTTGAACATGTTTAACGTCAAAGCTCCAGCCACATGGCTACATAAAAATGGTATAACTCTTAGGCAGAAATAAATGCATGTGCAGCTTAAAGATGGATCACATGTGGCAAGCAGTACCTTTTGTTATTTCCAAGCCCCACTGGCTGCAGCTCCCTACTTCCCTGCTTGCAAGTGTCATGCACAGAATAACCTCCACCAGCTAGCCTCTGTTCCAAAGCCCTTCCAGCATGTAGGGATGGATAGAGTGCAACAAACTCATCATCCCTCATAGACCACATGAAGACTGGCCAAGAGAGGTTTCCATGGCCCATGAACACCTCTTTGAGGGCAGATGGTCCAGCCAGGAAAGGTAAGTAGTTTCACCTCAGGTTCAACCACTGGAACAGGCTGCTCAGGGAAGTGGTGGAATCACCATCCCTGAAGGTATTTAGAAGACGTGTGGATGTGGCACTTATAGACACATTTTAGTGGTGGACTTGGCAGTGCTGGGTTAACAGTTGGACTCAATGATCTTAAGAGGTCTTTTCCAACCCAAACGATTCTACAATTCCCTGTGGCAGCTAAGACAGATGTGCTGCCGTTTTGCTTTGACAAAGACCCTGCCCGTACTTATGTGTCGCAGTCCCATGAACAGTGGCATGAGTAACCAAATTTGCAGCAAGGCCACCTCCAAAGAATACAGCATCCTTGGGTGTTAAATGCCCTTGCCTGGTTTCACTTTTGGCTCATATTACAAACTGAGTTATGGAAATAATTCATGCTAGGGGTTCATCCTAGCAATATCAAGGATGACAATATAAGACTCACCCATGTCTGCCCTTAAGCTTTTTTATATTCATCTGGTGTCAATTACACATTCCATATTCAGAAGTGAAAAATATGACACTAATGTGCACATAAATAATGAAGTAAAGCCATTTGGACTTCTGGAGAGGAGTGCCTTCAAAGTATGCAGATATATTAAATATCCATGTGTGTTTTCTTCACTGTAAGGAGATTTTACTCAAAAGGAGTTCTTAGTATTTGCGGTAGCCTCCAAATAATTCAAACCAGACCACCTAGAAGAAAGCATGGCTTCTTTTGTTTTATTCCTCTTAGCATCCTACAGAAAATGTATGATTTTTCCCTAGAAGAGCCTGTAGCCTGTTGAATAATTGACAAGTAGTCATCTGCTCAGTGAACTTATGGCTCTTTGACATAGGCTGCATGTAAAACTAGAAGGAAAACCTGATAATTGGAGTTAATAGGGATGACTAAGAACAAACCACCTGTTGCCACTGTTAATTAAGGGTGAAGAAAGCAAAATTTGCATTCTGTAGAACTTACCTGTAGTTTCTTCTTCCTCTGATTCATTGTCTTCATCATCAGAGTCATCTTCCTTGTCCTCATCTTCCTTTTCTTCTTTTCCTTTTTTGACTCTCCCTTTCCCTCCCTCCCCTTCTGACTCTTCCATTCTTTTCTCACCAGCCTCTTCCAGCATTTTATCCTCTTCCTTTTCTTTGCTGGCTGTTAAATTCATCATAGTTATGTCAGGCAGGCTTCCATCTTGGTGCACCAGTCTGTTGGTAAACAGCAGCATGTCAGCAAACTGAAGAGTAATGACATCGTAGTCTTTTTCTTTTCAAACCGTATAATTAGAAAAAAATAAACTGTTCATGGAAAATGCCTTAGAAGTGGAAAAGTTAATGATTTTGGTACTCTCTCCAAACACACACTGAAAATTGAGTTGGAATGTATTAGTAACTACTTCTCACTCAGATACTAATGGTTAGTTAGTAATGAGTGGTATTGACACTTAAACTTGACATTTTCCCCACTGGAGAAAATGGTCAGAGTTTAAGATGTAGAAGCATGAAATGACATTATTTAAGAGGAAACATTTCATGACTTCATAGGGGACTTACTCATTTTGGTGGTTTGGTATTTTTTTCTTGAGGCTGCTCAAAGTATTTGGAACAGAAAGAAAAAGGGAGATGAGAACAGAGGGGTTACAGAAGAAGGTCATTGACAAACATGTCATGCTACATCACAAGTCATAAAGCATTCTCCTACTCCATCTGCAGAAGCCTTCCGATGCCAAGAGCATGCCATCATGACATTCACAGGGTGCTTCTATAAAGAAACATGGATTTGCAGCACAGATGGAAAGGGGACAGCCTATTTACATTACACCAGTGCTAAACGTGGTCAATACTTCTACCATGCTGTGTGTAATGCAGCTGAACTATCACAAGTATCTGACCTATCACTGTAAATGCATTTCCACCTTCTTCCAATTGAAAGGTGCAGCTGGAAAGCCAAGGAATTTGCAAATTTTCTTCCAGCTACAGGTTTGGGAACAAACAAAAGCAAAAATTCCATGGCTGTGGCTTCAGAATGTTTTATCATCTCTGTCTTTGATAATGTCATTCATTCTCTCTTTGCTACATCTCACAGAGAATTTTTCTTTAATTTCTAATTTTCTCTAGCTTATCTATTAATAAGTTTCAGACTACCAAAACTGGAATACAATTCATTTAACAAGGAAACAATATTTCTCTAGTGCCACAGCGCCATTTATTTCCCCTGAGATTCATTCAGCATATATCTTTACTGGGAAAAGAGACATTTTCTTATGGTTTCAGACATTATATTTTTTCTTCTGCAGCTGTGCTCACCTCCCATACTTGCAAAAAACCAAGTTGTCCCAATTCCTTGATTATATGTGCTTTACTGAGCATACTGCCATAAAGAGTCCCTCTGAATACAACGTCTTGCAATAAAGTCTCCCTTTGGCAAGTGTACATCTATATGATTAGGTCACTAAATGTTTAGTTATGCTATTGAAATTACTACACTCAGGATACTTTCAAGCACCTGTAAAAGTGCTACAGTACCATATGATGTGAAATTCTGGTTGATAACCATTTAGACAGGAAATTCTGCTGATTTTACCTAGGATTTTTACAGTTTAAGAAACTAACAATCTAGATTGTTCCTTTTGATCACTAAATATTAAGAGCATAGACCAAGCAGTTAATGAGAAAGTCAAACAAGTGGAATGATTTTTCAAAAATTTAGGCGCTGCAGTTACTTCAAGATGAAAAGATTTGTGGCTCAAATGAAGGAAAAACTAAAGAAATCTGACTAAACAATCCTGAAGTAGAAATACTGTACTAATTGCTGAAAGGTAGAAAAGGTGGATTTAAATTAGAAGTTTAACAAGACAGTCAAGCATCAAAGAATCTCACTGAATAAATTTTAGTCACATTCTTGACTAAAATCCCTCATCATGTATTGGGCAATGAACTTGAGTGTCTAATAATCTGAAAATCTGTTGTACTCAGGAATATACTCAGTAGCTTTGGCTACTGAAAATAGAAGCTCATCTAGCCCCAACTCTCCCTGCCACAGTCAGGGACACCTGCCGCTAGAACAGGTTGCTCAAGGCATTTTGCAATCTGGCCTTGAATGCTACCAGGTTTGGGGCATCCACAATTTCTCTGGGCAACTTGTTCCAGAATCTCACCACCCTCACAGTAAAGATTTTCTTCCTAATACCTAGCCTAAATTTCCCCTCTTTCAGTTTGTACCTATTACTCCTTGTCCTATCACTACAGTTCCTGATGAAGAGTTCCTCTTCAGCCTCCCTGGAGGTCCCCTTCAGATACTGGAAGGTTGCTATGAGTTCTCTACAGAACTTTCTCTTCCCCATGTTGAACGGCTGTAACTTTCTCAGCCTGCCTTCATAGAGGAGGTGCTCTGGTCCTCTTATCAACTTTGTGGTTCTCCTCTGGATGTGCTCCAACGTGCTTCAACGTGCTCCAGATCCATGTCCTTCTTATGTTGGGGGCACCAGAGCTGAACACAGCGCTACAGGGTCTCACAGGAACAGAGTAGAGCAGGAGGATCACCTCCTTTGACCTGCTGGCCATGCTCCTGTTGATGCAGCCCAGGATTTGGTTGTTTTTTTGGGCTGTGAGTGCACACTGCTAGATCATGGTGACTTGTTTATCAATCATCACTCCCAAGACTTTCTCTGCAGAGCTGCTCTCAATTCTTCGCCCAGCCTGTGGGTGTGCCTGGGACTGCCATGACCCAGGTGCAGAGCCTTGCACTTTGCTTTTTGAACCTCATGAGGTCTGGATTGGCCTACCTCTCAACTGTGTCAGGGTTCCTCTGGATGCCATCCCTTCCGTCCTGCATATCGGCTACATCACACAGCCTGGTGTCATCAGGCTTGCTGAGGGTGAACTCAATCCTACCGTCCATGTCACCAACAAAGAAGCTGAATAATATCAGCCCCAGTACTGACCCCTGGGGGACACCACTCATCACTGGTCTCCATGGGGACAGTGAGCTGTTGACCACAACTCTTTGAGTGCAGCCATCCAGCTAATTCTTTCTCCACTTGGTCTGTCCATCAAATCCCTGTCTCTTCAATTTAGAGACAAGAATGTCATACCGACGATGTTAAACACTTTGCATAAATTCAGGCAGATGATGTCAGTTGCTCTGCCCCTATCCACCAATGTTGTAGCACTATCATAGAAGGTCACCAAATTTACCAGGCATGATTTGCCTGTATTAAAGCCATGTTGGTTGTTGCCAATCATCTCTTTTGGGGCTTTTTGTTTATTTTCACATTTAAGCTAGTATATAAGGATATTCAAATGCTAGCATTTAAGCTAGCATAAAAGGATATTCAAATCTCTATAAGTTGACTAAACATTAATATTCCCTAAAAGGACATAAACTGACTTTTATTTACCTAAACTCTAATAAAGTATCAATAGGAGGGTCATATATAAAGAAGAGAGGATGAATTTTCAGTTCAGTTCAAATGTTATAGAGATCCTTGGTTACTATAAACCATCAAAGCTCATTAAAAAGGCAGTGCACCATGAAATGAAAGTAACCATAATAAGATAGGTTTTGCACACATGCAATTGCATTGATTTCTATGGGGCATCTTCCCAACTGACTTCTATAATGGAAAAAATCTACATTCACACTGGTGTAAATCAAGGACTTACTGACTTACCTCAGTGTAAATTGGACAGAAACATAATAACCCTATAGGATTTTGTATCTTTCTCTTATTCATATGATTTTTATTCATATACCAGAGACCCAGGAGGTCATGGGGTTATAAAGATGGGTACATGGAATATGTATACCCAATAAAGTCTCAGTGTGAGTTTAGTTTTCAGTAGGATGGCACTTAGTTTTATCAGCATCAGTAAGCTTGAGCATTGGATTATGTGCTTAGGAGACGCAAGACTAGATGAAAAGCCCTGCCCACTATTCAGAAAGTTAGTCTACTTGGAATCGTTCTTCCAAAAATTCCTTATGTATTGCTAGGGTTGGTTTTCTTCTTTTATTTTTTTTTCACTACAAGATCACATTATATTGTAACAGACAACACTGAGGTGTTAAGATATAAAAACTGCACTAGTTCAGAATTTTTAAGACAAGCTAATCATAAAAGCTTCACAGCTAGTCAAATATAACTTCGTTGTTGGAAGACACTTGCTGATGAGAAATTATCCAAAATAACACAAAGGTATTATATCTGATACTTAGGAAGACCACAATAACAATGCAGATAATAAGCCTTTATGGTACAGCCACTGATGAATTTGATGAATTTAATGAATTTAATTCATTAAATAGGGCATCAATATTGAAAAGTATACTAGTAGATATAGTTTTCAGCAAAAAGCAATTTCAGTGGCACTAAAATCAGGAATGTGCCACAGATCCTTGCTGGATTCCTAGTACTTTCATGTATTTGTAATTTTCTAGAGCAGAAGATTAATTAACTGAATGCATTATGAAGTATCTTTTGTCTTTGATAATTTTTTGCAGTTTATGAATTGCTTGAAACTTTCTGGCTCAAAGAAATTCTCAAGTATCTTTCATGCAAAGCCTTAAGAACAGAAAGCTTTCCACTCTGCAGAATGCCAGTTACCCATCTCCTGAATATTTGGTCTGCAAGACTCAAACTGAGCACACAGTGCCATCCCTCTACTGGCCTTTATGGGCCTTTCAGGGGATTTGCTGCCTGAATCCGAGCCATGTTGCAGTATGTGGACAGACTAGGAAGCCTCTCCTTTCATTCGAAGCTGCTTTCATGCTGAGGCACCCCTCTATGGTGACTGCATCAAAGCTGTGTCTGAACCTGCTCCCATGCCTCCCTAGCCCTAAGCCTGACATGCAGACTGACACCCTGCCTTCACTCCAAATCTAGCTTATCTCTATGGACTCACTGGGAACTCACCAGAATGTGGCTGACCCTTGATACCAACTCTGGATGTGACCCTCACCCTCAGCTGCTGGTTCATGTTCCTGATTCCCCATGGGTGAGAAGCCAGCCTTGCCTCTTGGCCATGCCCCTTGGCTCCCAGCTTGCCTGCCCTCACCAAGGTGATCACCCTCACTGCTCCCTTAAATATGGGCTTCCTACAGACCAGATTTCCAGCTCTCGTGAACTTTTGAGAACCTTGACCCAAACTATGTGATGACATTTGAAGAAGGAGCATGAACATGACACATAAATTAACTTCTTGTTAGAGCAGGTAGTCACAAATATCTAAACAAGGGACTTTCTTGGCTTTCCTGTTTATATTTCAGTAGTGACAACAAACTCAGAAGTCCTTCTATTCTTGGGGATGATTAAACAAAAGCCCACCTTTATTCCAGTCAAATATTTTGAAAGAAATCTAGTTTATGGAACTGTTCTCAAGATGCCATTTTTAAAGCGTTGACGGCAATATGGATTTTTCTGCCTTGGATCCTGCAGCACCAAACTCAGCCCATGAATTAACAGCCTTAGCATGCAGTGGTTTCAGTGTTCCATTTCTGCTTCTGGAATTTCAGTCTATACAAACCCATAATGCATACCACACATTTAACTGACCTGGCCCTCAAACTCCCTTTCTTATGTGCTTGTGAGGAATACAGGGATGTGTGTCTCTGTATCTATGTGTACATATGCACATGCAGGCATGCATCTTTCCATGCACAAACAAAGGGTAGATAAACGAGCCTCCTCAATCAAGTCTATTGTCTGCAGCCAATTACAAATAGCACCAATTACTCCTGTATTGAGGCATGGGCAAACTTTAAGAGAATTCCCAGCTGAGTAAAAAAAACAACGTATAAATATGCAGGAGAGATGTATCCACTGCTTCACCAGCTTTAGGAAATTACAGTACCTGAACAACGTTATCTCCCTGCTTACTTCCCAGTACTGCACAGCAAGAATACACTTTGTTTTAAGGTAATTAAAAAGTAACAAAAAACTTAAGGTATATCTGTTTTAAAGGAAAGGAAGAATTGAAGTACCCACCTATTAATTATTAGATATACACGGCCATTGACTTTGGCATGGCTATGAGGTGGGAGATGAAAGAACAAGATGAAAATGGGAAATGAATTAGAGAGAGAAAAGAAAACTGTTAAACTGGAATGAATGCACTTTCTTGTCTACCAGTGTGTTGTGACACATTGCCATAACAAAACACAATCTGAAAGCTTAATATACCCCATGCAGCAAAAAGTCTAGGAAGCTTATAAATGCAACTCTAAAACATGTGGTATGCAACTTCAGTGAGAACAACAGGTAATTCACAGTCCCCAAAATGTGAGAACAGCCTTTATAGCTTTACTTCAAGTAAGCCTTAGAATGTCCACATTTTTTAAAATATGTTTTTGCCTTTTTTTTTTTTTTTAAGAAATTATTTAAAGGTAATTATGGCAGAGCATCGTATCATAGAAAATATATAACTCACGGACTTTATCTCTGCCATATCATGATTCATGGTACAGCAAGGAAATGTGGTTGGAAAGTCCTAATCAGGATTTTTCTTTTTCTTGCAGATGTAAAACTGAGACATTCAGTTCTAACACCTTTATAAATAGTGAGAAGTGCCTCACTCTGCCAGTGTCATCTATTTGCAGCAGGCAGTGCCTTACTCTGGAACTCACTCTGCAAACTTTACTCATGTGAAGCAATATTTTCACAAATGAACATTCTCAGCAATTTTAATAGGACTCATAATCACACATGGCAATTTGGAGGCAGGTGGAGGAACTGCACCTGCTTTCTTTACTACTTTCATGAGCAGCTCTCACCTGCTGGGATTCTTTTAAGAAGTTCACTATTAAAACGATTGAGTTCTGTCTTCTTACTCAAATCAGTTTCTTTATCTAAAATTTTTTGTCACAAAAGATGCAGTATAAAAGCAGTTTAATTTCAGGATGGTATCTCAAGGCTACTTACTCCTTGCAAAAATTTTTACTCTCAACATATCTAAAACATTTTGTGTCTTTGCTATCAGTGGTTCCATCCTTTGCGAATGATGTGACTTTAGTCACAGTATCCTCTTCAAGCCAACATTTGGAAAGCTGTATAATATTTTGGTATCTTTCATGTATAATAGAAAGATTTTCAAGACAGGCAAAGTATACTGTACTATGAACCCATCAAAATCCTACAAGTGCTTAGTTTTGATTTTTTTTTTCCAATTTTGTGTCTATTGGATCACACTAGAAGGGAGGTGGAAACTGTTTCTATGTTACTCAGCACAAGTGCAAACTGTTAGAGCTACAGGAGAGCTTGTGCAGTTACTGCAAACTGTAAAGCATTTCCCCCGAATGCCTCAGCTCAGGAAAAACCCCATTTCAGCTCATGTGCGTGTTTGGGCTCTCGTTTCAGGGCTTGGCCAATTCAGAGATGCTAACATGTATCTGCTGCTGCACAAGAAGTCTGACATCAGCAAGGAGAGTTTGCTCACAGGCCATTACAAAAGGGCGCTCGAATAAACCATCACATTTAGTAATTCAAGAAAAGCAAAGCAAGAGATATTATGCAAACAGCCATTTAAAAAGGTAAGCTGAAAAAAACCCACAAATTTATTGGAAAATTTCGTCAAGTTTGATTTGTTCTAGTTTTAGCAATTATTTAATACGGAAACTGGAAGCATTCTATAGAAGTAGAGCTTATTCCCACGGCGCAAACAAATTTATGCCATACACTGTAAAGCAGCTTCGTATCAAATTGAATGCATGAAAAATATCTGAAATGCTTTAGTAAATCTTGAAAAATGTAGAACATAATTCTCTGTTAAGATAAACTGTCGCTATTCCACAACACTCTGTGGTGTATGTGATATTATGCAGCTAGTCGCCACTCGTAGAAGTGCAGCTGAGATATACTTATCATTGGACAGGTAAATATTCTAAAAGCAGTGTCTAAATGAATTGCTTTCTTCAAGGAATGACTGTAATTGTCATTGTGTAACATAACACTATAACACTATGTACTACAAAACCATTTCTCTCTCTTGTACTCCTGGAGCAGGATCCTAGGCCAGATACAGTTTTATGAAGGAAATTAAGGAAGAATAGAAGACTGGAAAAGGGAGGTCCCAGATTCATGACAAAAATACTAATGAACTTTTGGGTGAAACCACTGAGTGTCTCAAAGAGCTAGCATAGCCAAGGGTTAGTACTGTGAAGAGTAACCACAAGTTTGGAATTTTTCCATTTCTGAAGTTCAATTTTACAAAAAGGTCTCACTGTTCAATGCAAGTATGTTATTTGCCAAGGATCTCCCAGTCTTCATTTGGCCCTCAAAATGGACATTGAAAAATTGAAGTGACCCAAATTAAAACCTATATTTCTTATCACTGACAGGACTTACAAAAAGGCACACAGAATAATTAAGCATCTAACTCCCATTAAAGGTCAAAGCTAATGAGATAAATATCATTAGTACCTTTGAAAATGTACCCCAAAATGAAAAATTCAGTGTGTAGGGGAAAACTGGGGAAGACAGATTCTTTGTTTGTAGCAGAATCCTGGATACTGAGTGCCTTCTTTTTAAGCCAGGTAGTCATAGCAAAGGCAAATAACATCTACTGAAAAGTGAGCATTACAAGACAGTCATAAACAGCATTTTCATACAGATTATCAATAGGTTCATTTACTTTGCTTCTTTACCTGTAAATAGTGTTGTCCTGTTTGCTGGTTACAGCTTTTAAATCAGTGAGCTGGAGAAACTGATCGTGGAAATAGTGAAGGTGTAAGATACACACCAGTAGGAAGGAGGTGGGGATAAAGATGCGTGTGAATAGATCACCCACAGAAAACTGTTTTAAGCCAAGGTCCTCTAGCCTGGAAAAAAAAAAAAGTAAGCCACTAAGACACCTTTTCACACCAAAAAATTCTTCTTGTCATGAGACATTACTACAAATCATTTGCAGTAGAAAATAAGGGGCTGGTACTTGTTACATGGTTTTGGTTTGTAAAATTCTTCTAAACTAGCAAGTTTTACAATGGAACCAACCCTGTCACAGATCTCTTGAACCAGGTGAGTTTTCTCTGACTGAAAGTCCTGCACTCATATTGCATATACTTTCTCATGCAAGCTCCTCTTGAGAAATGCCCAACATATCATAAGGATGAAGAAATTCATCCCTCCTTATTAGCAGAAGAGGAGGCCCACCTTCATCAGTTCCAAACATCCTGCAAATGCACCCTTAATCTTTGCCTGGATCTTGCTCCTATGGTCAAAGCTGTAAAAAGAGGCATTGGCACTGTATTGGGAACAGAAGCAATCCCAAGGTCTTAGCAGCTGATGGGAGAAGATAAGACTCTTTGAGCTCCTCTTTTGATCTTGCTCATCTCTACTGTTGCATCAATAAATCTACGGCTTCAATCAGAGTGCTTGAAGTCACCTATGCCTGAGAATGGTCTCATGATGTTTTTCCCCCATTGGAAGGAAGACTACTGTCAGACCTTTCCATCACAGTGAACTCAGAGATCCAAAGAAAAAAATTATTCAAACCCACTTACTTTTCTTCATCCAGGCCTGTCATGTTCTTCCACAACCCAGGGAATGACTCAAACTGGTATGTGTAGATGAAGATAAGTACCAACATCGTGTAAACAACCACTGACATCCAAAAGTACTTTAAAATCTTTCTCCACCATTCATAGTGCACCTGAAAATCACACACTAGAGATGCTGATACAAGCTGAAGGCAAAGACACTGACAGAAATGTTGACAATGTTGTATTGTCAAACAAAGATGAAGAACACTATTTTTCTTAGATGGCCTGAAGCAAACAATGCTTACCCAGTGGCACTCAAGGAAAGACTTTTGTGTAAAAATGTCTGTTGGGGCACGAGCCACAGACATAAAGGTCAAGGGTAGCTTAAGTCACACAGTTTCATCAAAATTAGGTGATGAAGGTCCAGGAGGAGAGGGACTCCACACTCATTGGGCTGTGGAAACTGTATGAACCTACTGTCACAAAAACTGATGGCTATGTAGGATCTGCACAGCCCCAGAATTTTCCACAAAGGTTCCAAAGCTCATGGTGAAGTGGCATGCCAGAGCAGAGGTGTGCATTGTATCTATTTTATGTGCACTTTACCTGTCACTATGGTCAAAAACTAAAAGAATTAGTCTTAACCTCTTCAAATAATTTTGTTCTGTTGTATCTAACTAAAGAACAAACACACTGTTTATGAATTCTATTTGGACCTACTTTATTACCAACTTAAATGTACGAACAATTGTATTCAAGGATAAAATTTAGTTAACACAGTTCTCACTTACCTGATAGAGGGCCACACAGAAGAGGAACAGTACCATATAGATGATTTTGTACATGACAATTGTACCCTCAAAGCTGACAAAGAAGAACATGCCCCCACAGACGTAAATCCAGTACTTGATTAACATAGCCATCACCAGCTTCCCCAAGACTTTCATAATATCCTGTTCATCATCCTCCTCTTCTTCCTCCTCTTCTTCTTCCTTCTCCTCCTCCTGTTCTTCCGACACTTCTCCCTCTTGCAACTCCTCTTCTGCAAATACAGAGTCATATTTGGCCTCTGTCTGTTCTGGGACTTTTAGTAAGAATTTAAATGGGTGGAAAGTAAAATCTCTGCACAAAAGACAGAAACTTAATTATTCACAAGAGACTGTAATTCTGAATCAAACATGCCTTCGGAGCAAGGAAAAGGGTTTTAACTTCATATGAGCTTCAACCAGCTCCTGGAGCCACATGGCACGTAGCTGTACGTCCTTACCAGATACCTGTCTTCACTTCGTCTGAAAACGCCAGCAGCTGTAGCAGAAAATTAGAGCCTAAGGGTTATACAATGGATAATAGCCAAAACACTTTCCATGGCAATGGTTATACTCTCAAGTAACCAGCCTTTTAAACTGGAAAACAAAGAAACCACCAGCACCACCAGAAACCACTCATCTTGAGTTTACACTCTCGAGTTTTATCCTTTAGAGAATATGGTCTTTACCTCCAAAAGCCACAAGCAAGAGAAAACATTAATGTAAACCCAAGCAAGCTTAAAAACATACAAATGCTGCACTAACACTGCTATTTTTCAAAGAAATTACCACTTATCCAGCTCCTTCTTCTGTACTTGGATCATTGCAGAAAACAAAAGATGCTTTTGCCCTATGAAGAGGTCAAGATTCCCCATTTATTGTGAGGTTTGTGAAGGGTAGGGTAATTGTCCCCCCAGCAGCAAGTACATTAGCAAGTATCTAGAAAACAGGGCTTGCCAAAACCATAGCACGTAGCTGTAATGCTTTTTTCTCTATTGAGAACAATATTGAAACTTCACCATCAGAAGGCTTGCCCACTCCTTTTGTCCCACTCACCATCCCTCTTCTCAGCATCTTGCCTTGCAAATCCTTGCAGTGTCCGGCTTTGATCAGATGTTTTACTGAGACAAGTATTGTAATTAAAGAGGAAACTACATCACTACTTCCAGTGCTCACTTTCTACCATTTCAGTGCATTGAACTTGTTCAGATCAGCTTCCAGAGATACAGAAGAGGGCAAGGAAGGATTGGGTGAATATGTGTCCAGGAGGAAAAAAAAAAAAGAACAGGCCACTGAGCTGAACCTATAGAAGTAAACTTTGCTCTCAGGTATGCTTGCACCACTGCTTGCACTGAAAAAAATGTATGTTTACTTTTCCCATTGAAATTTGTAGTTTAACTTCTATATCTGTATAAGTGTTTATGTACCAACACAACTTCCAAGGAATTTAACAACTGACTTTTTCTATGTAAACTCTTCTCCTGTGGTTAAACTCTTAGGGCAATTAATCTCGTGGTTCGAGTTTGGGACACATCAGTAAACTGATCGTTTGAAAGTTCCATGATCTTTCTCAGATGAGTCATTTTAATTACCTAAAAGTAAAGAAAATTCTCATTTTATCTGAATTTCTAAAATTCAGAAGTGTTTTATTTTTAAACAGCTGCACATAGAGAGATAGCTGCACATAGATTTTGTACTATCTTTCTTAGCTAATAACAGGTATCTTGCTAATTGATTTCAGTATCAGAGAAATGCAGTAACTGGAACTTCCATCACAACTGAAGGACTTAATTAGAGCTGGCTTTACCTTTTTCTTCATTTTCTTCACTTCCAACTTTGACCTCAGATAAAGTAGCTTCTTTTAGCCGAATTGCTTTCTGTTCAGTGAGGTGTTGCCTAAGCAGTAGCCAGAAAGTAATTGTGAAAAGAATCTGCAAACAAAAATCAAAACAAAACCAACAGACTAATTGTACATCCTATGTCCTACTAACACCAGCATAGGTTTTCACAAATTTTGCATGCCTTTGTTTCCTCTCTCTACCAGAAAATGGCAATGATGGCACTGGTGTCAAAGTGCATCTTTGTGCAAGTTAAGCAATTCAGGAAACATCCTGCATTACAAACAACTTTGTTTCTTTTGCACTTTTCCATTTACCTATATGTTTCTATTCTACCTCATTCTATCCAGCTTTTAATGACCGTCTTATAAGTTTAAGGATCTTCTCATTATGCACTGACTGGTATAATTCCCATTTGTTGTTTCTTGTTCATTTTTACCTTTTTTTTGGGGAAGAAACACATGCAAGAGTGTATTGTCATTACTATGATTTTGTATATCATAAATATTTTGATTTAGGAGGTTTGGTACTTCATGTGCTTAAGCACAATTAATTTAAAAATCAAACTTTTTTATGTCTTTCAGTTACAGAAGAGCCAGCCAACTTAATACATTTTGCATTTGCAGCAGTTACAAGATTTAAAATAGCTCTTAATTCTTTTAAGAGCTTCAGGAGTTGATAATTCAGTAACAGCAGGATAACTTAGAAATATAAAAATCTCTTTAATGAAGAGTGCATTTATGTGTTTTGCAAAAAGCTGAATTCAACAGCTTGCAATACCAAGAGATGAAAATATTCAAAGAACAGCATGATGCCTATCACACACTTGATTTTACGTTTGCTTTCTACAAAGTTTCCATTAATTTCCCTGCTGCAGAAGGAGACTTATATCACTACTTAGCTAGAAGAATAAATATCAAATAGGAAGCAGGTAAGAGCCGAGTACTTTGCACACAATAGAATGACAAGGCTAATGTTTTTCTTCTAACATGCAAGTTCTCAGTGGGGGAAAGGAGAGCTCCTAGGACAGTAACAGCTATTTTTATTGACACTGCAGCTAATGCTGAGCCACAGTAGCAGATTATCAGCCTGTGTGACTTGTCACAGCTTCTCCAGATACCTCCTGGAGCTCTGGCTTTTGCAACACAAACCTTTGATATTGTAAAAGATAGATTAGTTCTTCAGTGAAGAACAAGCTCTGTCTTCAAGTCACATTTACTCCCTGTTCTACTTGGCATTTCCAAGCCAAGCTGGTTCTATGAAAAGTCTTGAAGGGTTGCAGACCAAAGAAATGCTTTTAGTAACCTTTTACAAACACATTTTTTCTCATTTTCAGACCAGGAAAAAAAGCACACAGTTTGCAGAAAGAATTATAGTACACTTCTTTCTATTCTTCACTCTACAGAACAGAGTATCCAATTTTCATTTAAATTCAATCCTTATTCAAAGGACTTTAAACTAGGAATTACAGGGGGGTACAGAGTTACTAGATCCCTTGAGAGGGAGTGACCGGATGAGGCTAGCAAAGAGGGCCTAGGGTGATGTGAACAAAAGGAAATATATAATCAACAAAACAGGGCTTATGCAGGGTCACCTCAAGTATTTGTATATAAGCAAGGCTATTACTTCGAGACACTGTTATGGTCAAACCTTCCAGCTCCTTTCCCGGAAAACAGCATGCCAGGTGCCTCTCTGAAGTGCCTGTACACTAATGCATGCAGCATGGGAAACAAACACAGGGAATTAGAGACCTCCGTGCAGGGCTGTGATCTTGTTGGGATGACAGAAACAGGGTGTGATGGCTTGAATAGCTGCAATAGAAAGTTACAGGCTCTTTAGGAAGCACAGGCCAGAAAGATGCAGAGGCGGAGTTGGGATTTGCATGACAACATAGCTGGAATGCTTAAACTCTGTCTGGGGATGGATGATGAACTAGGTAACCCAGGAGGAATGCAGAGAGACAGGCCGAGCATGCAAAGACATGGTTAGAAAAGCCAAGGCCGGAAATTGAGTCTGGCAAAGGATGTCAAGAGCTACAAGAGGAGCTTCTGTAAATACTCCAGCAGAAAAAGGAAGGTTAGGGAAAATCTAGGCCCATTGCTGAATGGGGCAAGGGTTCTGGTGACACAGGGCGTGGAAAAAGCAGAGGTACCAAATGCTTTCTTTGCCTCAAGTCTTTGCTAGCAAGACTGGCCTTAAGGAATCTCCTGGAGACCATGGAGAAGTCTGAAGAAAGGAAGATGAATGCTTGGTGAAAGAGGATCAAATCAGGGAATATTTAAATAAAGTGAGCATACATAAGTCCGTGGGTCCCGAAGGGATGTATCCACGAGTGCTGAGGGAGCTGACTGGTATCACTGTAGAGGCTACTCTCAATAATCTTTGAGCAAATGTGGTGACTGGCGGAAGTGTTGAAGGAAAGCAAGTGTCACTCTCATCTTCAGGAAGGGGAAGATGGAGGATACAGCCTGGACAACCTCACCTCAATCCCTGGGAAGGTGACAGCAGTGAGATAGAAAAGGCTTCCTAGAGAAGTTGTGGACGCTCCATCATTGGAAGTCTCTGAGGTCAGGTAGGATGTGGTTTTGAGCAACCTGATCTAGTGAAAAATGGCCCTGCCTATGGCAGGATGTTCGATTAAATGATCTTTAAAGGTCCCTGCTGACCCAAACCATTCTGTGTTTCTAAGGTGATGGAGCAGCTAATCCTGGAAAACATTTTCAGGCACATGAAGGACTAGAAAATCATCAGGAATAGTCAGAGTGGATCCACCATGGGGAAGTCATGCTTGACTAACCTCATAAACTTCTATAATAAAATGACTTGATAAATGAGAGGAGAACAGTGGATACTGTCTACTTAGACTTCAGACAAGCTTTTGAAACTCTCTCTCATAAGATCCTCATAGAGAAGCTGATGAAGTATGGGCTGGATGAGCAGACAGTGAGGTGGACTGAAAACTGATTGAACAGTTCAGCTCAGAGGGTGGTGATTAGTGGCATGAAGTCTAGTTGGAGGTCAGTGATTAGCAATGTACCCCAGAGGTCAATCCAGTCTTGTTCAACCTCTTTGCTTATGAACCAGATAATGGGGCAGAGAGTACTCTTATAAAGTTTGCCGACAACAAAAAACTAGGAGGAGTGGCTGATACACCAGAAGGTTGTGCTGCCATCCAGAGGGACCTCAACAGGCTGCAGAAAGGGGCCAACAGGAACATCATGGCATTCAACAAGGGGAAGTCCAAAGTCCTGCACCTGGGGAGGAAGAACTAGCACATGGATCATTACATGTTGGTGTTCAACCTGCTGTGGAGTAGTTTGGCAGAAAAAGGCTGGGGATCCTGGTGGATAACAAGTTGAACATGAGCCAGCAATGTGCCCTTACGGCAAAGAAGGGTAATGGTATCCTGGAATCCATGAGGAGTGTTGCCAGCAGGTCAAGGAAGGTGATCCTTCTCTACTCAGCACTGGTGAGGCCACAATTCGAGTTCTGTGTCCTTTTCTGGCTTCCCAGTAAAACAGAGGCAAGGCTGTACTGGAGAGAATCCAGCTGAATATACCATGAAGATGAAGGGACAGGAGCATGTCTCCTATGAGGAAAGGCTGAAACAGGTGGTACTGATCACCCTGAAGAAGACAAAGCTCAAGGGGAATCTCATCCAATTTCTATAAATGTCTGAATGGAGGTGGAAAGAGGTTGGAGCCAGACTTTTCAGTGGTTCCCAGTGATGGGACCAGAGGCAATGGGCACAAACTGAAACATGTTCCCTCTGAACAGGAGCAAACCCTTTTTTTCCTGTGAGGGAGACTGAGCACTGTCACAAGTTGCCCAGGGATTTTGTGGAGTCTCCGTTCTTGGGGATATTCAAAAGCCATCTGAGCGTGGTCCTGGGCAATCAGGTCTAGATGGCACTGCTTAAGTAGGGGAGTTGGACCAGATGACCTCCAGAAGTCTCTTTTGGCCTCAGGTATTCTGTGATTCCGTGAAAGTTATGGAGTGCATTATATTCAGCCTAAAAAAAAACCCCACTAGATATCTATTAGCTTTAAGGAAGTGGCCAAATCATCATACACACACAATAGTTTTCCTTCTTGACACCATCTGTTTTCAGACAAGATATTTGATGATATAGCTAATAAGAAACAATGTCAAAGGAGCTGACATATTAAGACAGTTAAAACTCCATAGAGATTTACAAAGTCATTGAGAAAAACTGTAGAACTTCTCTTTAGCCCTCTTACTAAACTATCCCCATCTTTACAAGAGAAATAATATAGCACTCACTAACTTTCAAATGCATTAAAGAGCCAGAAATGGTTATTCAAATGGTACTGCCAAGAAGGAAGATTATTTGCAAAATCACCATAAATTGTAGTTAGGAGTCACAAGGGAATTGATTTGCTTAGTGCAAGGGGAGCTGTGCCAACTAGATGCACTCACTGAGATGTCCCTTTAGGGTGCTCTAGGAAACAACCCCCTATCTGTGCTCAGTCCCTTCCCCAGAAGCAAACTTGCCAAACAAAATGCATTTTGTAGTGCTTTCAAAACATCAAAGAAAAAATCTACCATGCCCTGAGGCCAGCAAACTCTCTTGGTTCTGACCTGAAACGGATTTCAATTCATGCTGATTTGGGTGTAAGGATAAAGAATTAAAGCTCAGTCACAGCTACGTGCTGCTGCTTGTGAGAAAACATTAAGGAGTGAGCAGTATTGGTAATCGTAATGACACCACAGTTCCAGTTGCCATCGTAGTCAGAGACAGGTCTGACATCCCAAGGGTATTAATCTAGAAAATCAAATCAGCTTTGAATTCAGTTTATAAAACCAAACAAGTGAGGGATTTCCATCCACTAAGTAATCTGCGCAGAATTATCATGAAAATCTAAAAGATGTCTGAAACATTTTCTCTCGTATTAGGTTAAGAAGCAAGAAGCAGTTTTCTGAACACTATTTTTTTAATGACTTACTCTTTATTTTAGAACTGCTATGGGAAGTGGTTACACTGAAAACTGTGGATTCACTCTTAAAGAAATGCCAAGAGATCCACATTTTTTATCACAATGTATTCTGTGATTTCATAAATAAATCGCAGCTGTTTGTAACACCTACCTTTGATGCCAGCTCCCCAGGTTCCTTTCTTTTTAAAAAACCGGATACTTGAGGAAGCTCATCATTCTTGAGCTCAATACTCCATATATACTGTAATATTAGCAATAAATTTCCATAAAAAACCATGAATGGTGAACTGATCATGGCGTATTTCCTTCGGTCCCGTATCATCCACAGTGTGCAAGACCAGATGAGTAACACAAAAGTCAACCAGCTGTGATACGTGATACTCCATGCCTTGTGGAAGGAGGAAAGAGAGGAAAAAAATGTCCACGGATGCACTCAGGAACAGCACAGATGCACACTGGCAATTACACTTAATTTACACTTCTCTACTCAGCACAGATTTTCATTGTTATCAGACTCTCACCCGCATTAATGTTTGGGCACAAACTATATTCTTGTGAAACAGCACCAAAGAATTCAGAGCAGGAATAGCAAAACATAACCAATAGGTACTACACTCAAGGCCTTTGACAAATTCACAAAACTGCAGTAACTCCATGCTGTTCTAGCTTTTATGGAATCAGTTTAAAATGGAAAGCTATGGTGTGCACCCACCTAACCTGAAGAACATTTAGTCTACAGTAACCATGGTAGGTTACCTGAAATATGTACAACTAAAAATGTGTTCTATAGCTTCCAGAATTCAGTTACTGAAAACTTGAGGA
Source organism: Lepidothrix coronata (assembly GCF_001604755.1). Lineage (NCBI taxonomy): Eukaryota > Metazoa > Chordata > Aves > Passeriformes > Pipridae > Lepidothrix > Lepidothrix coronata. The sequence continues at coordinate 7,080,268 of NW_016690255.1, read as the reverse complement.
AAGGATTTGGGTTTCAAGTGTTTTTAATCTACATTGTGTTATTGATTTATGACTAAATTCAGATGTATACATGCTGGTATAACTGTGGAATAACTGTCAATAAAGAATTTTATATTCCTTTTCAATTTAAATAAAAAAATTATTAAACATTAAGAATATTTCTAGCTCAGGTCCCTAGGAAATGATGTCTTTTAAGGGTATGTGAAAAACATCAATATGCTACTTCTCTGTCCTCATATAAGAAAATAGCTTACAATGAGCTGTCTTCAGCTATAGTATACATGGATTTGCATCAGAGCACTCTATAAACAAATTCATAATTTAATTTGGGTCATAGAGGAATATATAATGAAGAAAACAGCTAGCAGTGTCTCAATATTAAACTAAAAGAAAGCTCTTCAAATATATCTTCTCCTTTCATATTAATTAAAAAGAAAATGCAGACCTGGTCTAGTAGAAGGTGTCATTGCCCAAGGCAGTGGGTTAGAACTAGGTGATTTTTAAGATACCTTTCAATACAAACCATTCTATAATCTAAGTATATGAGTTTAAAATACCAGGAAAGAAGTCACTCTGTCAGTATGAGAACTACTTGCTAATGTTTCAGATTGCATCAATCCAGATCCATATTTTGCACAGGGAGCCTGCTTTATTTAAAGGAGAAACTTTTTTGCTAAAAGACAGCAAATAAAGTTTGAAACTTTATACAAACAAGAGGCTGTCAAGCTGATTTGTTTTACCATTTTTAATGCAAAATTGGGCCAAGAAGCTTTATGGTTAATTTCATCATAGTTGAAACTTTTCCAAAACAGTAAAAGCAAAGCTTGCATTGGGAATATAGAGAGAGATCTAACCATTATGCAGAAAACTTGGTATAATGAAGCTTAAAGTATTTGCATCAAGGAGGTCTAAAAGCAAGCAGCAACATGAAAAAGAAAGAACGGCCATAAGCAAAAAAAGAAGAAAATCTGGCTTGGCACAAAGTTGTATTTTTCTTGAGAACTTTTTGTGTCAGTACAAGAAATCAGGCTTTACAGATCTTTTCTTCTCAGAGAGTAATTGGATGCATACATCAACCTGAAATAGGAACTATATTTTTAAAATTTTCTATAACAGCATGAAATACTCCAATTTTGTAGGAAAATTTCTCAGTAGTGCAAACACATGACAAACCTGATTGTGCAGAAGGTTGAGAATCAACAGAAAACTGAGCACCCGTGGTTTTCTGACATTCAGACAGACAACAAAGACTGGGCCTCCCAGTCCTGGATATGTGATATTTTAACCAGAATGCCACGTGTTGCCCTATTTATAGGTCTATAACAGGCCTGGGAATTATGCATTAATAACTTAAAATGGGCCCAAAATGATGCAGACACCACAGTGATATTTTCTAGCCCGGCTGCAATGATTTACTGAAAACCAACGAGACTACTGTCAGAAAGGCACTGAGAAGACACATTTGTAAAAGGAATAGCATTATTCTTTTTGTTGCCAGTACTTACCATCATAGCTATCAGAGCACAAATGTAACTTTGTTTCATGATAAATTGGAACACAGAGACCAGGGCGTGTAATTTAACATTTTCTTTTTCCTCCTGCGTAACTTCCTGTTCTTCTTCCTCCTCCACCTCTTCTTCCTTTTCTAAGTAGAAAAAGAAATTGTTATTTGCAATCCATGCTGGTCTAAAGTTAGTATATGCATCCTCTCCTGGAATTATTTTGCTTGTAATCACTCTGATGGCTACTTCGAATCACTTGGTGTTGGTAGGCAAAGTATTTTGCATAGTATATGCCTAAAGTCCAGTTTACAAAATTGCCGTATGGTCAACCATCATTGTAAGTGACAGCAATTATTAAACTTTAGGAGGTCAAAGAGCTTACCAAAATGAAAATAAATGCTAAAGGCGGTGAGTGGAGATACAGAATAAGAAAGCAATATGGAACTAAGGACAATTCCTAGGCAATTCACTACCTGACATGTCATCTGAAGGCTCCCATTTGTACTGTGGTGTTGAGTACATGTCTGCTTTGGCTGGACCATTTTCTAATGGCAGTGCAGGGTGGATGGTGTGATAGTCAGTAGGGTTCCCGTTCACTGTTACCAGCAGCACCTGCCAGAACATCGAAGAGAGGCACTGCATTTAAGGTGGCTCTTAGAAGAATGTGACTCCTACTTCCGTGCTTTGCTACTGTTGGAGTGCCAATGTTAAAAGAGGTTAGCAAGTTACTGCAGTTACTCCCAAAGCAATTGGTATGTTATAGTCATATGGCATGCAAAAGCGCATAACAGCTTCCAAAATTAATTGTGGTTAGCTTTTTATGTCATACCAATAGAATTAACCAAAAATTCATTCTCCTTCTTAGGCAAACAAATACATTGAGATTTTAAGACTTTAGTTCACATCCAATTATTTCCAGTAGTCATGAAAATAATGGTTATAAATTACTTTCAAATTTGAATAATTCCTGGAGAGATCTATATTTGTTGCTGTTAATAAACCACTTGTGGTAATTGTTGTTATTGATGCCACATTTACGTCACTTGGTAGTACTAATTCAACAGTCTTTCATTGTTTTATTTTTTTACTTCAATTTCAGCCCTTGTGCTTATTTGAATAAGGGCTCCAGCAACCACAGTCATTAATATCTCTGATATTGGCAGAAATTCATGTGCAATGTGTTAGGGATGGTAATACACGTCAAAGACTTGACTTCTGCTCAGGCTGTGAAATAGGAGTGTATTTTGCCTTTAAAAACTATGCACAGGCATGTGTGGACTGTTTCAGAGTAGTATTGGGCTTATGTTAGTTATATACACAACCTACACCAACCACAGACTGGGAAGCATGTTTAGATTTGGTTATGGATGCTCCCAAAATTCATCTGCATCTCCATTCTTCTGTGTATGCTGAACAGAGAGGACATTTCTGCTTTCAGAGTTTGCTAGAGTCTATAGCAGTCAAGATATATGGATCATTTCATCTCTGTTCAAAGACTTGGATTTTCTGTAATCTGAACTCGTATGTGTTGTCAGTCATGCTTTAAAGGCCTCAGCATTCCAACATGAATGAAATAAAGAAATACAGCAAAGAAACTAAATCAAGTTTAAAAATAGCTTGCATTAGAAAGCATATTTTCATATCTTATTTAAACCCAATGAAATAGCAAAGATCGTTTGCCAGTTGCTACTACTACAAGCAGTTTAATTTCAAGTGATCAATCAGTGGTTTCTCAGTGAAATTATTAAGAGAGCAAAGGACAATTATATTTAGAATAATCAAGGATATAGGGTAAATGGCACACTAACAAAAAGTATAGAAGTTTTATAAATGTCACCTAAGGTTTTTTGTGTATGTATCAGTGTAATCTGTATTTACACACATCAAGAAGAATTGCAAAATTACAAAGACTAGTAGTATACTAACATCCGATGGCTTGTATTCATCTTGGGTCATTGACAGAAGCTGCAAAAAGCAATGCAAGGACAAATTATTAAAGAAGCACAGCTCAAGCATTAATAAGTCTAACTTTTTGAATACATGCATGCATATATGCTGACTTCTGCAGATTTGCACCAAGAAATTCAGAAAGAATTCTTAAAAAGCCAGCAGAATTGTACACTACCATACAATGGTATTGATTGTGCCACAGCATTAACACAATTTTACTGTATGTTCCTGTGAATTTTAAACCAAAACTGAGAATGTTGCATTGAAATTTTGGATACTAGATCAAAGAATTAATCAGTATGACATTATACTGATTAACTGCTTTCTAATGTCTTTCTAATGATCCAATGCTTAAAAACTTAGTTTTTAAACAATCATTAGAATTACAACAGTTATAAAAATAGTTCCAATAAAATGTAGATACAAATATAAAATGTGATACTTCATCCAATTGTTAGCTCATTTACCATTACTATTATTATGGCAGAGTTCTTGGGTCTTGAGTATATGTGGCTCAACAGAATGTTCATATATCCCAAATTTGACAGTAGCTCAACAAATGAAATTTTGCACTGCAGCTGGTGCAGACAGATGGTAGAAAGCTGAACCTTTCCAGGAGATTTTACACAACTGCCTTAACTGCTTTGCTTTATATCTCCAACAAGGACACCAGTATGCAGCTGGCAGTCCCCACTCACCAATGACAGTGCTAATTAGTAGTTACAAAGCAGATCAGATCTTTACATCAGGTTTATCTCTCTGACAGAGAGATAGCTAGCTGTTTTGCAGAGAGAAAGTGGCCCCATGCCAAAAGCCCAGCCCTAAACTTCTTAAATGGGGAAGCCAAAAACATAGAGCATGCTTTCATTTACTTCCTTACACTGGCTCCTGGTTTTAGTTCATTCACTTTTACAAAGTATATTCCTAGTCTGCCACACAGCTTTGATATTGTATCTGATTTATATAATCACACGGGAAGATCTTACTTGCAACTTATATAATGGTGCTTCCCTTAATTTCAAAGCAACTGTGTAATGCAGAGACCCTTCCCCCTCCAGCCTTACTTTTCTCTCATCAGTTGTATAGTGGCTTGCATACCACAGACTGCGCCTTCTCTCCGCTGTCATTGGAATTGGACTGCAGGGTATTTCTTTGTCATCTTCCCTGCTAACAGATTTCTCTTCATCAGGCATCTGCTAAATGACAACAAACGACAACACTAGCTATAGCTCTGTAAACGCAATCTTACCAGAGGAATTTAGATTTCCCCCGCAGTTGATGCTCCCTCTCCAAAGTATGTCTTTGGAACATCTTTTAGTCACTAATACACCCAGTTTATGATAGATGACTCTTACTGAGATGACATTTTCAGAAATGATGACAGAGCTTTTCTATAACTGCTGGTTACACGACACCAGAATAACACAGACCTCCATATACTACCTTAACTTACTATATAGTCATATTACAAGCATACATAAATACATAAAATATAAAAAAACCCCATAAAATACAGATGTTTCATTTTCAAGACAGTGTATTGAAAGAAAATTCACTCTTTTCATCTGCCTATATATGTGAAAAGCCAATTCTGTTTCACTGAACAGAGGAACTGAAAAGATTCAAACCCTTTGAGCATATGTATCTATCATCAAAGACTAACCTAACTAACCATACTTCAATATGTAACAAAGTAGTGCTGATCATCCATCCAGGCTCATCTAGTCTTGCTTTGGAGCAAATACCTATGTCTGCTCACATATAGAAAAAGATAACTAGAAAAAGCCAATAAGGATTATTTAATTACCAAGAGTAGTCTGATTATTTTTATGCTAAAACAACTGGTTAAGTGGATGAAGGGAGAGCTGTGGATGTCAGCTACCTTGATTTCTGCATCTTTGACCGTTGTTCCACAACATCTTTGCTGAAAAGCTGGCAAGATATGGACTTGACAGATGGACTACAAGATGGGTGGAGAACTAGCTAAACTGTCTTTCTCCAAGTAGAGTAATGGCTCAAAGACAAAAAGGTAGCTGGTCATGAGTGGAGTTTCTCAGGGAGTAGCACTAGGTCTGGTACTATTCAGTATCTTCAAAACTATCTGGATGGAATTGCACCCACACAAAAGTTGTGAATGAGACAACTGGGAGGAGGTAGATGGACCAGAAGGAAGAGTCACCATGCACAGATGGGACAATAAAAAATGCAAAGGGTTTAACAAAGATAAACTCCTGCACCTGGAATAAACCCATGGAAGAGTAAAGGCTGTGGACAGACCGTGTGGGAAACAACTCTTTGGAATAGGCTCAGAGGGTGCTGGTGCATAGCAAGCTGAACATGAGCCAGCAGTGAACTCCAGCAGCAACAAAGGCAGACATGTGCTGGACTGCATCAGCAAGAGTACTGCCAGCAGATCAAGGGATGTGATTATTCCACTGTACCTGGCAAGTGTCAGGCCACACCTGCAATTCAGTTCTGGCATTCCCCAGTTCAAGAGAGACACAGAAAATCTGGAGAGGATCCAAGAGAAAATTGTCAAGATGATTAGAGGATTGGAGAAGCCAAAGGATGCAGGAATTAGGGTTTTTTCAGACGTATGGTACTGAAATTGTAGTTTTAGAGAAGACAGAGGTACTCTTCTCACACGGAAACAAGGTTATAAGACAAGAGGCTGAAGACATAATTTGCTTCAGGCAAATGCCTTCTGAATATTAAAAAAAATAAATATTTCACCATGAGAACAATGAATCATTGGCATTGGTAGCTTTTGCTGAAGACATCCAAGATTTGGCACTGGACAATCTAATCTGAGGCCCTGCTCTCACAAGAAGTTGCATCACATTATCTCCAAAAGTCCCTTTCAAAGTGGACTGTTCTGTGACTCTGTGATTGTCTCTGATCCATGTGGTCTACTTCTTAATCTGTGATGGCAACTATTATTACTAAATTGAGGAGGACTGCAAATGTACTGGCCTTAAATCCGTCTTAATTCCATGGCTCAGCACGGGTATGAGGCTTCTCCAATAGACTTAGCATGGATGTTATTATAGCGCAGTGACCAAGCAGGAGAACTAGGTATGTGAACATAAACCATGCTAGGTTACAGCTCCTCTTCAAGCTCCTCCAGACCTCTTTCTGCACTGTGCGTCCTGAATGGCAGCTACTTGGTGATAATTGTCCTCATTGCTTACACAAAATCATCTGATGCAATAGAAGAATAAATCAGGATGCTGAAAAGAGGTCTGCAAAGCTCTGGCCATTCCAATCCCAACAGTAACGTCCTATTTTTTAAATCTTGACTTAGATAAACAATGGCTACAAATTTAGTTTCACTTCTCAGAGAAAATGGTAGAACATTTCACATATGATTGTATATTTATATTTGATTGTAGAAGGGCATTCCTAAAAAAGCTGTAAGATGAAATAAACTGATTCTGTGCTTATAAAATACTTGTCACTACCATTTGAAACTTGAACATAAATGTGAACCATAAAGAACTGCTTATCAAAGGCATTTAGTTTGGCACTAGGGTGCCAAAAGACCTAAGATGTACACAATTATTTTAGTAAGATATTTTTAGCCTAAGGGACTACAGGGAAGGGTGGGAAATCTTGTTTTCTCTTTCTCAGAAGACGAAGAAAAATCAGAAAACACAGTAATAGTCATACAACTTGTGAGAGCCTTTTGACTTGTCTAATTTTTTCAATTCTTCCATTACCTGAGCAACTCTCAAATACCCTTTAATTCAAACAATTGTAAAAATTCTATGAGAGGACTCTACATTCAATTGCTGTAACTGTACTATTACTCACTATTACTCACCACTCACAGGACAGAATGAATGGGCTCTATTCATATATTCAGTACTGGCAGTTACAACCATGAGCTGAAATCTCCAGAGGCAGATTGCCTCTTCTTACTGGCAGAGGTAGAATTTCACAAGACTCTATGTCAGAACAAATCAGGATCCAAAAAAGCAAGCATAAGAAAAGCAAAACTTCCGCTGACTGCCACAGTCATTTTGCATGACTGAAATCCATTCAGAATCCCACAGAGAGACCATACGCTGAAATCTCACACGTGACATACTTTCACATTGTGGCACACACACAGAAAACTTCCCTGAAACTCAAAATTTGAAGTGGGCATTGTCCCTGTAAAACTGTTCATCAGTTGCAGTGTTTACAGACAGCCTCAAGAGGATTTGTTTCAAAGACACCTCCTGCTGCAGTTCAGGAGGAGTTTTATCAACAGGAGGACCACAAGATGTAACTCACACAAGAAGAAAAAAACCATCAGGTTTACAAGTCTTACTCTGCTTTTAGAATCTGCCACACCAGTATTATATTTAGCTTAGATACATCTTTTTAGACCAAATAAATATTTCCTTATGCATATTCTATCGTACACATTTTGTTCAAAATAGGTTTTGTCCAAGAGATTATTTTGAACAAAATTTCTAAGATGATTGACTTTTCACTGTACGTGACAGCAGTATATAGAGAACAACTGCTTCACACTAAACACCACATAGCATACTGTCTTTGCAACCCCCAGTGATTCCAAAGTTACACTGTATTTAGGATCCCACCGCTAACCTACCTATAGTTGAATGGATGGCAAAGACAGCTAACATACTTAGTTCCATAATGAATCAAATGCACCACAAATTAACAAGTCAAAAAACATTTCAATGAAACCCAGAATACATTATTTCTGAATTTAAATAACTGAGAACGGAGTCTACCAGGGGAAGATTAATTCTTGATCTATAGCACCACTAAATTAAAACAAAACACATATAGATAAAAAAAAAAAAGTGCTGTAAGGAGGAAATGTGCAAAATATTGCACTACCTCCTGTGTATCAAAAATAAGCATTAATGAATGGGTATCCTTTTCTTTACAATGTTCTCTTTTTTTTAAGTCTTTATTTATCTTTGGGGGGGAAGCATCATTTCCCTGGCATCTGAAGTTCCCATGGGAGTGCCAAGACTTTGTATTGCCTCTCATGTAGGCGTGGGTTTGGGAGGCATCAGCATTTCTTAAATTAATGTCTTTTAAAACTTACTTGCTCTAGCTCAGTTGCTTGGAAAACATTTCTAATTTAACATGTTGGCAGTTCCCAGAGACTGACTTTAGTGTCTTATGAGAATATCTATCTCAGACACCACAAGTAGTTTAAAAAAAGAAGAAGTGTAGGCAAGATCACTATAGTTCCTTTCAAGTCCCTGGAGAAACTTGCAGCATTCACTCTATACTGAGACAGAAAAGTCCACTTCCCTCAACTGAAAAAGCTCAGCAACTAACTTAGACCCAACACCAAACTTTAAACCAGTGAAAGCTGGACAAAAACAATGCAGGTACTGGAAATGAGTTCCCAGAGTTTCTGAGATCACATAGCTCCCACTAACTGCATTTCACATGTGGTTACTTCTCTGTGAATAGTTCTCATGATTTTGCTATGCAGTTTCTGAGATGTGAAGTTTTAGTTACAGCCTCAGTGCTAAAATCATATTATTGTCTGGAAATCTCAGTTTTCACTTAAGAAAGAAAGAAAATCAATTTTACAGATGCTGCAGCTGCAGAAAAAATAGGGGAAAAAACCCCCTAAAAATACCCAGTGCCAGAGGGTACTGGACCAGAATCTTGTGACTTTAGAAAAGACAGTATTAAGATTTCTGGAAACTTAAGACATAATTTTTTAATAACTCAAACTGACAGTTCTGGCGTCATTTGCCTTTTGAAGACCTATGTAAACACCAAATATCAGACATCTCAATTCAGAGGAGATTTTGGTTGCCTTTTTTATATGTTAAATGTTACATTATCCATTATATGAAGAAAAACCCTTAAAATAAGAAAACCTTCAACAGTTTTTACTTGTTACTATGAACTGCACTAATTCACAACTGCCATGATTACCTTCATTGTGGTCTACAAGCACTGCTAAATCTAAACTGTCATCAAACCTCAGAGGATTGGGAGATTAAAATAAATAATGTCTAGGATCATTCTTTTTATACTTTCAGTTTCTAAGCTTTTAAGATACCTTTGGGTTCTTATATTCCCATTTTTCTCTGAAGCAGAAAAAATTAAAACTCCCTTTTTTTCTTCTTGTTCTCTTGCTTTTAAATGTAAGATGGGATTTTCACTCAGGTACACAGAAACAGGAAGAAAGGTTTTAAGAAATTTTTTCTATATCTGTGACAAAATTGCAAATTTTTGTCTTGTCTTACAGCATCCTGGGCCAGAATGTATCCTACTTCAGCTCTGCTAGACAAGTCCTGGGTGTTTGCATTCCACTTGATAGCACCTAAACTAGAATCATAGGCTCAGAATCATTTAGGTTGAAAAAGACCTTCAAGATCATTGAGTCAACCGAGTCCAACCACTGCTTCGTATCAATACCTGCTTTCCAAATCAGAGTAAGCATTAAGGCTCTGCCATTGCATTCCTCACATGTGTGCATGATGATTTTAAAACAAATATTCATGTCGCCCTTGTTAGACTGGACTTTTGAAGACACTTTGCAAAAAGACCAAATTCAAAGTACCAGCTTGCACTTGCTGTCTATTTTCCTTAACTTTCCTAAAGGTTTCTACCTCTGTTAGCAAGTATCTGCACTGGCCAGTCTCACAGTCATTAGTCATTAGTGCTAGAAGAGAGAATGAAGTTGTCCTTACAATGGGCTCTTGTAGCCAGAGACGAATAAGAGTTGCGAGGGTGTAGTACATCACCAGCAGTAAGATTGGATTAGCATGGTGATACCAATGTAAGTCTTGATTTTTGATGATCATCCAAGTGCTTGAGCAGTTTGTCTGAGTAAGAGAAGTGACACCGAACAACCTGTGAATACAGAAAAACAAGCTAGCCAAGTTAGAGAACAAACACCAAATCTTACAATGTTGAAAGATATTTTTTCAGCAATTTTTGCTTCCTTATAATACCAACTTTTCTGTTCAAACAGATGTGTTTTCTGTCACATCTAAAATGCAGTGAATATTTTCATTCCACGAATTTAGTCAAAAGAAATTTTTTTTAAATTTGGTTTTCAACATAAAAAATAGGAGTATATTAATACTACATGTACTGTCCAGTGAGAAAACTTTCAAGGACCTGTGCCCTGCAGACCCAGAGCTAGAGAAAATGTGGAGAGAAAATGTGACTGCAAGTCCATTTGGCAAATCACAGCAACATGACATTTCAGAGAGATTTAATAAACTGACGTACAACACCATTCCATTCACCCTGCCAGGACATAGCTGTAAAGTACATCTCCTCAGCACACTGAACAGTCTACTGATTTTTTTTATTTTAAAAAGCTAATACTATTAATAAATTTCTATCTCCCTGAAACAACATCTCAGCCTTGGCCATATTGATCACCATAACTGGTCTACTCTGGCCTCCAATCGGGAGGTCTGGAGACACACCATCTATAACGCTGCTGATGCTTTTGAGAAAGCACGCAGGATCACCCTTGAGGAGAAAAGACAATGCAGAAAGAATCGTGCCTTGCAGAATATACCATCTAAGGAGTCTTTCTGTTGTGCCTTTTGCAACCGGACATGCCTGTCTCGTCTCAGCCACCAACGCACTTGCAACAAACGTGCGCAGAGCCCTTCCCAAATCTTCGTTCGCGAAGCCCAGCCATGACTATTAATAAATTTCTATCTAATTATGTCAATGCCAGCAAACATAAAGGATTCCACTGAATTCATAGCTATTCTGAACAAAGATTGAAAACATTCTGAAAGGATCATCAAACAACTCAGAAAAAAAAAGGAGAAAAATTAATTTGCAGCATTGGTATCAGTGATATCAAATATTTTACTATTTCTGGAAAAACTGGGATTGCACAATATTTCTGTTAAATGAGAAAGATATGTTGGAAAAAACACACTTGAGAATAAAAGAAAACTCCTCAACATTTTCAAATTAACTCATGTCAGATGCCTTGTAGATGTGTTAGATACTGAAATAAAACTAATAAGAAACATTAATTAGTTTGGTTCTTTCACTGTAAAACAGTTTGCAGAGTTCCAAAGTTAGGGTATTAAGCTACCAATAGCATGTGTCAGTATTCACTATAAACAGCTTTGTCTATTGGTAAAAGCTTTTTCTTCCTCAATGTGTCCGAGTTTTCAATTTTTACAAAAAATAAATCTGATTCTAAAAGGCAATTATGGAGAACTACTTTTTGGTAGAACAATAAATACCAAACTATTGTTCCTCTGAAAGAGCAAATCAAATACATTCATAAAAAAAGAAGCCAACAAACAAAGCACTCAAGTTTTTCTGCTGGGGGATTTAGAGTAAGTTCAAGAGGTTTAGTTCTTCCTTTATCTAGTAAGATACAACATGAAAAACCGAATGAATACAAAGAATAAATATGACATTCAACAGAGATGTGCTGCCTGAAATCTGCCTTTTGGATGCTGTGAAGTGAAAAGAATATAAAAAGGGAGATGTTACACCTGTTTGTTAACTGGGAGTTTGCTGCATGGGCATAATACCATCAACTCCCAGAACGAGAGCTCTATAGCATTTTATTAAACAATCTATCAGCACTCCCTTCTCATTCTATTGTCAACACAAGCCAAAGGCTATAAACTTTAAGATTTCTCAGAGCTTTTGGGTGGGTCCAAGATTGGGGAAAAAAAAAAAATAAAAAACCCTGCACACAAAGTAAATTGCTGTAACTTAAAGGAGCTGACAGAGCTGTGTTTGGAGTGGACCCAAACTCAGACTTCCATAGCATCCAAGCACATCCAGAGCTGATGTTACGGTATGGCTCCATCTGGTTGAAATTCATGCTGGATTGTATTCTGTTCATATTTCTATCAGCACAGAGGAACATCTTGTTTGTCTGCTTTTCTCTCTGCCAACTTTGTCATTTTTGCCAGCAATGATCAGGGTTGTTGAGTTCCTATGAGTTGTTGAGTTCCCATTAGTTTCATCTTCTACCTCAATTTCACAACACAGCTTTCCATCTTTAGTTCATTTTAAGCTTTTCTATGTAAGCACAGTACAATTCACCCTATTTCTGTTTCATAAACATCAGAATCAAAGTGAAATCCAATTCTTACTAAATTAAGAAGTTTTCCATTGACAGTGATGAGTATTTCCTACAGCAATGAGGGAAAATTCTTGAAGGTTCTTGGACTCTTCTGCCAAGCAGACATGACCTTCATATCACATATTCCATTTCTACAGTATGTTTTATAATATACTATAGCTATAAAGTCAGAACAACTTGTGCTTTACTTTTATCTCCATTGAGAAGAAAACATTCCACATAATCCTAACAGTTAGGAAATTTTATTATGTTTCAGTTAAATTCTCATTCTCTTAGTTTAATTTGCTGGCTTCAAATTATCCATACATTTTACTACTTGACTTAATTCTGCTCCCTTCTGGCTCTGCATTCACCAAATATGCATAAGATAAACCACATCTTCTCCTTCTTAGTTGCCACTTGACCAGGAATATACTTCAATGTATTTCACTTCATTGTATTCAATGTATTTCTCTTTGTCTCATAAATTGTGAATCTAGAGGAACTGCTTCTCACTTCTGATTTCTCTTTGGGTTTTGCGACTTGTTAGTCACAAAGGTACTCAACACAACACTCCCTGTTTATCAGGTTCAAAATACACTCTTCATCCTGGGAATGCTCATTTTGTCTGTTCTGGCCTCCAATAAGGCTACAAGTTGCTGCTCACTCAATATTTATGCTTCATCACTATCTTCAATGAGAATGGCTGGTGCAGAACATTTTTCAGAGAAACAGAGTCATCTTCTCTCATTCAAAGCTTTTAAATACACAGGAATGGCTGCCATAAAATGTATAAGCAACATAAATTAGGGCATTATTCAGTTCTGCATGCTCCATTCCACAAAGGTGTCTTTACATTCAGCAGTGATCAAAATCAGCTGTATTTGTGTCCAACTCTGATCTTGATACGACTTCATCTTAGCCAACATACATGTATGCCATCAGTAAGGTCAGAATGAGTCCGAAGTGGGAGAAACCAAATACCGAACAAGACAAGTATATGTGTGCCTGGATACAGAAGATAAGTAAAACAAATTCTGCCACTTATTTACTAATGGAAATACTTTGCTTTCCAAAAGACTGCACATAACATCAAAAATAAATGGAAGTTTGCAAGACGAGAATAGATTGACATTTCTATTTTTGCAAAGAAGGAAAAATTGGGTTTTTGAAAGTCCTTATTGGTATTCTGAAAAATGCATAGCAGAAATAATTTGGAAAAAATTTTAGAAATTATGACAGGCCAAGAGGAACTTGAATGTCTGACTGAGAAATGCTCAGAAATAACACCATGAAAAGCAGTTCTTGAAATAAAGAACTATTTACTATCCTATAAGCTTGTTTTCCCAGCAAAGCTTCCTACTGAATCTGTGAATCATCCTTCTAGCACATGTACTTTCATCTTTTGTGACCTTCTGACAAAGTTGTAAGTTGTGACCATAAAAAAAATCCCACTTTTTATATTAACCTAACATTACAATTCAGAAGAGCAATTTCAATTTCACTTGCAAACAGAAAAACAAATTCCTTTTGTACCCATAGATATTTTATCTAAGGAGTTGCTGAAGTTGTTGGAATTTTACATTGCTAAAACTTTTATTGCACACATTATTTAATTATTACATTAATATAGTATAAGAATTGGCATTAGTAATTATTCATGGTATTAAATATGAACAAAAGTGGTTATGTAAACAAAAAAGATATATTTCATATAGTTATCAAACACAGTAATTACAGATCTTTTAGGTTTGTGAATTTTGCATGCAGTAAAAATGATCTGAATTTTTTTTTTAATAAACATATTTGTCAGTTCAGATCCTGCATGTTCTGATGTTTTAGGAGTTGATTTCAGATGAGGATTCGCCTCATAATTTTCAAGGTCAGGAAAGGAAGTAATAATTCTGACTTCCTGCACAATGTAGGACACACAATAATTTTTCTATTGAACAAAGAACTTTTGGTTGAATTACAGTTTATAGTTTAGAAAAGCATCCAATCTTGGTTTCATCTGATAGCAAATCTTCTACTGTTTTACTATTTTTCTGCTGGATTTATCTTCAATAATAGTTTTGTCTAGATGAGATTTCCAGTTGCTGCATCTTCCTACAACTCTGTGTACTACTTTACATACTACTTTTCACTACACAACAGATATCATTTTCCCATATCTTCTCTGAGCTTACATGAAGATTGCCTTTTGAAGAAAATATTTGTATCAAATTACTTCAGGAGATGCATTTCATGATTTAGTATTTATGATTATGGGAACTTTTTTCTGGTGCCAGTACCTGTTGCCTGATTACTCACAGCAGTGGCATCAGAGCATTCTATTGTGCTGGGTTGGATTTGGGGAATCCATCTTTGTAGGACTTCTGGATTTATGTTGGATTTTATGTCTGAATTTATTATGTCTGAATCTTTCATCTGGATATCTTCTTTTGCATATTTATTTCACCCTCCTCACATGGAAGGAGACAAGAGTGGTGCCTGAAAGTCTGGAGCAGAGAATGGAATATCAAGACTGACTGACATTTGAATAGGTGAGCCCTAAAACAGAGATGCTAAAAGTGACCAAACAAGAGAAGAAAAAGGAAGAAGAAATAGGTAAAGAAGAGGAAAACAGGGGAGAGGAGAGAGCAGAAAAAGAAAAAACATAGAGAGATTCAACAATAATAAATCCCCAGAAATGGGGAAAAATCAGCATATTTGGGGAGGGTGGTGGCGGTTGTGGTAGAAATTCTATTTCTCTGGGGGAAAGACGGTTGAAATACAGGGAGAAAAGGCAAAATTTCACGTTTCACAGGCCAAGCCACAAAGACTGAGATTCATGAGGAAGAGTACTTAAAATACTGAAAGGGCTATGTCCCAAACTTTAAGCACTGTTTGAAGAGTGAAACTTTTTTCAGACATTGACTTAAAGGAGGTCCATACTCTTGCCACATTTGAAAAAAATTCTGTGGATAAGGGGGAGGAAGGATTAGAAGGAATTAAAAAAAAAATATATAGAAAATATCATTCCTGCACAGCCCCCCTAAAAGTCAGGAGTACACTGTTCATACACAAACCATCCTGTTCGATCTTCTATACCTGAATGGTAGAGCTACACAAAAGTTATGATCCATAAAATTATATCCATAATGTCTCTTCCAAAGGAATGCTGTGAGCCACCACACTCCCTTTCAGTACATCATTTGGTTACATGCCCAAAGAAACACATGCTGTTGGAAATTACTCAGCCAAGTCCCATGGTACCTCCAGACCCATCCTTGCCTCCCAGAAGTTTGTTACTCCCTAGGTTACAGGCTGAGAATTCAGATCACACTGGAGCTGATGCTTCAGGGTATGCTGAACTGACACAATGTTTTTACAGAAATAGCAGGACATAGGGAGGAGAGAGGTGGAAAAGTTGGCTGAAATGCATTAAGCACCCCAAAGAATAAGGGTTAAGATGAGCAGGAGGCATTTGGTTTCACATAGCTTTTTAGGGGGAAAAAAAGAATTAATGGAAAATGTCTTTCCAAATCACATTATTTATAAGATTCCACAGAGAAGGAGCTGATCCTTCATGCCTCCCCTTCAGCTCAGCAGGACAACTGTGTAGAGAGATACTGCAGACACAAACCTCAGTCCACGGTTGGACTAAAGTCATTAAATGTATCCATTCTGGAGAGATAAAAGCTTTAAAAAGCATTGCAAGTATTTTTAGCTCTTAAAAGCCTTAGACCTTGCTTTGGTTCAGACATGGATAATTCAGAACTGGCTAGGTGGAACTGTGCCATTTTAACGATAATATAAAAGTTTGACTGTTTGGGTTAAGAAGTATTATGATAAATTTCAGCTTAACAAAATGTTTAAAACATTTTTTGAATTATCTGTAAATGTAGACTAAGTCTGGAATTATTTTCCTTCAACATGGTGCTATTTCAACGCTATAATACAGGCACATACATAGTGAATGTAGATCTTAGTAGGTAAGTAGATCATTCTAACTTTTGTTTTAATGTCATCATATTTCCAGAGCTCTTTAGCAGACGCCCACATTCTTTTTTTCTACTAAGTTTTGGTTTCCATAGCTTCCATTGGATCAAAGCTTTTCTGGCAAGAACAAAACCAGCCCTGGTTTATCTCCCACCCTCTTCTGAACATCAGTGACTTTTCCTTTACAGGAAAACTAATTTCAAATGCACATCTATTGCATGAGAAACCTCATGAAAAAGTGAGTAGTTTAAAACTTATGTGCTAATACCATCCATATAATGAGGACAGAAAGAAATAATGAGCCATTGATCAGGAAGCTGTGGAGGAGAAAAGATAGCTTTAAGGGCTGTGAATTACATAAAAGCCTGCAAAACCTGCAAATACAACACAAACCTTAATTCAAGGAGAAAAAAACCATATAAGCAGCCACAATAAAATCACTTTGCTTTCAAGTGAATGAACAACTTTAAAATAGGATGATAAATAGTATCTACTCTATAAGATGGGGTTTTTTTTAAGTAACCAGATTAATGGAATTTTCTCTGAGACTATATGACTGGAAGTTGTTAAGGACTTCCATTAAAAATGATCAAACTTCAGACATTAAAGTACTTCATATATCTGAAATAAAACACCTGCCCTAAGTAAAATTTAAGTCTGAACGTACAGATTTGTGAGCTCTATACCAAATTTCATCCAATAATTGAGCTTTGTACTGACTTTCTATTACAAAAGCTTTCATTGCCTTAGAAGCAATAATTCCCCACTGTTATCACTAATAGTAGGTATGAGTCTGTTAATCTCTTGTTTACTGAGACAAAGCCCATCTTCAAAAGCCTTAAATGAAGAAGATTTATCCTATTAATGGGTTTCCTCTCTGGATCCTCAAATCTCTTCGTTACCCATGACACAGAATTTCTGGCAGCAGCAATATTGATGTTGCTCCTTTCAGCACATCAGCAAGCTAGAAAAGCAGCATGTTGCTGTAGCCTTGGGGCAACTTTGCTGGGACTTCCAGAGGTGGTCATCTTATGCAGACACATGCTAAAGCAGTGACTCCAGTATCTTTTCATCCCAATCAGACAGCTGAGCATCTGGCACAGGAAGGACTACCAGATAGGACAGTAAGAAAAAGATTAAATGTGCATAAAGCTGCAGAAAAAATTGCTTTAGGGCTCCTGCCTGACACCTTAGCCAGAGTGACTACTTCAACATGATCCTTCCTCACCTGGACCAGCATTGCCATTGCTTTGACAGCAGAAGCCTTTACATGTTAGGTAGAGTTAGGCAAACAGCTGTTTGTTCTGTCACTAAAATAAAACTACTGTAATGCAACAGGGTTATTTGGTTTTTTTTTTTCACAAACCGTTTTAGATACAGACCAGGGCAACCCAGGGAGCATGGAGGCTGCAAGAGCTGAGGCAGCACTGCTGGGATGAGAGGATGAAGAGAGAAAAGTCACCTTAGCAGAGGAGACTGGTTGGCACCAGTGATTTGCCACCTGCTCCTCTTCCTCATGTACACATACCCTTCCTGTGACTACACAGGGGGATGAAAAGCTCTGAACAGCACCACCCAAACTGTGTGAAAAAAATTAAAAATTTTTGATGTTTAGTTGGAGTTTCTACTCAGAGATGAATGTAATGAGGAAACAGGTCCAGGCTTCTAAGGAGTCATGTGGAAAGCAGGACAGGGAAAACCAAAGGCATGTTCAGACACTTGCACGGGCACAAAGGCTTCCCCCTGTGAGAGGGTGAACTTGAACACCTCAGCACTAAGCACGAGGCACAGCTTTACCAAGGCACAGCTTAACAACATCTTTCTGCACCAATTAGTAACTGAAGGTATTGGCTTTTCAAAGTGACTTGGCAGAGCTGCTGAAAGGAAAGGAGCCAACAGTCTCACCTCAGAAAGTCTCTCACAGGCAGAGCAGGGAACAGTTTGCTCCCAAAACTCAATCAAGTAGTACAGCACATGGACAGCTTTGTTCTTCTAATCTCAGGTGCTGGGAGAAGGACAGATGGCTTTAGGTCACTGAGAGTAAAACTTCAGCAGAAATCATTTAGGAAGAGGAGACCGTGCTTAGGTAACCTGAGTGACTATCAGCATTTAGCAGGGTGGTGCTGACTAGAACGTGCAAGCGACCTGGTACAGTAACTAACCATGCAACTGCCTGCCAGCCTAAGAGATTTACTGTTAGTCTTGTAATAATGTGCAGAAAAAACAGAAATTGTTTTAAACTGTAGCTTCATACTCATTTTAACTTTGAGATAACTTGGTCTGTGATCTAGGACTCAGATTGCAGCCAAAACCTTCGGGATTTATTCCAAGTTCTGGCTATCTCAGGGGGTTATGTGATTCATCTAACTTCTTTGTTAGGGAATTTTTCCACCTTTGAAAAAGAAGTGATGATACTTTTCAGTCACATTGGGACAGTCTGCTAGGTTTGGCGATGCATGCAGAGGGTAAAGAGATTTTCCACTTACTCAGCTGGCGATGAAAGAGATTGAAAAAAAAGCAAGAGTGATTGATACCTACATCAAGAGATAATGCAGTAGAAAGTGTGAGCAAAGAAAATATTCCTTTTTAGCAGTGAATGCACTAAGGCAGAACGCAAGCTATGATTCCCATTTGCTTTTAAACATAAAAAAAATACAATAGCAGGATATGGGAAAGAAGACAATGGGATAATGAAAAATTACGCTTGGGAAATGTGTGAAAATTGCCTAATTCCAAAACAAAAGCGGTATAGCAGCTGATTTTAAATTGGTTATAAACTGAACATGATTGGCTCAGTTTTTATCAGCAAGTTCCAAACTTCAGCTACATGAACATAAATAAGAGATTAAGCACTTCCACTCTGAGTGTTTAGAGAAACTGAATTAGACTGCCCCTGCACAGACAAGGGCTATTTCCCCGATGTGTGCTTGACCGAGGTTAGTCCAGACTGCCTTTTGTACTTTCAAGGAATGTGGGATGATTCATCTGTCAATGTTGATACACTGAGTTGAAAACACAAAGTGCTACATAAGAGCTAAAAGTTCATCAGCACGCTTTCTGTTCATGCCAGAATACGAAAATAAATGTCGAGCAGACCTTAGGAAAATGGTAAAGACAAGCTTGTAATGCCAAGAGAAGTTTGGTGATTATAATCTATATTTCCTAATGCCATAGAGCAATAGCAATACAAGTCTGGTAGGAGGAGAGGGCTTGATGTCTGTCTGTCCCTTTTCTGTCATTGTTTTCAGGTACTTGCTCAATGATCATAGCATGCAGATCTGTGTTCTTCAAATAATACAAAGAGAAAATTAAAGGATCACTTTTTCACAGTCATCCTCTGCATGCCCACACAGGACAGCCTGTGACAGACAGGGAGACTCAAGTGTTGTTGTGGGGATCAGGCACATAGAGGCACATGGTGTGTATGGGGGAGTGGAGCGATCCATCTCTCCCTGACCATGAGCAAAACTTCTGTTAGAGTGTAGGCATGCTGATCACACAAGAATCAGCTGCCTAAGTGGATGCAAAAGTGGGAAGGCTATGTTACAAGACTAGCTGCACAACCAATTCAATTGAATCAGAATCAGTAGGCAAGTTTATCACAGTACATCAGCAGTTTTAAAATCTTTGTCATTTCCCTCTGTCCCTCTTGCCTTGATATTTCAATGTGTCCAAGAAAGAGATACCTTTGGCTGTTCCTACAGCAACACCCAGCTATTTGGGTGCAGGAGACATCCAGGAAGTGGCAGTTCACCAACATTATGTCATGTGAGGATGACTGATTTTTATGTTTGCAGCTTACACTCGGTTTTCGGACACAACATGCTCATCACTGGGAGAACTAAGGCTGCCCTCTCCCCACTAATGGAACCCACCAAGCTGCCAGGGCACTCACCAGTGGCAGGCTTGCCACTGCAGCAGAACACAGCTCTGAAACTGGTCTGTTCCATGTGCAGAAAAATATTGTTTTTAAAAGGTCTTAGCATGTGTCTCAGTTTGCATCCCTTTGAAGTCCACGGGAAGACAGAGGGATGTAAAGCACCAGTGGTGCAATTTCAGTAACATGAATAAAGTTGTTCCTGCTTCTTCCAAGGCTAAATTTGGCACCTGATGCAGGGTGGTGGTTATGGTGAACGCTGAGAGCTATGCTGTGGAGATGGAAGTGGGAAGGACTGCTTTCCAGACAAATGCTGCAGTTTACTTACTATTTCATCTGCTACTTTTTTCAGAGAGTTTCAAAGTTGTTTGGGTTACTGGTACAAACAAGAATTTGCTCATTTTAGAGAACTGCAGTATGTAGCAAAAAGAGATAGTTATTGATAATCATGTAAAGACCAGCAAGGGCTACAAATTCTTGCTGGTAAAGCTGCATAAGTTTACACCAATTTCTCTCTTGTCACCACTGGACTTCTACCAAAACCTGAGGTAACCATTTTAAATCAATATTGAGTACAACTCTGCTATAAAGTGAGCACAGCATGAACATTTATTACATGCCTGCTGATGAGTGAATCTCTGAGGAATCCCTCTAAATAAGTGTTGAAAGAGGTGAATTCATTTTGGATGACTCTTTGGATGCCCATGTGGCAGAACTAACTCGTAAATCGCACAAAATAGAGTATTTCTGCAATGCTTCCAACACTTTCTTGCTACAACTGTTTGGGAACTCCACCACTGGTTCTCCTATCACATTTGGATAGGAATGCTATCAGAATGGTTAAAACTGTGAGACACAATAACAGCCAAAATCCTATTAACCTTTTTCAGTCCTGAAAAAAAGCTCAATTTGTAATGAAATTATGAGCAGGATTCAGTAAATAGGACTCTTTCTTTCTCAATCATCTTGACCAGTTTCTAACATAAACCACACCAACTTGTTACAGTGAAGTAAGACAGTAAAAGGGAACTATAGAATATGCAAGGTTTGTTAAGAACTAGTAGACCTTCCCCTTAGGAAGGAGAAACAATCAAAATGGAGAAGGTTTAAAGATTTACTGTGAAATTTCCAGCACTCCCTGGATCACCTAATCAACTGTTCTGCCATACTGTCATGAAATATGGTAACTGCTCACCAACCATAGTCAATCTTTTTTGGACACCAGATATACACTATTAGGTAGTTAATTAAAAAAAAAAAAAACGAAGACTTGCACAGACTCTGATGGTTAGTTGATAGCAAATGGCCTGTTTATTGCCTAGTATAGAAAGATTTCCTAGCATGATATTGAAAAACCCATTTTGTATGGTGCACAAAATCCGGGAACAAAATATCTTTTGCAGAATCATACAATTAAGGAGAGAACTTAGAATCATGGACTAGCTCAGGTTGAAAGGGTGCTTAAAAGATCATTTTTTCCAACCTTTCATGGGAAAGGGAGCCCAGATAAGCCCACCTGCCCTGGGCCACCTCATAGTTTAGAAAGAGATTATAAGAGCAAGGATGATTATTATCTTTTGTTGACGGGAGTCTGAACTTGCATTTATAAGCTGTTTACAGAATCATCCACTTCCTTTGCAAAATAATTTTTTAAAAATATAATTAAGCTGAAGGTGAAGTTCTGAGAAAGCATATAGGCTAAATTAAGTAGAATCAAGTCTCCTAATATGTGGCACATTATAGAACTAATGTGAAACTCAGCTGCAAAATTTCTGTGAGAATATGGTCAATTAGCTAACACCTCTTCCTCTGCAAGAGGGAAATAGTGGCTCTCCAGATTAATCTGGTCATTGTAACCAACATGCTGGCTAGTCTGGCATGGTTTGGAGCATGCTCTGCAGCTACAAAGTGTGGTTCTGTTGATAGAGGATGATGGAAACAGAAGAAGGGCAGTGTGGTGTCTTTACATGGCAATTATCCAAGTGTCTGGACTCTGCCCTGGCAGTGGGTGCTGCAGTACCACGGTGGTAAGTGGCTAAGAAAAAACCGGGCAGAAGGCATGAAAGGTGCTGCGGCCAAAGAGCAGCTCAATATAGGATACATAAATGAACTTTAAATACTCCAGCTTTTCAAACACTGGCTTATGACCAAGTCAAAAGGCAACCCCAAAAACCTCAGAATTTCATGCAAGGTTAACAATATTCTGCCCCTCAGAGCTGAGTCACCTTTGAGACAGGTGCCAAAGACAGGTGTCTGCAGCAAGGATTAACAGTGGCTGCAGCTCAGGTGAAACATGTTGCCCAGCTCTTGGCTCCAGTGGAAAGCAGCAGGAGAGCAGGAGATCAGTGCCTCACCCTACAGAAGCAAGACACTTCCAACAAGGTAATCAGTCAACTACATCTTGGTATTTTGGCAATATCTGCTCTCCTGATGGGATTTCATTAGTACCTTTAGCCCCTAATTTACTAAAAAAAATTACAGTTGGATGTCCCAACCTCATCTGACAACTCCAGGAATATTTTTCAGACTGTGCTTAAGCATTTATAAGCCTGGTTGAACAGAGTATTTGGGCTACAAAATATGAATCTACAGCAAAGCTTTCATGAAAGTTGAAATGGAGGATTTTGGACTGGAGTCATCTCAGATTAATCTGAAAACAAACTGAATATCGTATATCTACCATCTGTAGCAAATATCAATGCAACACTCTCTTCAAAAATAAACCAGTCATTTAAGCAAGCTTATTAATAGTTACTGTAAAATCTATTTGAAAAGTCTTGCCTAAAGAAATTTATAGACATCTTTCAGATGAAAATTTCCTCTTGAAAAAAAAAACTTCCATTAGACTTCCCAGCTCAGATTGCAATAAAGCAATCAGTTGTGTAATTAATTCCAAAGTCTCACTCACCTAAGAAGATGTGAAATAACATAGCACTGTGAAATGGATGACACTACCTGGACTTCTAGGTTTGCCTCACTTTGTAAGGGCGATGCCTTCCCATAGACGAAATCATTTGTATTTAAACTATTTTGAACATTACTTGCCTGAAAACTACAAGCAATACAAGACAGACCTAAACTCTAAGAAAGCACATAGCCTTTAATTTATATTGGATTGCTGGATCTTTAAATGAATATGCTTATAAGCACAGTTTTGGACAGGAATAACTTTACTGACTCAGGATAAACCTCATGCCACTGCATAGATCCTATTTCTTCATGTTGGCAAGGCCTTATCATTTCCCCAATTACATCCGTTTGCCAAAATAAAAAATATCAGGAAGAAAGGAGGCAGCAATATAAAAAATGGCAAACACATTATTGTGTATCTTTTCAGGCTGTGACACTGTCTACACAATTTCTAAAGTAATTTTAGCTCATTGACTTGTTTTTAACTTAGGTGAAAAGAATTTTATGGCAAAAATATGATATTTTTGGAATTTTGCTTTAAGTGGATACTTCTTGTTATTGTTTTCCCATCTTCATAATTCACCAGATTTGCAATATGGTAGCATGCCAACACAGAATATACCTATTATAAATTAAGTTAACTGAGTGTGGACATTTTAGTTGACAAGAGATCAGCTGGTAATCAACCAGTGTTAATACATGCAACCAGGTAAATCCTACAAGCTCTGCTTCCAGCATGCCTACCTCTGGCACACCAGCTATACTTCAGACTTTTCAGTACCCTATATATTTCCAATCTTCAAAGTGCTCACTCGACGGCATTTCAATGTGTCTTTGTGTTTATGCCACTTCTATCTGCCCAAGACAGAACCAGAAAGCCACAGCAGATCTGAAACTTTGTAGGATATTGATGCTTTCATGTTTATTTACTATGTTGCTATTAGTATGGTATTTGCTACACTATGGCAAACACTTAGAGCTTTGTTATCACAATATCCTAAATTAGGGGGGAAGTACTTTGTTTGCACAATCCCTTAAGGTTTCAGGGCAAATATATGTAAATTCACCATATTTCAGTTTATTCCTTTGAAGAAAACTGCTTTCTTCTGGTGACACTCTTCAGTCACTTCTTACAATCACAAGTGCTGAATTTTGAGTTGAAGTTATTAAAAGGAAGGAGTAGCACAAGGATGATGCAAATCTTAGCTGAATTATACTGTTAACTTGAGAATTTTCCCACTTGTTTGGGTATAGTTTAACTTCATTTAGTCTGAAATCAATCGATACACTGACAAGCTGAATGCATTACTATCCAGAGAAAACACATTTTTTTATTGATCAGAAACCACTTGTACATTTCTTGTCAACTTGAGAACTCAAACCCAGAAAGGAGCTTTTTAAAACACCAGACTTACATTCTGCTAAGGGAAATAATATCCACCAGCAGTCCAACAGGAGTAGTTTTCACATCTGCCCTTGCAACTGAGGAGAGCTTATCTTGGGGATCAAGCTTTCACAATTTTGGAGAGAAATAAAAGTCCTTCTTTTGTATGGAATCATATAATCATTTAGGATGGAAAAGACCTTTAAGTCCTCAAAGTCCAACCATTAAGCCATCACTAAATCATGTTCCTAAGCGCCATGTCTACAGATCTTGTAAATATCTCCAGGGATGGTGATTCAACCACTTTCCTGAGCAGCCTCTTCCAATGTCTGATGACCGTTTTGGTGGAGAAATTTTTCCTAATATCCAATCTAAACTTACCCTGGTGCAACTTGAAGCCATTTCCTTTTGTCCTGCCACTCATTACTCGGGAGAAGAGACCAACACACACCTTACTACAACCTGCTTTCAGGTATTGAAGAAAGCGATAAGGTCTCCCCTCAGCCTTGTCTTCTTCAGGCTTCTCCCTGAGTCTTCTCCTCTTCAGAACAACTCTAGTTCTCTCAGCTACTCCTCCTAAGACCTGTGATCCAGACCCTTCACCAGCTTCATTGCCCTTCCCTGGACATGCTCCATCATGTCAATGTCCTTCTTGTAGCAAGACTTTGGGGAATCAAATTCTTTTCTCGGCATATTATTTACCCATGAAAGCCACCTACTAGTATTAATGGGAACTCTGCATATTTAGCACAGCTTCAAAACAAGATGGTACATAAAATAGCAATGTATCGATTTTCTTCTAGGATGAAAAATGCTAAAATATTTTTTCTGCACCATTCCAATATATGTCTCCTGTTTTTCCTCCTCTAGCCACTTCTTATATATCAGTCCAACTCCAACCATTAAAAATCGTTAGTGGCTTTTTCTCACACTAAGATTTGCGCTTCCCATCACTGAAAATACCTGTCTTGATGCTCTTCAAAAGCATCTCCCTGAAAGTAGATCGAAGTAAATCCACAACAGAAAGTACTGTCAATAACGAAACATAGAAGTCTGCACCTTCTGATGCCACTGTTTTTTTTCTATATCCAAACATGATTTCTTACGTAATTTAGAACATCGGTCCCTCATACGATATCCTGTGTAAAAGGCAAAGTACTCAACAGTACTATTTCAAGAGAAAATCTGCAATATTTTCTGCTTACAAAAAGCTCTGTATATACTCTGAAGTCCAATACCAGGCCTTTTTTTAACCCAGACTCTGAAGGTCCTTTTCCATTTTACACTGAGGCAGGGGCAACTTCCTTGCAATCAGATTTTTTCATTTCAAAAATTATTGACTAAGTTAAAGTGGCATATTGTTACTCAATGAAATGTTATCATAAAATGAAAAGTCACAATATTTAAAAAAAATTAAATTACTAAATGCAGACAATAATCTTGAGACTAAATTAATTGAAACTTAAAGCAAATAAAAATATAGGAATTTAAAATTAATAAGAAAAAATACTAGAAAGGAAAAAGGGACTTCAGGAATGACGCATATGAAGAGAGTTCCACATATTCTAGCAAAATGGTATGAAACACATATTTCCTTTCCTTGAGAAACTGTTACTGCTGTCTGGTGCTAAAAATTGTGAGTTGATATCCTCACAGCCAAATAGTTGAGATTTTTAAAGCCATTTCCCCTTTTTTTTTCTTTATACAGGAGAAAGTAATATAAAGGGTTTAGAGAAGTTGTGAGCATTTCAGCTCCTTGGCACTAGAAATCATCCATTCTCCTACATTGACCTCTAGGTGGCACAAAAGAACCTAAACTAAGCAAGTCTTCTCTGATTTTTCAGGCGTTATGCCCTCCCAATCAGCCTCATCAAGTCACCAATTATGACATCACAAAGCACACACATCTATAACCTGTACTAAACAGAATATCAAATAAGTACTAAAGTAACAGCTACCGCAACTAGACAGCTCTATTTTATGGCTTTTAATTCTGCATTGAGATATAAACCATTAATTGATTCTCCACAGCACATCTAATTTCCTTTCACCTTCAACTTAAAATACTTAAAAGGAATAATAAGTTTACTAGAAATAAAGTTAAGGTTTACATCTAGTTTAATGTAAGGATTACTACAACATTAAAAATACATACAGTAACCCCCAATTTTGCTGATCCATCAGGAAAAAAAATAGTAATGAGAAAAATACATCCTTTACTTCATCTTTTTTTAGATTCTAGTATGTGAAAAATAAAAGGGTCAGTGAAATCACAGCAAATCAATATTTACTGCAGCAGTACCTAGAAATGCTGCTCTTTTACTTAACTGATGTAGCTGTTGCTATGAAGATAAGACCAGTATGTCCTGTGTGACTTTTATATTAACAGTCTAATATTATGCACAGCACAGGAGGTACCCCAACAACCCTTGCCCCTTAAGGCTAAGGGCTTGTATGCCCTTAAGCATACAAGAATGACACCACATAGTTAAGAAACTATAACATTACACCTCAGAGCATTTATTTTCCTCTACCAAAAAAAAAAATAAAATATGCATGTGTACACTGCCCTTGTATCAATGTTGCCGTCTATTTCCTTTATCTCCTCTCTTAGCCAAATCATTCACACTCAAATCTCAGGAACACTTTGACCAAAACCAAAATCACCTTCACCTCCTAACCTGCTCCAGCTCTCTGCATGCAATTGCCCAGGCTGGACTTTCACCACTCTATCATTCAAAACCATTCCATCTGAAATGCTTTGCCTTCCAAGACTGAGCGTGAAGCTATGTGTAAAATTTGTCAAATCATTATGTGGAAGATCATTTGCACCAACATGTGATAACAGGGCACTGCATCGTGTGCCCACAATTAAACAGGAAAGGAATTTCTCTCACCTGGCATAGAAATCTTTTGGTGGAACAACCTCCTGAAAGAACTGTAGCTGGTACAGGTAAAGTCCAATCAAGTGTCCTGCACTGAATATAGCCATTAATACACACAGACAGCTGAATATCAGCGGATCAAATGCTTGGCAACAGGACCACCATGTGCACAGGCCCAAAAATACAAAGAAATACACAGCTGAGGTCAAAGATGGCACCATCATACCTGTAAAAATAAAAACATGGAGGGTTGGAAAAGTGTGGGAAATATCAGCATTTGTTACACCTTAAGTTTGAAATGAAGTGTATTAAAAAATTTAACCCAATTAGGTTTATGCTAATTATTACAATTATGCTAATGAGCTCTAAAGACTGCTATTAACTTTGAGACTAGAAGAGTAGGATTTTTTTTTTGTTTTGTTCAATTCCCTTTTACCATATCTTAGAACACAACCGCTCTCCAGGCTTTCCTCTGAGAATCTTCTCTATGTAAAAAATGTTTCATAAAGCATGGAGAAAAACAGAAAGGTGGCTGCGAGGCCAGCTAGCACAGCCTGAGACCACAAGTGTATGAATTTTAAGTACAAGATACTAAAATGTCATGATGAATGACCAGTGCAAAGCCTTCTCGTACAAATCTTGAGGTATCTTAACTTGTTAAAACAAAAAAAACCCCTGATTCATATACTGAAAGTAAGAGATTTAGATAAAATCTACAGAATAATCAGTAAATGTTTGATTTTTTTTTCACTGTTAACTCCTAGAAACTTGTTATTTACATATGACAAAGTCCCTGCTATCTCACACATGTATGTTGTTTTTGCTATTGCTTAGCTGAGTATTGCACTTGTGAAAATGTCTAACTGGTAAAGGAGACCTGATGCTCTGAGGGTAACCCACAAAAGTAAGTTAGGAAGCAGGAAAGACATACATGTCTAAGAGAAGCAACTATGAGAGAATGACAAGAGATTGCAGACAGCACAGCAGCCCAGTGGACTCTTAAAGAAATGATAACAAAGCTAGCAGGGGGGCCTGCCTCAACTTAATTTTTAAGCTTTTTACTAGTATGCATCTAGGAGCCCCCTTCCTCTGGACAGACTTGCAGGCTCCTCGTGCCTCATAGCTCCAGTGTGCCTGCTGGCCCTGCAGCTGAGCCCCACAACTGAGCCAGCTACTTCAGCAGCAGGAGGATTTGCCCCTTGCCAGGTGCTGCATTGACTTGTTTTTTTGGGGGCAGTGCTTCAGGGGTCGGTCCCTGGTTGAGCTGAGTCCAGGCACTGTAAGGACTCGTATCTACAGTCATTTTCCTGAGCTCCACCATCACATCTTTCACATCATACTTGAGACCAAGTCTTTAACCTATGGTGCTGTAAACCCAGCAATTTCTGCCTCGAGCCTGAAACTCGTTCTTTCTAAGAGACACTTTGTCTTTATTTAAACATTTTTTGGAGAAGAAGAATCCACTATATCCCAAACCAATTTTTTATTATGGTCAATTACTCTGGCTGTGAAAAATTCAAAATTTATTTCTGGTCTGAAATTGCCTAGGTTTGCCACCTAAGTGTTGGCTCCTATTATCACTTCTGCTAGATGAGGTATCTTAAAAAATGGTATCGCTTTGTCAGCACTTTCAGGCTGCAGTTAAATCACCCTTCATCTTTTTGGCATGGTAAGTAAGGAAGTATTTAACTTATAAGGCTCACGGTCTCTCTCTGGAAAACAGGCTTCTCAGACCTCAAGTCCTTTTTGTAATTCTGAACAACCTCCCGGTTCTTGGCTTGTATTGGAGCTCCACAGGCAAGCTGGCCATCAACATTCAGAAGAAACTGTTCCCTGTCACTGCTGCATGATCCTTCTATTTCACCTTTCATGGATGATGTTCACCCATGCAGAGTGGCATCAGGTTTTCGGGTTTGTTTGGTTTTCCAGTTTTTTTTTAATCACACCTCTCTTCCCTCATGTCAGGCGTCATGGTGATTCACTTATTTTTTTTCCTTTTTAGATTTCATTCTTTGCATTTGGCTATGTGTAAGATTGTTAGACAATCTTACCTTAAAGAAAGAGTCTGCCTTACTAAAGGGGCCTCACCTGACCAGTCCCTGTCATTCAGTATCAAACATTTTTTGTACTCTTGTTTTATACTTCATATACTGGTATACTTATTCGTTTAGTATACGGTTATACTTTATAGGTAAACACTCCATTCAAACATGTGAGCCAGCACATGAAAGCTAATTTACAACTCCATGATCCAATTTTGAATTCAGTGATTACAATCTACAGTGATTTGTACACTTCCGTTCTGGTTGCAGCTGACTATGTGGTACTAAGTCAAACGTGTTATAAAAATGTTGGCTACACCATATCAAAACAACTACTTTTACTTACTCCATTGAAAACCAACAGGAAGTCTGCTTATTAGTCTTTTTACACACTACATGGTCAACTGAATACTCTTTGCTAGTTTTTCTTAATGAATACAGCTCCTTTTTACACTTGGAAGTGATGGAACCAAATCTATAAATTCACTTTAAAAAAAAAAAATATATACAATATATAGTCATTAATAATATGCCCCCATTCACCACTTGAATACAACAGCAACTGTGAAAGTCATAAACAGAATAATAGGGCCACACAGTATCAGTACAAAAAAATTAAGCAACTCAGCATATTCTGATACCTGCCAAAAATTCAATTTAAATAAAATCAGCAGCAATTTCTTTTCCCTTAAAAATTTCCATTGTTACTCCCACAGGTACCAAAGTGCTGAAACTCATTTGTTAAATGTATAATCTAATGGGCTCCTGAGGAAATTTTTCAAATGCACCAACCTGCTGAACCAAGTAAAATTGTAACAACAACTTTTCCAGTGGTGATTATCATGTTGCCAATAAACTCCCTCAGTCTGGTTGCTAGGGAGGCAATTCTACGCAGCAGTTTTAATTTCATGGTTTCCTCAAATTCTGCTTCTCCACAGTCTTCGTCATCCAGATCTTCTTCATACATCAAAGCGTCATCTGGCTCTAATTTTTCTCTTGCAGCCTAAAGCAGAAGGAAGGAAAGAAAAATAGAATGCAAAAAACAGAGAGAGGGAGACATAAAGGAATTTGAAATTAAAAACCACGCATATATTATTTAACAATGAAGTCTTATAACCCTTGACTATCCCAAGCAGTGAGAGCTAAGAAAGATGCACTAAAGCCGGAGTTGTGCATTGATGGCTCCCACTTCAGATCTGCCTCAAAATAAAAGGATGTTAAGCACTGTCTCTGAGAAAGGCTGCAGTCCTCCCACATGTGCACAACAGTCTGCTTTTTCATTTTTAACTTGAACTTTAGTTTGGTTAGTTCAGCATTCTTAGCAAGATAAGCATATTGTTATCCACTATCTTTTAAACGCCTCTCTGCCTCAATGGCTTCAGTTATAAGCTCCAGTAAGCACAAGTCCCTTCGTGGTTGATGTTGCTCAATAAATGTCAGTTTTCAAACCCTTTTGCATTAACCCTTTCTCAAACTTTAAATGCAAGACCTAGAATGGCGCGAGTAAGAGTGATCTGGGACAGGGCAACAAGGCCTAAAATCTGACTGAAGTCTGAGAAAGAAAAAATACACTAAGCACAGAATTGGGGAGACAGTCAGAAATGGTGAGATTCACTGACAGTGAAAGAAAAGGTGAAAAAGTGAGTAAGAGAGAACTAGTGAAAGCTTGAGTGATCTACAACAATTTAGCAGAAAATAAGACCAGTGGCTTAGAACTACACAATGGAAAAGAGAAAATAAGGAAACATGTAATGGCCCGTCATACTTAAGCAGTTTGTTAGGATTTGGCAGTGGTTTTCACCATCAAGTCTCCATCGTATCTTGGAGACCAGAAGACGTACACAGCTATTGAGTGATGTAGACTAAATCATCAACCCACAGTGAGAATCTGAAGGATTAGCAAGAGGCCCCCACAAAGACACAATTTATGGAAAAATTAGTCATTCACAGAGATGTAGGGGTATATTAAAAAAAGAAAAAAAGGTAATAGTTTTGAGCCAGGTTCTCATTTGGTGTAATACAGAATAGCTTCTTTGGCACTAATTTAAACTTGAATTAGCTAACGTTAGTTCTAGCCAAGCCGTATCTCTCCGTGTGAAAGTAAGAAAGACAGACTATTGGTATTTTTCATCAGAATAGCAGGTTTATATTTATTGGTGACCTTTGGCAGAAAAAATTCCATACTGACAGATAAGATTGCAGTAGGAACACATGAACTCTCAGCCGACTTAACCAAATTCTTCTGTACCATTACATTATGTGGATTCCCACAGGAACAAAATTCCCTATAGACTCTTTCATTTCACCTTTAAGCTTGTTGCCAGCTATCTTCTCTTACTTTAGAGCTTTCACATTGTTGTGAATGCCCAGGGAAGAAAAAAAAAGCCTGCTTATTCTCAGGAGTCTCTATTTTACAGACAATGAAACATGTATTAAATACAGCAGAGGGCTGATCTGGGAAATCTACCTTTCTCTTTGACTTATCACTATTTCACTAGCTATACCCATTTTAAATGGAGTACAGTAGAATTTTAATTGCTTTCTTATTGTCACCATTCACTTATAGAGCTCTCAACATAAGAATTATTAGATCCTTATGCAAAACAATAGAGAGATGGCAGCCCAAACATGCAGTCCCACATTTCGAGCCAGGCAACATGAAGAGGTTTTCTGTCCATTCATCACTGCTGCTCATATCTAAGCTCCTATCTAAAGGATAGGAGCTTTCCTATCTAAAGGATAGGAAATATTAAATATTCAGGAACAATGCTGACAGGGGGCTGAGCAAAACATTCTGCCCTCACTTTCACCTCTTCAGCTGTTTCAGTGAGAAAGTTAAATAATAGGCAAAAGTTATGATCATTTCTGATTGTGTTGTAATTACCAGATTAACCTGCTCCTCATCCAGTCCTTTTGGGCCCAATCCTGCTCCTCTTGGACTGGGTCTAATGCTCTGTGCCTTGAGCTTAATGTGACCAGTGAACAGTGAAACCTTCAATAATCTTCAGATCCCAAACAAAGAGAATGAGTGAGACTGGTGGACATTTAAAGGTTATGAAACATCATGCTTACTATACATGGGTCTAGGTGATAGAGACCCTTATTTCTTCAGCTAGTGCCTTCAGGTTGCTGAAGACAATATGCACTAAAACACAGACTTACTTAAAAAATGTATAGGAATAATTTCAAAATAAATAAGTTATTTCATGGGAGGTTGTCAGGATTCACATCTCTTTGAATACTGTGAATCTATGTTAAACATGAAGACATGATTCATATATTTATAGAGCTTAAGATTGCTGATATAACACTTAATTAAACAGGAACAGGAAATAAAAGTCTGAAGAGTCACAAAAGAAGACAATAAAATATTTTCCAAGTAGAAGCCAAAAATATTCTTATGGGAAAATTAAATATTTTTAAGTATGAATTGGAGGAAAACAGAAATTACCTTCAAATAGCAAAATAAAAAGGAGGACACAGAAGCAAGGAAACCACATAAAAACATCCCAGTGAAAGGTGGGACTTGATATCCTTTTCTGTCTCT
>NW_016690255.1:6945869-7047102 GCF_001604755.1 Lepidothrix coronata | reverse complement strand
CCCCCCACCTGCCTTCCAAACCTCAGGTGCCAAATTCCCAAATTCACATCTTGATCTCCTCAAAATTGGTCTTTGGATTTTCTGTCCTAATTAGGACCATATTATTTTAACTTTACCAGGCTAATCACTCTTGCTTCATTGATCTGAAGAACCTTTAGGCTACATTTTGCCTTAAGAGTTCAGTATTAATAATCTAATACTAACATGTATGACACAGCACGCCCAGGGACAAGCGCTAGGGAAGAGAGTGTTTCACTGGGCCAGGATATAACTAAAGCTGAGAAGGAGATGATGGTGCAAACTTTCCATGGTCTGAGGCTTATTCAAGCACAGCTAAAAGCTTGCAGGTTGATAAGTTACCAAACAGGTTAACTTTTTTGGTTTTCCATTTTTATTTATATATGAAAATATTAATTCCAAGTTCAAGAATGAAGTAAGAACATCACAAACATTCACAGGAAACGCAGAAAAACCTAATTCTGTTGTTACTGAGGTCATAAGATGTAGGAAAGAAAACTTCAGCATTCAGAACCCCAGCAAATACCAAACTGTTTTCCCAAGTTTTCCTTCTAAAACTGCAAAAGTCTGTCTGGAGTTGGAGTTCTTCAACCGCTCTCCTCAGTTTAAGACAAGCTAGCAAATGGGGTTGTCAACAACAACCATAATACCCCACATAGCTTTTTCAGAACAGATGCATGTTGTTTTGCAACTTTTCGGCACACCTGGAATTATCAATGATAGGCTGTGTAAGGATTGCCTGGTTTCACAGACCCAGGCTTTGCACCAGCATAATACGTGTAAGAGTTGGGTTAAATTCCTCATCTCTCTTCCCTATCTGCAAGCTCTTTTAAGGATAATACCATGGTTCTTAGCCTTATTCTGTCTGTGTCATTCATGACCCAGTTAATGATTATTTCAGTAAAAAGATTATGACAGTTAAACAACTATAGATTTGACTTTTTGTGTGTGTGTATAAACAGATCGGTTTGTAAGTCAATATCCAAGATGAAAGGCCATGTTCCTTTCCTGAAGAAGCTGAAAGGCCATGTTCCAGCATATGTCAAAAAACCAAACTTTGGATTCCCCCACTCTCATATTCACCACCCTCTAGCTGGATTATCTGGGCTGGCTTTCCAGTTTCTCACATTGAGCACTTCAAGTTGCTGAAGGTAGGCAAACAGTTAACAGTTTTTACATCCAACATGGTGATAATGTGCTTGTTGTTTTAACACTTTCAAAGGATTAAATAGCCATACAAGTAGGCGCTCATCACAGAACACCATTACTCCAGTCAGACTGTTTTGCAAAGCTCTTTTTAACTATGTGGATTAGTCTAAAGCTACAAAACCATGTTACATAGGCTACAGTTAGAAAAATACTTTTACTTCCATAATAAATTACCTATTATGCAATTACAGGATCCCTGTGGATGCTGATTAAATCAAATAAATTTCTCAATTCAAGGAGTATAGAGCATTTGTGAAGCCGTAAACATGTGTTTCCATGACCTTTGCTCTGCAGAGCAGGGCCTCAGGACTTTCTATAAACAAACTAAATGCAGTTTAGGTTTTTTAGCAATCATGTGGAAGTCCCGGGAGTATTTATTGTACAACACTTTTTTAAACTGCCAAACTGAGATAGAGAACAGGCAAGAAAACAGTACAGCTCCTGTGGCAGCTATGGCAGCTACTATTGTGGCCAGGGCCAGAATGTCCATTAGCTACTTTGGGGGCTGCTTGTTCAACATCCAACTTTTAAATGTTTCATCTGGTACAGTATAAACACTACTGCACAGAGATATCCTCTAGTCCCAGAGCTGTATTTACTAACAGGAAGCCTTAATTCTAACCTAAAACCCATTCTTGCTTCAGTACACTCCTTGCTTCGTACCTACGGTTAATGGTATTGTGTCTGAAAAGACAAAATTGCTCCTTTATTGACTTTTCAATTCTAGAGGACACATAAATTAAACCCTTCAAAAATTCAAATAATGACAGCAGCACAATTTAACTGACCAGAATTATTACAACTAAGGATATGCAAGCCTCAGAATGGACACAACTTCTATCCCCGTGAATACATTGCATTAATTATCGAGACCTCTCAAGCATGCACTGCTAAGCTCACAAGAGTAAGTTCTCATGTGAGTTCAGGTGCTCTTTCCTTCCAGTTGGCTCATAAATGTTGTAAAAATAGCCTCTTTTCAGTATTTTGACATTTCCTCACAGCCAGAACCAGGAAACAAACAGAGAGGAGTGAAAAAATGAAAGCTGAGTGAAGTTCACCAAGCCTTACCCAAACAGCTACAGGTACGTAGGTTTGGCAGGAGGACGGAGTGATACATTTTGGTACATCATGTGATTTATTGCAGGTGATACCAGAGATGTGCTATCATGATCTACATTAGCTTGAAGGTGTGTGGTTTGCTTGCAGAACATAGAGTTGCAACTGCTTTGCAAGGATACGAGAGTAAGCAAGCCACAACACAAGCCTCATGGTCTCTCTCCTTCTGCCAATGTTAATCTTCATAAGAACTTTTCTAGCTCTAGTATCCCAGACCTCAGCACAGACTTCTAACCCCTGCTGCTGACAGCCACACCAGTTTCTTTAAAGTGGGCTGGATTGTCTTCATGCTGCCCCACAGTTTATGTGCCCTGAGGCACACACTCACAGCACCCTGCTAACACTGCTACTGTAAAACCGTGATTCTCTCACTAAAATAACACTTCCTATAACTATTTCTTTCCCTCTAATCAGAGATCATATTTTTATTCCATACCTGTTATAAAGCAGCACAGATACTATTTATCAGACATCTTTTATATGACTGTTCAAGCCATTACTATGCCCAAGTTTCTGAACTACCTTCTCATTTCAAAAAACCCATGTAATGAATGGCTTGGCTTAGGAATGATCTGAGATAAGCTATTTGATTCAAATATACCAGCAGAACAATATAAATAGACTCTCTCTCATACTGTTTTAGTTCAATTGCCTCCATCATAACTAAGCTGCTGCAGTCAACCTATTATTATATGACTGAGATAATACTTTTAAGTTTCCTATAAAAATATCTTCCCCCTCCCAAAAAAAGATCTCCAACCTTTATCTTTAAATATGAAATACTTACAACAGTAGGAGGATTTAATGTAAGTACTTGCCTTTAGAAGCAAGACATACATATGTGCATATAGAAAAAATAATAAAAATAACACAGTATTCTTTAGTCAGGCACAGCTGTGAGCACAAAAGCCAAAAAAGAAATTTAACCACTACTTCTTTTATCATCAAAAGAACTGCAAGCCTTTAATGTGATATAAATGATTGTGGTTTTAACCTGTAGTCAATACTAAACCATGTTAAGGCAATCATTTATTGAATTTTCAATTTTGCAAGAAAGTGTAGAAGAACTCCACTGTTGTTCTGAAAGCATCAGCATGTGAGAGAGAAGCAGATGTCCCTGCTTTTCCTGCCACAAAATAAATTCAAACATTTCCACATAAACAATTACCACATGTAATTCAACTTGATCCCTACAGAAATGGGGCTGCTTAGCAAGAGTATCTCTCTAAGGTCATCTTGTGCAAGGCACATGGGATGCTCAAAGGGAGTTCAGGCTGCTCTACAGAAAGCCAGAGGGGAACACCAGGCTACACGCGCATGGGATTGTGAGGGGAGGGAAGGCTGCGGACTGCAAGCCAGGATAGAAAAAGAAAACCATCTGACTTCAGGGAAAGACCCTGCAAAATGAACTGAACTAATCAAGTGTGAGACTGTAATGAACATTTTGGTGGGTGTGACATTAATGAGATAGAGCCTTTTTGGAATTTAAACAGTTTATTTTAATAATTTATATTACTCAACTGAATTACTGGAGAGAAAAATCCTAAATTAACTTTAAGTCATATAGATCTTAATGAAAAAAATTATCATTAATACATCTCAAGTGTGCTAAAGCTTAGGTAGTATTAGATAAATTTGTCAGTGATATACTATCAGAAATAACTTTCTACGTGTTTGTAGTGTTTTATAGTAATGAATGACATACATACACTTCTGCAGTAAAATCTCCTGTAGGAAAGAGTCATTCATTACAAAAAAAAAGATCAGCTATTTACCGGAAGCACATAGGGACAGAGGCATTAAGAGGAAATGAAAAATAAATTAATAAAGAAAAGCACAGTTCTGAATCATGGTAACAGGAAGGCAACTCATTAAATCCTGCATACAATAGATATTGTACTGAAAGGGCCAAAGATTCTTTCACTTCCCAATGTACCCATTGCACCTGAGCAAACATCAAGTGATTTCAGCACAAAACTCAACTTGGCCAATATGGAAACACAGTTTCACATCTTGACTTCAAAAAGCTGTCAGGCATGTAAGCCAAATGCCAAAGAGAGAGGAACTCACAGGCAGAGTTTGGTGGTTTGGCTTGGGATGATTAAACTCGTTTTTTCACTGAAAAGGAAAGAGGAAGTTGGGTTATGACTATAAGGCACAATTCAGTACAAACTCTAAATAAGCTAGTGCAGGTATACGAAGCCACATAGCACCTATATGGAGTAATTCCTGGCTCAAGTAATATGCACATTGTACCATTATGCATATTCCTAAGAAGGACAATAAATAGCCCAACCATGGTGCTGTGGTTATTTTCAGTATTGCCTCAGCTCATAGTGAAGTGGCTTGTGTACTTCACCAGTACCACCCTGAAGAATTTCAGATTACTGGGATGAACAGGAGAATGCGACTTCTAATCTACAAGATGATCCAAAATTACTTGTCTTCTTTTGTCTTGCAGACCAAAGTTTAAGGAAAGATTCTTTTTTTCTTTTCCCCCAAACTATCAGAGAAATAAATGCTAGAGAAGAAAACTGTATTGAAGCAAAAGAGCAGAAGAACTGAAAGGGTTATAATGCAGCTATGAATACACATGCAATCTAAATTAGATGTTTTCTAACCACCAGAAAAGCAAAATTACAGAACGAGGTCATTTCAGCAGCAATGGGATGAAGAAAAGTTGCCCTGTTTTCAAGACAGTGCTTCCTACCTTCCAGAGGGAATTGTGTGATACAGCTGCCTGCAATAGCAGCAGATTAAATTCTGTGAGCCAAGAGATTCCTACTTGTGCTGTTATTCATCACTTAGGCTGTCCAAAGGCACCAGTATTCCAGGATTTTCAGCTCCTGGTTAATAACTCCATATCTCAAAATTTGGAATGAAGAACTGTTATTAACCTCAGTGAAGAGATGCCACAAGAAAAACTGCATCATGGGATGTTTCTAACCAAAACAGGACAGGTGCACACTAAAGTTTCATGCCGAACAGGCTAACAGCATTTGGTGATACATAATGCACTGCACTATGTAGTACTATGTAGCTGTAGCCTGCTGCACTGTAATTACGTATTTGTGTTAAGACTTATCCAAAGACATGTGCATCAAACCAAGAAGCTAATGTAACTTGTAAACTTTTGACCCTTGTTAAGATGAGATGCATTAGAATTGTTACCGAGGGAGGCAGCTGTGTAAGGTCTGGCAAACTTCACCACTACAAACATCAGGAGCAAAGAGATAAGGGAGCCTCATCTACCCGTTTTGAACCAGAGAAATAAGGTATTAAATCCTACTTACACCATGTTCAAAGCACACTAAGACCGAGCAGGTTTGGACCAGTTCTCCAGAGGTCAGAATCAAAGAAACATTTATAACCAATTGGAAAAGGTAAGCCAATGCTGTGCTAAATACAGATGACAATGAGAAAAAAAAAAGATGAGAAATAAAAGAGGTGTCATCAGGGAGCTCAAAGTAGCCAAAAAAGTTCCAATCTTCTCTAAGAAGTTCTTTTCCACAATATTTCCCACAATAGCCATAATTTTCTGTCTCTGAAGAGAAGCAATTATTGAAGGAGAAGAAGTTGCATATGGGAAGACGATGTTTAGAGACATCAGGGTCAAAGTGTTCCACACCAATGAGAGCTAATCAGGTCAGGTGAATGTTTGATTCTGGTAAAATAAAATTAAATTAAGATAAACACAAAACAATAAATCATCTTAGGAGAAATAAACCCATCACAGGCTTTAAGAAAAATGTCATGGTCATGTAGACAGGATCATGGACACCACTGTAAACTGCTCAAAGGAGATCTCTGCATCTGAAATAATGAAAAATGGCAAGGGTCTAGAACTGCAAAGACTGGGACATCAGAGCTTTCTCAGAGCTGTGCTCTAAGCTGAACTAAGTATCCATATTACACAGGACATCCATACAGGTGATACACCAGTAGAATTGTTCAACCCCCAAATCTCTGAACCTCATAACGAATGTCATAACATTATCATTTAAATCTACAATAAGACCTTGCCTGAAATGCTGAGAAACTGATAATGCCTGTAGCTCAAATTAATATTGCAGACCTATAGCTTGTTCAGAAAAAAAACCATAATTAACATGACAGAAGAAATTGGAAAAAAAAATAACAGATTGCTTACTTTTAAAAGGACAAATATGGAAGATAATAAATACATTTGATTTCCCTTAAACTATCTCA
The DNA here is from genome assembly GCF_001604755.1 of Lepidothrix coronata. NCBI lineage: Eukaryota > Metazoa > Chordata > Aves > Passeriformes > Pipridae > Lepidothrix > Lepidothrix coronata. Next base: position 7,040,550 of record NW_016690255.1, on the reverse strand, counting down.
CTCTGTTTTATAACATGTAATACAAGAGACCTTCCATAAAATTAAACAGTATTAAATTCAAAATAAAATCAGAGAGCACTTATTAAATTGTGGAAGTCCTTGCTTCATGATGCCACTGAAGCCAAGAAATTAATGAGGTTTTAAAAGGGTCTAGGTAATTATATGTTTAACAAGATTATCCAGAATAGCTATAATTATAAACAACTTTTTTTTGGAAGGGATTTGAAACCACATGTTTTAGGATTAAAGTCATTCTTGCACTAGGAGAGAGCAATATAAATTTTAATGTTGGAGATGGGAGAAAAAGGGTATTCTCTGACATGCTGCTGTCCTTATTCAGCAGGGACCAGCTACTTTAAGGATAAGGATATTGGTCTAAATGGGCAATTTCTAGGATAGAATGTCCTTGGACAAGGCATGGGACATGTGCACTTCTCAGAGCCTGTCTGTTCTCTCCTGTATGTATTACAGTTACACTTGGGAGTCCTGGACCAAATAAGAGCTCTCCATGTACTACGTGCCCAATGTAGGCATAGGACAAATATCCCTGTCATTGTTTAGAAAGACAAAGCTAGGAAAATGAGTATTTTTATTGCTTCTGTGTGTCAAGGGACAGAGAAGCCGAGAGAGAGATGAAGTAATAGACTTGAGGACACAAACCCAGTTTGCGGCTGAAGTGAGAATGATGTTAGTCCTCTGATTAGAGTCCAGTATCCTGACTCCAGGTCAAGGTGTCCTCACATTCTTCTCAAACTTTAGTTTATTTTAAAACGATTTCCTCTTTTTACTTTTTTTCCCTTTTGAGATCCCAAACAAATCTCTGCCTTCTGCAGAAAGGAACAGGTGTGGAGGCTCTGGAACCAATCTTGTCTCAGATTATGGGACAAAGTAAGACCCAGTGGTCCTATTTGCTTTCTAGGAGATCATGAATGAGAAACAAGCTTGAAAAGGCAAGGCAGCAAGTGGGAGGAAGTTGCATTGAAGACTACAACTGTTTTATTCAATTAAGATCCACACATTTTCTAAAGTTTAAGTCGTGCAATTGCAGAGGAGTTTCCTCCCTGCCACTGTCACTTAAAGCATTAGGCAATTCATCCACAGATTCAAGAAAAAGCCTCTTCCTTTCTAATACCTATCAGACTGTATATACTGTATCTGCATTTTGGCTCATAAACCACCATCTGCACCAAATCAAAAATGTCATACTTTCAGCTGCAGCTGGGAGTTAACTGTTCTTTCTTATTTTCTTCCACCTTTTACACCTTGTGACTGGCATTTTGCTTTTCAGCATTTCCAATCCAGGCCTGTCTCCAGCTGAATTCACCTGCTTTAAATTTTCTAAGTCCTAATAAAAAGGCCTGCAGACACGTTTGCTCCAAGTGTGCAACCATTTAGGGGTGGTAATGAGTTGGACTGCAGCCTGGTATCTGGCAGACCTTCCTATTTCATGACTCACTGTTAATTAAAACCACACTCTTTGCTTATTCCTGGGATAGCATTACTTACAAATAACTGATAGTCTCACTGCCTCATAGCTTCCTCCCCCCACTTCTGTTCTATGAAATACACTTTTGTGATGGAGTTCTGTTTCCCTTAAAGTTGGATGCAGCACAATGAAGAAAGACATCCATTTTTCAGTGAACCCTTGTTGTCCTTAATTTGGATTCTGATACTTTTTCTTGTTTTGAATTGCATCTCAATCCATGGGCAATCTGATCCATTGTACTCTCTGCCTGGTTTCTAGAGGCTACTGCCATGTTGAAACACACATAACTGAGTATCACAAACTGCTACTCAACTCCAGGCATTTTTATGGTATGCCCATATATTAACTGAAATCCAATGGGTTCACACAGACCTTTGAAAATGTCAAGTTTTAGCAAATTTAGTATTTCACTCTACCCTAAAGCAAAGAGCTCTGAGAATCGCTCAATGTAAATAATTTAATGCAAAAAAAGTAAAGCTTCAAGATACTCTGCTTTTTCCCGGAATTCACAGTGCTGATTTCTTGATTTATAGAACCATCTGTTCTACAGGCTAGGCATCTAGCAACCTGAAAAATTACCTCTCTTATGGCTCTGCTAAGCCCGTTTAAATCAGCTGATGCATTCTTAACAAAATCTTGTACCACGAATCTCTGATGACTGATGGCAAGGACTCTCAGCCAAAGCTTTTCAATTCTAGAGTTGGCTACAGGGCTGGTTCAACAAACCCGGGACTATTTCGCTTGAAGGCACAGTACCAAGCTCAACATTTTTCCTGAAGTGTCTCTTTGTAGGACAGTTGTTGCTGCAACTCATTCTGTGTTTTCTAATTCGATGGAGTTACAGCATCAGTAACAAGCTGCAACAACATACAGCCATAGGCATCAGTTGGCTAATGCAGAATTCAAAGGACTGGTCACTTACTTAGTCTTCCCTTTTCCAGTGTACTCTGTCAAGGAAGAATTGAAAATTACGTGAAATCTACACAGTTTGGACTCATTTTAGATCATGCCAATATTCTCCCAAATGCAGACACTCAGCTGCATGCTCTGCATATGCATTAGGTTCCTTACAGTCAGTCCTGCCAAATACATATTCCTAGCAGATTCAGCTGCTTCTCTTGCCTCCTCCTAAATAGCAGAAATTATTCCAGAATGTTATGTGCAGGCATCTAGAAAGAGAAAACTGAAGTTTGGAAAAATATGTTTAATAGGTATTAATTTTCCACTCTCCATTTCACTCAATCTTTAAAAAACAAGCAGGTTACTCTGATACAGATTCATCATTTCAGTTGTGAAGATCAGAATTCTCTAAAGCATTTGGGATCACCAAATATTATCCCTTTTTTAAAAAATATGCCTGTGTTGGAGTTTTGGGTGTCACTAAATCTAAACACAGCTGCTGTGTTCACTAAATATTCTATAATACATACAGTTTACAGAACATAAATAATATTCACTTGATTTTGATGTGAAGAAGTCAAATGTATTTACACATATTTCTATTTGCCCAATATTAATATTTCTTTGCAGTCGGACTTTTCTTCTCCTTCCCACTCTTCCTTTGTGGAATAATTTTGACTTGTTAGTTGCACTGGTGGATTGCCTTGAAGTAGCCAGTCCAGGATAGCCCAATAAAAAGCTACACTCCATGTTATGTAATTAGTGTTTGTTAGCTCAGTTTTTCCCTTGCACTCCAGGCAAACAACTGTTGAACCCTGCCTGAAAGCCAGCACCCACCCTCTCCAGGAGACTGAGCTCCCTTTGACCCTCTCCAGGCTCAGGCTCATCTCTGAAACAAAGAAGAAGTGACTATCTAAGCATCATCATCGAGGTTCAGAGGAACCTAAGCATGGCCTTTTATTTTTCTTCTGAATTTCTGCCATCAGATTACTCCCATTTTATGCATATGCATGCTTTCTTTTCAGGATATCAAGGGCTTCAAAAAAGTCTGTTAGAGCCCACTTTGGTAAAAGGAAACTCTTTTAAGAGAAGCACTGAACACAGACCATGCTAATAAGCTACACTTCTTAATACTTCAGACATCTCCACTTCTGGGTATAGCCCAAGGTTCTGGCCTGCTGCTAAATCCATTTTGCACAGCTCTGACGATAAAGCAGATTCAGAGCTGATAAAACCAGGTTCCAGGAGACACAAAATCTTGCATATGCTCATCAGATCAAACCTACATGTCCTCCAATGTGTAGTTAAAAAGCTGCAGCCTTCAGGCAATCCTCAGTTGCCAGGAGAGCCCATAAGAATTCCAGCTGCAACTGAGTATAAAGCACAGTCCTGACACTGATCTCTCATGTGCTAGAAACCTGACCAGCTTCTGGCACTGCCACAATTCAGACAACATGGCAACATGCAGAGAGGCCTCTTTTTACTCTATATAGTGGCACCAAAATGGGCAACTGATCCCCCTAAGTATTTTACTCATTTCAATTTCTATTTGAAATGAGCAAGTTGAAATTGTCTCCCCTAAAAATGGCATTTTGAGAGTAAAGAAAAAAAAACGTTCCACCCATGTAAAAGAAGACAGAAAATGAGACCCCAGGGCATGCTAGACAGCCTGATAAAAAACATGTTAAGATTAGTAGTAGGAATTTCTCTGTACCCTGGGCTAAATTCCCACTGTGGCTTTTTATATTATAAACTTGTTTTCCCCTTTCTGTGGATTTTTCTGCATTCAATATCTCTGCTATTCTTCTTCCCACTAGTAAAATACACAGCAAACACATCAACACTTCCAGCTAAGTCATTCCCCAATATCATCCTCAAGCTCACTCAGTACGACCACAGTTTTAGGTAACTCCTTCCATGAACTTAATACACAGTCTCTCTTCCCTTCTCTTAAGAGTAGTTTCTGATAGTCATTCAGACACTGCTGTTATTCTTGGATAAAAAATTTGGAAGTAGGGATGCTAGAAACTGTAGCAGAACAACCTTGGCAGACTTAAACAGCAGCTCTGGTGAAGAAGAAATTGTGATCAACTGTCATGACTGTTTCTTAACTCAAAATGATTTGAAAAATCCTGTAGCATACCTACCACTTTTCACACTCTGCTTTGTTTTCTCAAGATAATAACTTTAGCTTTTCCACTTTAAAACCAATCATTTAGTTTCCTGAAAGTAAGTTCACTTTTTAACATACCCAGTCCTCGTGAAACCATTTCAGAACACATCTCAGACAGAAATGCCAAAGCTCACTAAAAGCCATACAGATAAAAGTGTGTATTTGATACCATTTCCTCATTTTCAAATTGCATGTTGCACTGTGCTGCATCCTCGGTTACTGGCTTCTGAAACATGTTGCGGCAGAGGAGCCATATTGTCAGACTAGCAATGAACATCCCAATATCTGGTACAAATAGTCTGATCACGTTCCCAGCATCTGCTCCTTTCACACTGTATGGGATGAAAAAAAAACAACAAAAAAAAGAAATATTTATTACTTCTAATGACATTTTCAACTGGAACAGAAATTTAGCTCAAGGCAAAGAAAAATAACCCAAACCCCCAGCAACAAGAAACCTTCACAATATGGGAAGTATGAAAATGATCAAGGAACTCTGGACAGACAGATATTTTTGCTCTCCAGAAGTACAGAATAAGTGATTATTTGCTGGGAGCTCACATACCCATATTTTAGTGATACTTAGCACTTTGATTAACCCAGTTCTGAATCAATTTTGTTGAGAGCAATGAAGGAATAACTTTCAAATTCAACAAGGAAGATTTTGGCTGAGTACCTAGAAGATCCATGTGTATGAAGCACAATCCCTTTACTGGAATTCCATGCAAAGACAACAGCATACAGGTCCACCAAGGACAAGGATGTCCACCCAGGTGAGGTAGCATTTATGTCACCCCTATGTGAGTCTTAATCCTACTTCCTACTTCCTTCCTTCACAAAGAGGAATAACCAGAAAGTCCTTAATATTTTAATGTTTCATTATGTTAACTGTTAATACATTTTATCCAACCAAACTATCTTAATACCTTTTTGGGTATTTAAGTACTAGTATTTAAGTACAAATATTTAAATGCTAATTAATGTGTTCGATCCCTGCCAAGAAAATCTTTCTTGTCCTCTGAAAGATTTGTATGTAGGAAAAAAATTGCACTGTTTCATTGTGCAGATATAATTGTTTATAGTAGGAAATAGGACTTTACGGATTCGGATGTGGTGGCTGAATTTGATTCACTGTTAAAAGGGAGACCTTGGATTCAGGTTTAGAGACACAACGAACAGTTTATTAAACTGCAGCATGGACATAGTAGACTTCTAACTATTAATGAGAAGATATAATCTTAATTGTTTGAAAATGTGAAATTAACACATTTTAAATATGCAGTTCCCATTTTAACTTTTATTTTTTTATAAGGCTTTATGACTGTAATCAGTTGTGATGACAGCTGAGGCATCTGCATAGTTCCTTGGACACAGGTGAGTGCACTAGCACTCACTAGCATGTAGTTTTAACTGGTAGAAAACTTAATTCGTTGTCTTACAGATGCAAGGCTCTTACTGTCACTGAAGATTAGCTAGTCAAGGCTGCACTTCAGCAGAAAATGGTAGTAAAGTACATGTTTAACGTACCTAACTCCCAATAACTGCGTACCCAGGCTTCACAATAACATTAATGAATTTGTTTCAATAATCCTGGTCTTTATGCTGAAACCTGTCTATTAAGGCAGTTTTGCTAAATATCTGGTGAAAAAAAAATCTGAGTTCTTGATTCTGAAAGTTTTGCTTAGGGATTTTTTAGAAAGAATTGAAATACACCCTAATTCGGTATTAATGAATGTAAGAACAGTATAAATTTGCTAGTCTCACTTGAAAAATGAATCCGATTACTTCTACATAATACTTCTATATTTGATTTTTTTCTGTACACAGGTCTAGCATCTCATCAAAAATTAATTTTGCATTATTTCTGAGGTCCTTCACATTCAACCACTCACATTCAAACAAATTAAAAAGTGGTAGCCTTCAAGTACCAGCACTTCTTATTTGCACCATGTTCTCCTTCCTCACATTGTACTCCCATGGAGCCACGCTGGGCCTTCCTTCGTGTATCCTACTCCCCAGAACCCAGGAGACCCCTGTGGGAGCTCTGCCTCTGGTGCAGCTCACATTTCTTTCTAAACCAAGCACTTCTGATCTTTCAAAATCATTTAGCATGTTGTTGTGGAAGATGTAAGGTACAGTTCAGGCTAGCAATAGAGAACCTGAACAGTGATACTTAAACACAGAGCAGGGAGAAATTCTGCACATGAATAGTTTATTCACCAAAACCAGTCACAAATGTATGCTGTTCCAATTTCCCTATGAAAAGGAAAACAAACTGACCTCTATGTGAGAATTAAAAAGAAAACAAAAGATCACTTGAAAATAGAGAAATGTATATTCTTCTGCAAAGCAGAATAATAAACAGCTTCACTCGACCCCAAGCAATCTGCTCCCCAGTTTTTCACAGCAAAAGCTAAAACAAAAATCACTTATTCCCACTTGTTATCTCTGGCAGTACAAAAAAAGAATTGTAAATACTGCAGTCATTCCACAAACATTTCTCACTTTATTTGCGCATTCATACATGGTCATATTTTGCATTTGATAACAGTCTATGCATTGTGCTCTTTGCTCCAAAAGAGGCTTTCCAGAAGAACAGGAAACCTATTCAGGAGATCTCACAGAGCAACAGCTTTTTTTTTTAATCCCTGCAAGAATTACAGTGTACAATGAATTGGTCATAGCCCTTGATCTGCAACTAGTAAAGCATAATTCATTCATCTAAACTAAATCATTTACCTACAGGGCAGCTTTAATTGTAGTAGACGTCACTGACTAAAACTTATAACTCAGCCAGAAACACATTCTGAAATGTAATTACAGTAAATGGCAGCTTTAGAATTATTTTCCATGTCTTTCCTTCTTTCTTATAGGATGCAGAAAAAAAAAAAAAGGATTTGGGGTTTTGAATTTTTTTTTTTTTTACCTTTCCTTGATCAAGTAAATCAAATTGCACACAATTTTTTAAGACAAGGGACTACTACAAGTTAGGGTTGCAAGAGTTCCTCTGTAACAAAAATAAGTTTTGTAGGACAAAAGGAATTTTATGACTTTTGCATCACTATGTGAAACTGTTTTATCATATCAACAGACTCCTAACAGAGCAGTTTCCTCATCAGATAGTCTGTATTCCTCTGCTGTTTTCAGTTGTATACTTTAAAGTTACTACTTCAGAAAGGGATCATCCTAATTTTCTGTGTTTATACAGAATTTTTCTAGGACAGTGTGACCCTGCTCCATTCCTAAAGTTCATTGATTCTAACAAAACTAAGCAAAATTTCCTGCTTTACCTACATTGAGAATAGAGTTAGCTGTGGACATACAGGTTAAAACCATTCTCTTACTTCATGTACTCTCACTAGTAGTCAAACAAAAACACAAATGCCAGCATAATTTAAACATTACATTTTTGTTTGGTGCTCTAGAATTCAGCATTTCAGTTTTCTGAAAATAAAATTTTCATTTTTTCCCTTTCTAGAATAACTGTTTCTCACAAATAACAATTATTCATCTCCTACTGAATGCACAAAGCTTTGGTGAGGTGCGGTATTAATACATTTCTTTAGAATGGCAGACACATTAACTTCCTCTTTATTTCAGGTTTACAGAATAAAACCAGAAAAGCAGCAGAGCTAATAGAACTCAAATTACAATGGGTTCAATAGGAAAAAAAAGTAAAATATATAGCAACACATGTGTAAAACACTATGCCTAATATATAAAAGTCTTCAAACTCTAAATATTTAATATTTTGTTACAAATACACAAAAATGTGAAAAAAAGAACAACCAGTCGTTCTTAAAGAGAAAAATTAATTCAGCATCAGTAATGTATCACAATGTTAAGCTTATGTTAGACAATAAATTAGACAATGCTTGCAGATTAAAGAACTGTAAAAAGCTTGATTTTATACTGAATACTGAGTGAACAAGTATTTTAAAGGTTATCTTTTATTGTAGTTTTAAAAACTTTTCAAAAGTCTTATTCATGCATACTCATGTTTCCATACATGCACCAGGTTCTTTCTTTTTTCCCTTCATAGGTTTTCTATAGCATTTGTTTACTTTCTAATTAATTTAATAAAACAAAAAAGGTAATACTGTGTTAACAGTTCACCAGTGATAAGCTAAGGAAGAGTGCATAAATGCTAATACTTTCAATTCATCTCGCTTGGTCACTGTAAAACATCTAGTATTTCTAATTGGATCTAATATTTCAGAGTGCATTGCTGTAGATGCTTACGGCTGAATTCCCATGGGCCTCATATGCAACTGTAATCACTTGGATTGGAGGTACAACAGACCCAAGAATCATAAGCATCACCCCTGGAAACATGGACCGGCAGTATTACACAGGTGCTACACAGTACTACGAATTATTTGTTTGTTTATCACCAGTAAGTATCCTCTTTGTGATACAAAAATAGCAGAAACTTTTGAGGGTACCAAAGGTTACCAACCAGATGGCCTTAGAGATGTGCTTGCTGATCCTTGCTGTTGGAAGTGGATCTTGGGGATGGTTGCAGCTAGAAACTACTTAAAGAGGTTCCTTGACCTCTCTCAGTTTGAACTAGGAAAGAAATGTTTGCTTCTGTACTTACTTTGCTAGGAAACTCACACCTAAATTATCTGGGTCTGAGGATTGCAGACCTGGTCTGAGCCACAACTAGCACTTCAGTGAACATGGACGCTCACAGTCTATAGTCATGCTGCCATGACTTGTCTCTGCTGGTTCAAAAGACAGGTTACTTATGATGTTGGTTCACATGGCAACTTTGACATCACATTCAGGGCAAACCTTTGCCATAGGTAAAGTACGCGAGTTGCTGAGCCCTGGTAGGTCTGCCTTTAGGCCTTTCTTATCTCATGTTCACCCACAAACTGAAAATTAATTATGTTAAAAAAATAAAATACAAATTCAGTAATATTAATATCCACATGCTCGCTCTTACTCCTGCACTGCCTTAATGTGACTGTCCAGTTTATGCAGAGCATGCCATGTGTTTTACTTAAAATATCTGAAGTTGCACTTTCAGAGAATATTGGTCATGCAAAGTAAATGTGTGGGAGGAAGAGGGAAGCAAAATTGCATAGAAAACTACTTATAAAAATATTTAGCATGCACTGACCTACCCAACATACAAGTTCAAAGGCCTCCTGATGTATTTGTAAGATCTAAATCACTGCTTACAAACTATGTCTGCATGGATTCAAAAACCAAAAGTAGACTTTGCTTTTTCAGGAAAGATACTTTGCAATGAAGAACACACTCTGTATTGCAAAAGTGCTTAACCACGTATTAACCAAACATTTGTTTTCCAAACACTGCTATGTAGACAGAGAGCAGCTATTTGAAACTAAACGTATATTGCCAAGATTTTGGTGCCTCACTGCTTGCATAAAACATTCAACATTAAGAAATTACGGATATGTGCAATATGTACAACATTGGTTCATGGCACTTTTTCTTCTTTTAAAGCATCCATTGTTTCTTTTTGTTCATTGATCTTCTAATAAAGGTCAGACTCCAGCTTGCCTAGGGCAGCACGCAGAAGACATAAAATTCAGCAGGGATTTAGCAGCCATCGGACAATGCGCTCAGCTGCACCACTGCCAGACTTGTGACAGCACAACATCCAGCTCGCTTTGCCCGTGTCCCACAGCTCCAAATGTGGAGCAGGACTGATGTTGCACAGCCAAGAGGAAGTGAGTGCAATCCCTTCCACACCCGTGGTGCTGTGCATGTCAGCCCCACAGCATGGTGGTGGAAATGACAAGCCCATCCACAGAACAAATTATTTCAGGTCAAAATGGGAATGTGATCCTATATGGAGGCAGAGCCAAAGTGAGCAGAAGAGACCTGAGGGCACTTCAACTGTAGATGAATTTTGGTCTTAAATCTTCAAAGAGACTTTCTGTTGCAACTATGCGTGCTTTTCACACATGCTTCTCACTTACACATCCTATAATTCAGTATTCGTTGATCACTGTAGAACGTTCCCAGTTAATGCTCGTAAATACTGTGACTGACAGTAAAGTGTTTACATAAAAGCATACAGATACCCATATGTTCCACAATATCTATGACTAAAAGAAAGTGGTGAAAAGTCTGAAGCAGGCTGACATTCAGTGATTATTTCAAAACATATTTACTCCCTATATCTGCAGCTTTCATTAGTTGGAGCATGAACAGATCATCACTTGAAACTACTTTCCATTTCATTCTATAGCTAGTATATAACATACTCACAGGAAGTCAAGAATACATCTAGATTTTGGTGCACTTCAATTCTACAGCATCAAGTTAAAAAAGAAGAGCAGTAGAAATCAGTGGCAAACTAAATGCCCCAATGCCATTAGATGTTGCTTTTTATTTTTCTCTAAATGGAGCCTATGACACAATCCCTGGGATGACACCCCACATACATGTGGGAGGAGAGAGTACTAGTTCCCTGCACTGCTTGATGTTCAATGGTTTGATGAGTTGCCACCAAAGACCTCTCTCAGGTGTAGAAGGCAACTGTGGTGTGTTCTGCCAGTGTGGGAGACTCTTACCTTGCCTAAACATTGGAAAAAACAGCATTGCTCAGATCCAAATTGAGCAAAAAGGAGATGAAGTCAAGTGTTCATGCTTTTACCTCCAGGCTGGATGGGTGCCCAGTGTCAGCCCACTCCAGCAGCCTGGTCAGACCTGGCACTGGTACGTTCATACTCCACTGGCCACAGGCTTCCTTGCATTTCATGTGCCAATTGCTATTTGGAGACCTCACGTGATTTATTCGTGAACAAAACCCAACAAAAACAAAGTAAAACACAAATCCAAATTGCTAAGCATGTGTCCTTGAGAGTTTCTGGATACTAATTGCAATGCTGATTGCTTTCCAGATTAAAAGAAAGACTGGCTCACATTCTGCTGCTGGTGGGTTTACCACTGTACTGCTCCCAGCTACCACTGTACTGCAGGAGGCTGGGCTGTGCCAAGAAAAACACTGACAGCAGTCTCACAACTCAAGTGCTCAGACAACGCAGGCCATAAAGTATCTTCTATCAGATGTTCATTTCCTTTGAATCCCTAGGTTAAATAGCATGAGAAAAGTTAGCTGAAATTAATTTAGCTGAAAAGAAAATAAGCACAAGGGGTGGTAGGAAACGAGCAGCCTGAAAACTTAACACAAACTGTTGGATAAATAAGATTCCTCCTGAATGGAGATGACTTCTGAGAGGGCCTTATGCCAATGCTGAGACAGCCTAGACTATCAGATTAACATGACACAGTTAAAGGCTTCAGAGGCACAAGGATTCTTCTATTCCATGATACTCCTTTACCTGTCATAGTGTCCGTTGGTCTACAGGTACCTAAGTGACATAAGATTGCTCTTCTTTTTGCAAAGTACCTAAACTATTGTAGCATGCTGTTAGAAATGACATCGAGTAATAGTCACACTGTTTTCAGCTTTTATTTCCAATGTGGTAGAAATTAATAATTTTCTTAAGTTATTAAAAATATCCCTGTTCTACTTCAGGCTTCAAACCCCCTTTAGTCTCATTGGGTTGCTGACTGTACATATGCTGCAGTTGTTAGTGGAAAGTAAATTTACCTATTTGATTTACATCCCTTGCCTCATGATCTCTTATTGTCTCTGCGGTTTTACCTAAGCCCCACCTGTGCACATTATTAAGTTTTTTTGTTTGTTTAACCACTGGTGTCACATAAAAAAGATTAAAAGCTGCCATCATGGGATTTGGGCATTCTCCTGTCATAAATGTACAGCCAATATAACACCCTCGTGGCAGAAGCTGGCAGAGAAGTATCAGAATGAAAACAGGCACACTGTGTTCTGCTGACATTTGCTAGATTGATTGACTGCCTTCCACAGTTCTCTCTCTTGAAAATCTAAGTGTCTGAATAGAATAGAATAGCAAACAATAGAACAGAACAGTTCAGTTTGAAGGGTCCTACAACAGTCTTCTTGTCCAGCTGCCTGACCACTTTAGGGCTGACCAAAAGTTAAAGCATGTTATTAAAGGCCTTGTCCAGATGTCTCTGATGGGCTGACAGGGCCAAAGTCCTCAGAAGCTCCTTACAGGACATTCCTTCCAGCAGCCCTTTCACCAGCTTTGTTGCCCTCCTCTGGACACATTCAAGGACCTTATCATCCTTCCTAAATTGTGGGGCCCAGAACTGCACACAGTGCTCAAGATGAGACTGCACTGACACTGAATACAGGGGGAAATACTAGGTGCACCAGTCTCTTACTTTTTTTCTGAAAGCACTGATTTTAACTACTGTTATCTTCCTGCCATAGACTCCAATGTTATCTACCTTAAAAATAATCTATTTGTTTGGTTTCAGACCTCTGGCTGATCATACTAACGAGAGGAATCAGCCTCTTTCTGCTCACTAATGAAAACCGTCCTCACATGGTCATATTATTCCTATTCCATATAAAACTGAAAGGGCAATCAACGTTTTGCAAACATGCACAAAACTGAAGCTGCTAAGTTAGACCCTGTACCATTCCCAATGGATGAGGAATGGGAATGGCATAAAAAACCTCCCTGACTCCTGTTGAAATTACACTGTTTGCTTCTGCAAAACACCAACATTACCAGAGGAAGTCCTGGAGTGGAGACAGGACTGAGGGAGCAGCTGGAGCTGAAGATCTGGTCTATGAGCAGGATTTTGCAAAGGGACGTAGCAGCATATGTGTTATTTCTGACTCAGCAACTACTTTCTAGAGGTCCTCTCCAAGGACCTTCACCTAGAACACAGCCTTGAACAAAGGTAATATGGTAAAAAATCATAATGACGCTGTGTTTGGCAAAGCTGTATCTCGGCTCACACATATTCCTACAGCAGTTTCCCAAAAAAACAAGGTATAACAGAAATAATGAAAAGAGATTGACTAGGAGGATGTTTCAGAGACTTCATTAAAAATTAATAGAGATATTTGTCTTTCAAAGTTTCATATACTCTTGGACAGTAAAGAGCACGAGGTTAGATTTCTTTGCTAACTTATTTTGCCATGGAAGGAAAGAGCCAGATGATCAGCTGATACCAATTACAAATTATTGGTCAAGATTACAGAAGGAAATGAAATATGAAGGCAGACTGATCCGATTTCTAGCAGCACTGAAGTGGAGCAGATGTGAGCACTGAGCCCTGCATGTCTTCTCCCAGATGTCCTTTTCTCCTCTGAATGGTAGTCCATGAAGGGAAATCTTGGCTTCTCAGTAAGTTCCCATAATTCAACTAGGTTTCACAATAACAGTATATATTCCTTTGCCTTCTGACAGTGTGCAGAGGCCACAAAAGTCCCCAGTGAACTGGGGGTGCTAACCTCCATTCCACTTTTCTCATCATATGCATATGGAAATGAATATTTACTGACTGCTTGGAAGAGTCAGTACAGAACATTTGCTCATGTCAAAAAAATGGGGAAAATGCTGTATTAAGGAGCTCTTTTCCAGGGTTAGATTAATTTTTCAACAAAAATATTATTTTCTAAAAGAAAGAAACCTCACTTATTTCCTCTAATTTTTTTACTGATTAACTATTTACCACTCTACACTACTATTTCACATTAGCTCACCATTTGCCCAGAGCATCTTACCTTTTTAATAAAAAGTCTACTAAAATTTCCTGTTCATTCAGCTACTTTCTTTTTTTTTTTTTTTGCATATAGAAAACCCCTTAATGTACATGATTTTATTTCTCTTAGTTTTCTAGACACTGAATATTTCCAGAGCTCTCAAAAAAAAGATATTTGACCACTCTTAAAACACATTTTAGGACATGTGCCCAGTGAGGTTGTGACAAGTGTATCATGATGAACATGGTTTAGATGCAGTGCTAATAGGTTTTTTACTTTCAAAAATCAGGTTTTTACTTAAAAAAAACCAACCAAACAAAAAACTTTGTTGGTTAGAAGAAAATTATTAAATGAACATGCAAAAATACAATTACAGAATCCACACATATTTTTTCACCTTCTAATTATATCAGGCTTTATAATTATATCTCTATATGCCTTCTTATCTTTGTTTTTTTGCATTCATGTGCTTTATTCTCTTCACTAATGAGTTTTTAATTTAAAAATTACAGCTGACTTGATTGTTCATTCACAACTGCATCTGCTACAGCAATGAATCTTTCAGTTGTGCAATCACTTGCCCATATCATCATGTAGCAGTGGGATGCAGTCAGATGGCAAACACACACATACACTAAAGCCACAGGAAGACTGCAAATAAAGAAAAAAATAATCAGAGTGGGTTTTTAAATGCTGAAGCAAAAGAAAGAAATTTTATGACACTGCAGTGACAGTGGGAGGGAAGGGAAGAAAACATGTCAGAGGCAGAAGATGATAGATATGCTGCCGTTTGCAGCAATGTGGAACAAATATAAAACCTATACTACTGTTTCCACCCTGGCAGCTTGGCTGTCTGCACTGTGCAGAATCAGATCTCCAGCTGTCACTCAATTCATTCTCATAGTGCAGAAATCAGGCCAGCATGTGAGAGAGAAGGTAGCTTAAAACCTTCCCTTTTAAGACTGAAATGAAATTACACTATTAGTGTTGCAAAAGAGTCCTTCACAGCTTAAATATCACTTCAATAGTTTCCAAAGCTTTACCAGGGATCCAGTGTTTTCTTAAAGTTTCACCTGACTGTGAGAGCCACCAACTTTTCCTTACAAAGAATACACATATCCATTTTCAGCCCTCGCAGCTATGAAGAAAAGCTGTGAAATGTGAAGCAACTTCACTCTTGAAGGTTAGAAACCAGGAGAAAAGAATAATTTTAAATCATTCTTCTTTGAATCTATTCATGATTATTCTTGGCACACAAATTTTATTCATTTTTTACTTTAAGTTTGACAACAGCAGAAAAGCCATAAAAATACTTCACTCAATGCATCTTTACATCTGCAAAAGAAGTAATTAATGTAGCAAGCAAAAGGGGAAATTATTTTTGTTACTTGCTAAACAACATTCCAAACTGAAATATACATATCTTTGGTATCTTCATCTGAATGTATTTTGTACATTCTGAATATATTCTGTACATTCTGAACTTGCCACCAGCTGCCGCATGAGAGGAGCCCCGAAGAGAAGATACAAGGACTCCCTGAAACAACATCTCAGCCTTGGTCATATTGATCAACATAACTGGTCTGCTCTGGACTCCAATCGGGAGGCCTGGAGACACGCCATCTGTAACGCTGCTGACACTTTTGAGAACGCACGCAGGATCACTCTCGAGGAGAAAAGACAATGCAGAAAGAATCGTGCCTTGCAGAATATACCACCTAAGGAGTCTTTCAGCTGTGCCTTTTGCAATCGGATGTGCCTATCTCCTATTGGCCTTTGTAGCCACCAGCGCGCTTGTAACAAATGTCAGTAGACCCCTTCCCAAATCCTCTGTACCAAACACCTCTTTAGAGTGGGAAAAAAAAAAGGACTAGTGGATTTCTGGATTTTGAAATGCTTCTGAAAGAAAAATAGATTTGGGCAGCACTTTTTAGTAGTGCAGTGTTGATTCAGCTAAGTTCCCAGCACTTGCAACAAATTACATATAAAGGGTCATAAGGATTCTTGAGTTACAAACCCAACTCCCAAAGTGATCAGGTACTTGAAAGATGTTACTTTAATACTTTTAAACAGTTCAGTGACTTTTAATTTAACCAAAATCCAGTTACCTTTTGTAATAGAAAAATACTCTTCACAACACTTTTGCCAAACTCAACAAATTGGCCAAAATATGCTTAGGATCAAGCAGTCTTGATATCACTTCAAGTCTCTACAAGACAAAGTCTCTAGTGAGGAATTAGAACCACCAGCAAATGTATGCTGACACTCCTATATTAGGTCTGGAGATAAATTCAATTTGATCCTCAGGCCTGACCATCCTAACTTAAAAAAAAAGGGAAAGGAAAAAAGTGAGGAACCTTCCTATTGATAAAGCATCTTGTAATTAGTAACACTACTGTGTTTCTCATCTACACACAGTTGAATTTTAGATTTATCATAGGCATATCATGTGATTAAGAGATTAATTTGTCTCCAGGATGTTTGCACACCAGCTCTCTTGGTGGGTGCACAGGAGGCTGAACAGGAAGCAGGACTGTCATGCCATGAGTAAGTGGCTTCTTGAACTTCAGCCTATACAGGTAGAGGATTAAAACACAGTCATTGTAAAATTGTGCTTTATTTGTATAACAAAAAGATGATTTTCCTCTGGACTACCTGGTGTGATTTTCACCTTGGATTTTTAATATCTGAATCCTCTCTAAGTTAGAGAATTTGGAACTCTCTAAATTCTAGAAAATTGACTATGTTCTCCAAAATCTAGTTTGCATATTTATACCATTAACAATTATTTTTTGTCTTTGTTTCATAATGTTCCTCTCATGAAATATGCCTTTGAAGTCTACTAAGTTGCTTATAAAATTAAGGACTATGTGTTCAAACATCTAAAAAATTCAATTATTTTAGGTACAGATTGTTTATGTTACCATTAAGAAAACTGCTTAAGCAGAAAGATGGAGATTAAAACTTAGAAAACCTCTTAAGTCTGCTCAAAAAAAAGAAGTTATTTTAGTGAATGTTTACATATTTCATAATAGTTTTATCACTTTTTTTTTTTTTAATTAGGACAGCTTTGAGAAAATTCCATTAAGGAAGCAATTAAGTGGTTTTAGCCATATGGTGATCTCCTGAAAAGCTTCTATAAAAAAAGCCTCCTTGGTGAATCTTTCTTTACAGTCTCACAGGTGTGCAATAATAATAATAATAATAATGGCCAGTCTTCGCGAGCGAAGATTTTGGAAAGGTCATTAACCCTTCGAGCCTGCGCAGTGGATTTTTTAGGTGAGACCCAGCGTGCGCTGAACTGAGCCCACCCTTTAATCCTGAGGTTCATCTGCCGTGGCCGAGCAAGCTTGGACAGTGGCAGTGAGGTTTTCAGGACGTAGGTTTGTTTAGAGTGACCTTCTCTTAGATGGATTGCCTTACAGGGCTGACGAGCTCCATCTGCCCGGGGGGCTGGGAATCGAACCCGAGTCGCAGCGGTGAGAGTCCTGCACCCTAACCACTAGACCACCAGGGGCCCCAGGTGTGCAATACAAGGACAACAAAACCATCACTAGCAATATATGTTAGAATACTCTATTACATGATTGTGAAGAAGAAATGTGTTTATTTTGCTGAAGGGGAGGGGAGGGGAAGAACACTTGACTTGGAAGGGACCTATAATAATCATGTCCAACTGCCCAGCCACCTCAGGGTTGACCAAAAGTTAAAGCATGTTATTCAGGACATTCAAATGACTCTGACAGGACAACAGTCACTGAAAAGCTTGGGGCACAACCACTTCTCTAGGAAGCATGTTCCAGAGTTTGACCACCCTCTTGGTAAAGAAATGTTTCCTAATGCCCAGTCTAAACCTCCTGTAACGGACACAGCTTTGAACCATTCCTGTGTGTCCTCTCACTGGATCCCATGGAGAAGAGCTCAGCACCTTCCTATCCATTTCCCCTCCTCAGGAAGCTGCAGAGAGCAATGAGGTCATCCCTCAGCCTCCTTATCTCAGAGAATCACAGAATATGCTGAGTTGGAAGGGACCCACAAGGATCACTGAGTCCAACTCCTTCCTGGTCCTGCACTATTCCCAAGAGCCACACCATGTCTCCAAGAGTATTGCCCTAACACTTCTTGAACTCTGTCAGGCTTGGTGCTGTGACCACTTCCCTGGGGAGCCTGTTCCAGTGCCCAGCGACCCTCTGGGCAAAGAACCTTTTCCTAATATTCAACCTAAACATCCCCTGACACAACTTCAGGCCATTCCCTCAAGTCCTGTCACTGGTCATCACAAAGAAGTGATCAGTGCCTGCCTCTCCTCTTCCCCTCATGAGGAAGTTGTAGACTTCAATGAGGTCTCCCCTCAGTCTCTCTTCTCCAGGCTGAACAGACCAAGTGACCTCAGCCGCTCCTCATACGGCTTCCCCTCAAGGCCCTTCACCTTCAAAGAGGCTTCCCCTCTTTGCCCTCCTTTGGACACTCTCTAACAGCTTAATATCTTTCTTCCATTGTGGTGCCCAGAACCGCACACAATATTCAAGGTGAGACCGCACCAGTGCAGAGCAGAGTGGGACAATCCCCTCCCTTGACTGGCTGGTGATGCTCTGCCTGATGCCCCCTAGGACACAGTTGGCCCTCCTGGCTGCTGCGGCACTGCTGACTCATATTCAACTTGCCATTGACAAGGGCCCCCAAGTTCCTTTCCACAGCACTGCTTTCCAGCACCTCAGTCTATATGATCCGGGGTTGCCCCATCAAGAGCAGAATCTTCAAACTAGACAAGCCCAGAGTTTTCTGCCACATCCCACTGGACATTCCTTCCAGCCCTTTCATCAGCTTTGTTGCCCTTCTTCAGAAGTATTCAAGGACCTTGATATTCTTCTTAAACTGTGGGACCCAGAACTTCTCATAGTGCTCTAGATGAGGACACACCAACGCTGAATACAGCAGAGTAATCACCTCTGTTGACCAACTGGTTATGCTGTGTTTGATGCAACCAGGAAGCAGTTTTACCTCTTGTCTGCCAGAGCACATTGCTGGCTCCTATCGAACATGCTGCCAACCAGCACCCCCAGGACCCTTCCTACAAGTCAAATAACAGAAAATAGTCCATATCTTGGAATAAGCAAAAGATTAATTAAATTCTAAGTAGGAGTTTTGGGCTTTAACTGTGACAGATGCTGTGTTTGCACCTGGAGAGTAGGGTACTTGGTCACTCAACACAGAAAGTGTTAGTACAAACATTCCCAAGATGTTGGGGAAAGAAAGCAAAAATGGCAACTTTAGGAGAGATGGACCCTTCCAGAAGTTCCTTCCATGATGACAACCAAACTGCCCTGAAATGGGAGCGGCTGACCAGCTTTATGGATATAGCCCAGGGCTGCATTTAAATGCAGAAATTCATCACTGGCCACAGCTCTTAAGTGACCATGAAACACAAGTGGTAAATGGAATAATAGTTCAAAATGGGGGATTTATTAGTTCTATTCTCATTTCAGATTATATTCACTCTAGGGGCAAGGACAACTGTCCTGAAATTATTTCCTTCTGATTGGGAACAACAGGGTTAGGTTACTTCACAGGCTACTATGGCATGCCCAATACAGGGTATTTGCTAACAGGCAATCAGAAAGTTCCTGAGCACAATCAACTGACTACACCCAGCAACATTAGAACATTGGACAATGGGAGTAAAATCTAAGAAATCTAAACTGGTTTAAAATTAGCTTTAAATTGTTTCTATTTCAGTATTTAATACTGACTGAAAGATTTCAGTTGACACAGTGTTGGGGGAAAAAAACAAGTTTTCTTCATATCTTTTTAAACAATGATTTTGTTCTTTGCAAATATAATCCAATTTTTATTTTGGCTTTCTCTATAACTCGGACTTTTATTTCAAAGTCTCATTTTTTGTCAGAGCAGTGAAGAAAACTCAATTTAAGATAGAACCTCAGGCATGCAGTATTTATCAAATGAAACTGAAAACATATTTCTTCCCCATTTCCCACACTATAAACATACACGCACAAATTCCACAGTCCTGGCCAGTATGAAGTAACAAAATGAGGGAAGTTTTGAAAATTAAACTTAAGCAACCTCAGTCCCCTGTCTTCCCAGGACTCAACACCTTGTGCTGCCCTTTGTCTGGAGACAAGTGCATGCAGGCGAGAAGCCCTCTTAGCCACCGTTCATCACTCCATGAGAAAAGAAGTGCAGTGTTACAGCTGGAAGGACATGAATAAGCCCTTCTGATGTAGTCCTCTGCCTACAGATTACCTATCAATTAGGTTTGGCAGCTTGAGTCTGAGACTGAGGTAACAAGTAACATGTTTGGTCCAGATGAGAAAGGTGTGGAGGGTTCAATGTTAGTGCAGTGCCATGCTCCCCTTGGCATGCCTTCTGCAGTGCCAGTGTCCCTGGAGCTGTAGCCTTTGTGGTTCCCAGAACCCTAACCCTAATCCTAAAGACAGCTGGGGGCTGAGGATGAGGTCTGCAATACCATGTTTGGCCAGGCAGAGAAATGACTAAACCAAGGTATCACACAAAAGACAACACTTCTGTTATAAGCAATAAACTGCTTTTCATTCACAGCCTCCCAAGGGAAGGTGCAGAATTGGTTCAATCTCCTCAGCTCCCAACATTACATTTATCTCAATATATATTTATAACATTCTAAGAAAGTATATAATTGCAATCACTGCAGAATAAATTCATATTCATTAATTCCTACAAAAATATGATGGACATCATATATTAAGAATAGAAAGCATAAACAAACCACAGATTACTTTAATTTCTCTGATATAAAGCACTGAAAGGATTGTGTGCTGTAGAAGAGAACCCTGCCAAAGTAAGGGGGCATGCCTGGGCACTGAAGAATTAAGCATTTGGTTAAGTTTGTGGGACAGGAGACCAAGAGAATTGTAGAGACTAATACAGTTAATTTTTTCCAAAATGGTGAAAGAGGTGCCTGGCAGGGCTTTCCCATGTCCCTTTGACTGCACCACTGCATCTATTTTTTCCTTTTCTTCACAGATTCAAGTTATTCAGTATTTAAACTGCACTCTTTCTTTTAAAATAACCTCTCAAGGATCAGACCATGCAGCCTCATGCAGCCCTTGGCTGAGGCAATGCTCCCAAAATTACGTCAAAATGGGAGCCGTGCCCAAGAAAGGACTATAGGATTCAGCTGTATGTGAAGAAAAGGCTTGAAATTATGGACCATGATATCAGGATAAGACTTTATATTTCAAACATATATTTATTGTTTTCACTAAATCACCAAAGAGTATGGGGAGAAGTGGGGGATATCACTGTAGAAAACCATATGGTACTTAGATTTCCAAGCCAGAATTATGTGTACTAAATATTTATAGAATCCAGTGATATTCTCTTCTTTCTGTTTATTCCTTACATGTCACCCACAGCAACTCTGGCCAAGCACCAGTCAAATATCCAAGCAAGTTACAGGCAATCTAAGCATGGGGAAAGAGAGAAAACAGATCACCAGTAGGTTCATAATTAGCAACCTAAACCTGGAAGAAGGCGCTTGGGAAGTGCTTCTGATGCGTCTGGATTCCAGCCCTCACCCCACGTCACGAGTGGTTTCAGAAATTGAGTTCTCAGTCTCTGCAAGGGGTAGGGAAGACATACACAGTATTTTTGGCTAGACCGAGCAGGGGCATATGTGGAGCAGCTGCAAAAGCAGACATCCGTCTGCTCTCAGAGACCAACATAGGAACAAAAACGCATCTCAGTGATGACAGCTAACTTGCTCCTGGTGTCTACTGGGTAAGCTATGTCTTCCTACCTGTGGCATGCAGGGCTGTTGTGTTTATTTTGCTTCAGACAAGAACAATGCAGTGTCCTACTTATCACCTTGTGCTTAGAAGAGTACTTGAAGGAGCTACTGAGGTACACAGAAGATCTGGGACATATCTTAATAAGAGTCAATCTTCTTATCCAAGGTCTAGCCTTGACATAGAAATCTTCAGGTCTTTTCCTCTTTCCTCAGCAGTCTTATTCCCTTCCCTGCTCCTACCTGCTTTCCTTTTCCTTTCAGTGTGAGAGCTACCAATCCCCAACTACCCCTTCATTCTTCAGGACTAATAAAAGGATTTAAAAAAAGCATAACGAGCCCAATACACAGTACTTTACTAAAAGGTGCAGCTTTCACTGCCAATTACCCTCAGCATCAATTTAGACAGAATGTGGGATGCTGCTTGTTGAACATCCTGCATAGATGTTGTTGCTATACAAAGTACGGTGCAGACAGGTCTTATTAGTATTATGTAGAGTGGAAGTCACCTACTTTTGTATATATACATAGACAACTTCAGATTTATAATAAATTTTTGCATACCACAAAAATAACAATAATTTCAGAATCAGATTGATGATATCAACCAAACGAAAGTTGTATCTTCAATACAGAAAATTCTTCCATTTTTATAATTACAATTTACTATGAAATTGGTATGCAAAAGTTCCTTTCTCTGTGTCACTGAAACAGCTATTTACAATGAAAAACATACTTACCAAATTTTGCCAAAAGTGTAATAAGCACACATCTGTTATTCTTCAAATATATATTTTCTAAAACAGTTGGTATTTACTTAACATATAATAACAGTTATTAAATCATTCTTATGTCTGTTTTGTGGAACTGTAATGTAAAGCATTACACATATAGGAGAAACATCACAGGAACAAACGTAAAAATGGAATAGGAGTGTTGTTAGTAGCTGAGTAGTTACTAGTCACATTAGAAACTACAACTCAGAGAAGCATAGTAAGAGGAAGACTGGAAGTCTGGAAACCCCACAGAACAATGAGTTTTAAGAGGTCCGATGCCTTCCATTTAAAGTTTTAAAATTATTAGATAATTTATAGGTCAACAAATATGTAATAACAGAAGACATTTCTGTAATCATTATTAAATCTACTGGACAAGGACATAAGCTTCATCATCTGATGGCTCAAAGTAGAGAAATTTAGGTGTTTAAAGAAGTCCTTCTTTCGGTTTTAATTTTCTGCACTGTGGCATCCTTTCTACATTTCTGCATTTCCCCGGTACTGGCTGTGGCTCGTTCCAGGCTCTGCACTGCAAGCCTCACCCCAGCCATGAGCTGGAAAAACACTACTGACTGCATTACAGGATAAGACCAGCTCCATGACTGACCTGATCCTCTTTCCTTTTGAATTTTAACAGACTTTGTGCATTATGCTCTTCCAATTGTCAGTGTAGCCAGGAAACAAGCACGGTCACTGTTAATTGTTCATAACTATTTCACTTGAAATCTCAAGTGAGCCTCCTAGCAACAGGACAAGAGGAAATGGCCTCAAGCTGAACCAGGGGAGGTTCAAGTTGGACATCAGGAAGAATTTCTTCACTGAAAAGGATGGTTAAACATGGGCAAGGGTTGCCCAGGGAAGTTGTAGAGTCACTATCCCTGGACATGTTCAAGAAACAACTGGATGTGGTACTTAATGCTATGGTTTAGTTGACATGAAGGTGTTTGCTCAAAGATGAACTTGGAGGTCTTTTCCAACCTTAATGATTCTATGATTCTATGATATACACTGGGTCTTGAATGTGACTGAAAATATCTTAAGTCTGTGAGATGAACAATGCCTTCTAAAACATATTTTTATCATTTTGGGAACAAAGTACAGCAGAGCTGGCTGCTTTACAGACATTTTTATGAGTATGTGGGTGCCATCTAAACAAGCCCCAATAATGAACAATAATTGCCATGTTAACATTTGCAAAAAAAGCCATCATACTTAACCATAAATCTACATTTTTTTGCTTATTAAAGATTATTAAAGAAACCCTTAAGGTACCAGTTTGCTTGACATTAAGGTATCATTCATGCTCAGCATTTTTGCTAAGCTTTTTTTGTTTCTTGTAGGACAGTACTACACAAGCTAGTATTTTCCATAATTCTGAAAATGTGTCCACAATTTTCTTCAGAAAATACAGTCAGGGACTGCAGTCTATATTATCTTGGACAAAGGTGATGACTACCATATTATGTTACAATTAGCTAATTTGTACTGTCTTGAAAAACAATCAATAATATAAAGGCTTTCATTTAAATCTATCAAACCCACATATACTCTTTTTAATTGAAAAGCTCTTAACTACACTCATTTCCTGGATATAAAGCTACTTTACTCGAGCTCCAGCATTTTTAATTTCCCTCGCACTGAAAAGCAGCATCCTCAGCTCACAAGTAATGCTTACATAAAAGCCTCACAGTCAAATCTCTTGGTGCCACAATGTTTTTCAGGATATGAAGACGACAGCAATGTAAACACTCTACCATTGCAGAATAAACACCATGTAGCCACAAAAGAGTGGTGACATCACCTGTAAATTATCTGGGCTTAATTTTCTGTAGTGTAAACTGACCGTCCATATCTTCTGTTCCTGAACCCACTCTAAAACGGTTTAGAGAAGAACATTTTGTATGAATCTTCCAGTTTTAAAGAAAAGATTATTCTTCCTTAGGACATTACTTAATATCTTCCCTTTTGCATGTAAAATCTTGCTTCCTCCTGAATGAGAATGTCCTTGCTCAAACAACACATTCAAATGCTATTGATACTCCACAGCTAACTCAGGTGTGCATAAGTCAACAGCTTGCAGAGAATATGTTTTTAAATAGCAAAGCCTGTTGCTTCTTTTCCTGGAGTTGATACAAATAACATAAGAACAGCTGTATTGGATCAGAGTTAATACAGATGTAGCCCACTATCCTGTCTCTATCAGTGGCCAAAAAGGGATTCCTACTGAAAAGAATAAGATTAGGGAAAGCACGTAGTAATACATACCCAGAATAATCTCTCAGGTCTGAGAGATTTGCAGACCTGGGATTTCTAGTTCTGTGACCACAAGTTAAGTGTAATTCTATCTAAGTGTTACATATAGCAATATGTATCCCTTTGTTTACTTCGGAATTTATTCCGATATAAAAAATACCTTAAGCAATAACATAAAATATGATATTAAGCAAATATTGTTATAAAGGAGTCCACACTGAATTTTGCATATATGTTACTCATCAGTCTTTTAGTCAACCAACTTGAGAAGTTGTGAATGCCTTGTCCCTGGAATTGTTTAAGGCCAATTTTGGTGGGGGTCTGAACAACTTGGTGTAGTGAAAGGTGTTTCTGCCTATAGCAGCAGGGTTGGAATTGGATGATGTTTAATGTCCCTTCCATTCTGTGATTCTGTGATTCTATAATATATCCATGTCATAAAAATGCTTGTGTTAAAAATATAGGTAAGATGACAAATATTAACCCCAAATCTTAATTGCTCTATCCGTGTGAAGGATTTATCTTTCTTTTTTTCTCTTTGCCGGTTCTCTGAAAAAGCTGGTAAGAGAACATACTTGCTTCTGTGATTATGGCAAGCCAAGTGCATTCAAATCTTCACCCCATCTGTGCTAACTAACGTGCTGCTTCAAATCAAATTACTCTAGGATGACAAGCAGCCTCTCAAGGTGCAGAAGTGACATTTGAGAGCCTTTCTGCTTTTCAAACAAGAGTGGCAATAATGGGATCTGCACAGTAATCTCTTCTACATATTTGCCTCCTCTCAGACAGGCTTCTCAGTCTATCAAGGATGCTTCATCTTTCATGTGGTACATACATTGCATATACCCAGCTATCATGGGTTCTCTTTCTTGCTTTGAAACTCAGTTAAAAAAACATTGACCATTTTCTGTTGACACTTTCAAAACACAGACCCAAGGTATCAATTCATTCTAGCACTCCTCAAAATTTTGGTTTTTTCTATTCTGATGGAGACAAGCAGGACCAACAGGTGCTAATTCATAATTTGGGTGATGGAAGAATCAGTAGTTTACCGTAGTGCCTTTCAGGCATGTTTGATGTCACGCAGAATGAAAGGTACCAAATCAAGGTACCAAATTGCATGTAACTTGGGAAAAAAGCACCATCTGTGAAAAATAACCTTTCAATGATATCAAAAGCAGCCACTGAGAATGTGTAATTTTCACTAATATCAAAAACTTTGCTTAAGTGGAGGGCAGACTCTTTTGCTCACCATTTGTCAAAAAATAAACATGACATTGAGCATCTGAATCCCAATATCAGATCACTTTTTACTGGGCTTGGCCTAGTTTAATTTACAAGACAGACATATGTTTGTGGTATGATGACCTTGTGGTTAAACCTTTCTACAAGAAATTCTTGCACTTGAGGAATTTTGCATATTGAATTTTCCTGTGATGATGAATAGCTCTCTGACACCTTTGGACCTCTTTCAATTTCATTTACTTTTGTCAAAAGTTTCGTGGAAAAAATAATATAAGTGAGAGCAATATTTTCATTCATAAGTAAGACTTGTGCCCAAATGGTGTGTCCCTTTTTTTAATACTAGCATGCTGTATAGTTGCCAACAAAAAACCACCACAAACCAAGTTCATATGGTGAATAAATTGCTTCAGATCGACTGGGGAAAGAGAAGAGGACACAAACAGAAAAGCTGAACACATGTGTGCATGACACTGCATGACTTCCTTTCTAAATTTGAGGTCATTGATAAATTCAGTCAACTAAAATAAATAATTCTGCAAATTCACCCATGCAGTTTTTCTTCCTTTACTTTTTGCACTGGTAAGGAAATAAATTTATGGCTTACCTTTCAAAACCAATCTGCCGTAATGTTTTCTCCCATGTTGAACCTATACAAAGAGAGAAAAAACAAACATCCTCAGTGAAGAACCTTTTTGGTATGAACACTCTTCTCCTTTCCTTGTGCAGCTGGGGTCATAAGGAGATTTTTCCACCCCTACAGAAGTACTTGTAAATAACATCTGTTTTCCCCCGAGTGAAGAACTGTTGAGAGAGGCTACCACTGGCTGACATAACTGTGTGGAGGGGTATCAGCCTATATAACTCCTTTACATTGCAAAGCAGATAGTCACTGCTACAGTTCACTGCAATTCCAAGGGTGGTCTCCTCTGCTAGAGCAATGTGATCTGTTCTTGACTCCTGAAAGTGCTGAGTTGGCATCTCACATCACGCACTCTTCACATTTCAGCTTTTCATTTTACTGTAGTGTTTGCATGATTCCTGCTGAAAGCTTTACAGCTCCTTCTGAAATCCAGGCCTTTTCATTTTAAGCAAAAGCATGAAGACGAATTTCTGCTTTATTGTTTAACCCTTCATACTCACAAAAACAGCTGCAAAGGACTCTTTCTCAAAACCCCACAAACTACTCAAATACACAGACTCATTCAAAGAATTTTCCTCAACATTTCTGATACACTTAATACAGATTTTACCTAGATTTTCTCAAAAATAACTCCCCCCACACTCCAAGTATTAGGTGAGCAGTTTTCGGCTCTTGGCAGGTTTTCTTGCTGATTGCCAGTCTCTTTTTTTCCTACCATTATTTGGTCATTATAAATAGAGGCTACTAATTGCAAAAATATCTCAAGTCATGCAGGTCTGAAGGCAAATATGTAGGAGGAAATGAAGCTGGTTCAGAGTTTGCTCTCTGACTTTTTATACTAGTGTGGGAAATGCAATAGAACTGAATGCCATGTAAGCAACTACAATTCTTTTTGAATGATTCATCTGAATCATTCACTGAAATTTCAAAATCAGCGAAGAGACAGTAATTCCAATTCCTGATGCATTCCATCACCCAAAGGGAAATATAAATTAGGAAAATTTAAAAAGGTTCCCTGTGAGTGACATTGAGTAGCACCACAGAAACTCAGAGACAAGTAGAAATGTCACCAAGAAGTACTGAGAAAGAGCGGAAATACATGAAGGGAAGCAACTTTGTCTGACTTAAATCAGGAGAATTTCGGGATTAGATGCCTATTGTGCAGCATGTGCTTATACACAGACTATAACAAAATCATGGATTAGATTCTTTCTACAGACAATCCAAGTCCTACTTGACAAATTGGTATGGAGAAAAGTGTTGACATAATACTATCAATCAGAAAAACCTTTGCATATGTATCCCTTAACATCATTAACTTTCCATTCTGTTAAAGGAATCAGTGACCTGCCATGTCTGTAGTATAGTATTTATCTCTAATCTGCAACATGTTAAATATTTGTCTAAGACCTAGTAAATGCTTTCCTTTGAACTTGGGACACTTCCTGACAATCCAGATAAGCATCTAAAAACTCAAGTTCTAAGAAATTTTGGGGTTGAGTGTTTTTTGTTTCATTTTTTTTTGTTTATTTGCTTGCTTTGTTTATTTTTCGTGGGGTTTTGTTTTGTTTAGGTTTTTTTGTTTGGTTTTGGTTCTGGTTTTGGGTTTTTTTGGACATATCAACTGAATTCTTTCTACTCTATTGACTAAACTTTGCAGTTTAGTCCAAGGAGAATGTGCTAAATTTCTAATATAATGACACAATTTCTCTGTACAATACTATATAGTATTGTACAGTATCTGGTTTGTAAATCACAGCTTAAGCAAATAAAAATCAAAATTAATAAAACCTAAAAAGTTAATTTCCTTATAAGCCTATGGTGTTCAAAGCTTCATTCACAGTTCCTAACTGGACAGCCACTCATCGAGAAAATATTGTGCTGTCTAAGCTGTGCTATTCTAATCTAGGGGAGCTGTATGAACTCCTCCAGCTGTGCCAGGGGAGATTTAGGTTCGATATTAGGAAGAATTTCTTCACAGAAAGGGTAATTAGACATTGGACTGCCCAGGGAAGTGGTGGAGTCACCATCTCTTGGGGTGTTTAAGGAAAGACTGGACATCTGTTTGACATGGTAGTGTTTGGTCACAGGTTGGACTCAATGTTCTCAGAGGTCTTTTCCAACCCAATTGATTCTGTGATTCTGTAACGGGTAGGTTCCTGGCCAGTTCCAAACATGGTCAGTATACCACATTATGCTCTTCTGGAACCCCTTCTTCATTTGACTTCTCACCATCAGTCGCTTCAAACTTTGGTCACACATGTTTTCAGCTAAAGGCTCTAAAATACTTTTCTAATGATCATGGCTAGGCTTCGCGAATGAAGATTTGGGAAGGGCTCTACCCACATTTGCTACAAGCTCACTGGTGGCTAAAAAGGCCAATATGAGATAGATAAGTCCGGTTGCAAAAGGCACAGCAGAAAGACTCCTTAGGTGGTATCGGCAAGACACGATTCTTTCTGCGTTGTCTTTTCTCCTCGAGAGTGATTCTGAGTGTGTTCTCACAAGAAGCAGCAGCATTATAGATGGTGTGTCTCCAGACCTCCCAATTGGAGGCCAGAGTAGACCAGTGATGTTGATCAACGTGGCTAGGGCTGAGATGTTGTTTCAGGGAGTCCTTGTATCTCCTCTTCGGGGCTCCTCTCTTGCGGCAACCGGTGGCAAGTTCATCATAAAGCAAGATCTTAGGGAGGCGGTGGTCCTTCATCCTTGAGACGTGTCCTGCCCAGCGCACCTGTGTTCTCAGCAACATGGCCTCAATACTTGTGACTGCTGTTTGTTCTAGAACAGACGTATTGGTCACATAATCTGACCAGTGGATGTTTAGGATTGTACAGAGGCAGCGTTGATGGAAGCATTCTAAGAGTTGCAGGTGGTGGCGGTAGATAACCCATGATTCGGACCCATATAAAAGAGTGGACAGCACAATGGCTCTGTAAACACTGATCTTTGTACTTTTCTTCAAGTGTTTATTTCGCCAAACTCTTTTATGGAGTTTTCTGAAAGCATTATTGCCTTTGCCAACCTGTTGTCTATCTCTCTGTCAATCTTACCATCTGAGGAGATGAGGCTACTTAGGTAATTAAACTGCTGGACTGATTTGAGCTCTGATTGGCCAATGGTGATATGGGGATGATGGAAGACTTCCTGAGGTGCAAGTTGATAGAGAACTTCTGTCTTCTTTAAGCTGACTTCCAGCCCAGAGAGCTCAGCAGCGTCTGCAAAGCAGGATGTTAAATGCTGCAGGGCTGCTTCTGTGTGGGCGATGAGGGTGGCATCATCAGCATAAAGCAGCTCCCGGACAAGATGATTTAAGGTCTTAGTGTGGGCCTTCAGTCACCTTAGGTTGAAAAGGTTTCCATCAGTACAATATGGAATGTAGATACCATCTTCATCATCAAGGTCTGCCGTGGCCCTTTGGAGCATCATACTTTAGGGCAATGGACACAAAGCTTTTCCATTCAGGACTGTTACAGCTACAACCAGTGACCAATGTAAAAACACTTTTAATTGTTCCCATTCAGTGCAAAGCAGGCAGAGACTTCAGGCCCATATCCAGCAGAGCACATAAGAGGCTTCAAAAGCGAGGTGGAGAAAGCTCTACCTTCACTTTATGGGGGAAAAAAAAAAGTCAAAGTCTGTTCTGGAATAGTTGAACAACGTCCACTGTTTGATCAGTACAAAGAGCTTCTACTTTGGCACATGTATGTGCTTGTGGTGGGGCAAGACTTCCGCCTGCACAACTACATACATACAATACCTTTCATCACACTGAGTTCATATTTTATAAAAAGAAGTCCTCTACATCTTTAAGGCAGGACAACAAACATTCTCACATACATTTATTTCAAATAAATATGAAACCCAAAAATAATGTGTAGCACGTGAATCATCAAGATTTGATTGAGATAAGTAAAGACCTACTCCATTAATGTCTTCTATTATAAGTTACCCCCCAAACGCAACAACTTCTGGAGTATAACTGGTTTCACCCAGCACTGATGAATTAAGTCATTGTTAAAAAGAGGACTGTGCCACTCCACAGGTAAGTGCAGGGCAGACACAAGCAATTCTCCATATACTTTATGCAATCCTGTTGGCTCTGGAAGAGTAGCCAACGGGTTTTGAAGTCTGAAGATTTGATGAGTGTTGAAGAAGCGAAATATGAACTTCTTAAAGCACAGGCTGGTACTGGCATCTTTAGCCAGGGTTTCTATACTTTCCACTGTTGTGTATATTAGTGTATGAATTTTTCATCCCATGACTGGCTATACTTCACTTGTACGATGTATAGAGAGTCCTACTGAAGAGAGAGAGGGAGAGAGAAAGAGAGAAAGGGAGAAAGGGAAAAAGCAAAAGAGAAAAGGGAATTTTCTCCATTGGTTTAAAATAATCTTTTGGCTGCAGCTGCCTACCAGAATGCGACTCCTCTAAAACAAAGCCTGCCAAGAACACAACTAACATATATTAAAAAAAAAACACACCACATCTTTTTCTGTGGAGTCTTATTTTAAAATGTTTATGATCTAAACATTCTGTTTTAAGACTTAACCAATTCCATTCACAATAGTATCAACTTCTACACTACACTAACAGCCAAAAGTAAATACCCTGAGGTATTTAGCAGCACTGAAAAGAATAATGCTATTAAAAGTCTAGAAAACCTATTATTTGATTTAAACCTTACCCATTGCTTCCAAAACATTAGACAAGATTTAAGTCACGTAATTCTCATTAAAATCAAAAATGGACTTATTCAAGACATAAAGATTTGATCCCGCTCCCAAAGAAATCAATAGGAATTTGGCTATTCAATTCAGTCTTTCTGCCTGCTGGGACTATGGAAAATATTCACCTGTTGACTTTCAGAATCAATCAACTGCTACACTTGAGTTGCTAAGTTAATTTGGCTTCCCTTTGCTTTCTGTTTTTTACCACTACATCAAAAATACTGTAACTGTTTATAAGAATGTCTTAATCTGGTACCCATGTAATTAAGTTTTTGTTCCAAATATTTGCCCCAGATTATTCCCATCTATTTCAAAGATTCTGTTTCACATTAACAGCTCTAGCTTTAAAATTCTTGAAAAAGATGAACCATAATGCAGTTCCAAAACTACTGCTCACATTTAATAGGAACAATGGTAAAATGCACATCATGGACACATATGCACTCAACAAAATCCTAGCATGAGAATGAAAGTATAAGAATAAAAAATTTAATAAGATAAAATTAAAAACATCTTGCTGAAATGCACAGTTGTCTTCTTTGACAGGTAGGCTTCCATTCACATGGCAGTTTCCGTATTTGGTTTGGTTTGATTACAACTCTGCTTACTGTGAACTTGCTACGAGCGAGAAGACTCACAGTCCACTGCTTGGTTGCTTGCCTTTACAAACTGTGAAGTTGCCCAGCTGCTGAAGTGCACTGGTGGGCATAGGGAAAACACAGAATAACATATCCATAGAATCACAGAATAGTGGAATACCAGGTCAGAAGGGACCTCTAGGGTAATCTGGTCCAGCCTTTCTTGGCAAAACCATGGCTAGATGAGATTGGCCCAGCACCCTGTTTAGCTGAATCTTAGAAGTGACCAGTGTTGGCAAAAATATTAAGTGATTTTCACCCATTCATGGAGGTTGCACAGTTATTCACTTTGAGCCATATCATGCCCTATCTGCCAGTACAGCAGAGATCTGCAGCAGCTCAGGGAGAAGCCTGGCATGAATTGTAAATGCATAGCAGAAATACATGCCTCCTTTGCCATGCCCGTTCAGGTATGCCTGAAGGTCCCTGCTGATCCTGTGTTCTCTATGACTGTGTGCAATGATTATCCACAGCCTGCTGCCTTCTCACTTCTCCAGAGTTAGTGGCTACTTTAAGAACTACATGCTTGTGTCTGGCTCCGCTCTTCAGGCTTTCTAACAGTAAGAATAATAATTCTTGCATTCTTTGCTCACTGTGATCTGACATCAGGATCAAAGGGCAAAATACAGCTTAACTGAACCAAAAGGCATTGTTTGACGTTTTTCAGTAAGCATTAAGGGAGTCTGTCAGAATTCAAGTATACAATCGGAATAATATGAAGATCTCCAAAAACTGGAATAGGACAAAATATCTGTAAATTCCATTGACTCAAAAAGACTTTTTTGGAGCCTGTCAATGGGGTAAACAGAGAGTCACCCAGACTCTCTGAAGGAACTATCAAGGCACTAGAAATACCATAATCACGCTAAGCTCATCAGAGTTACATGCAGGAGTGACCTATATAAACATGTTATGGTATATTAGAAACAGGTAATATTCTTGGAATAGTAACTGCATTGATCTCTAACATTTTGAAGGAAAGTAGTTTCAGAGGAACAGCTGAATTTGCAATGGTCAAAATATTCCTATCAATTTCAAAATTTTGATCTAAACCCTGTGACACTTACTAGTATTCTTCAAACCATGAAAAATAAAAAAGGGGAAAAAAACTCTTTCACATACTCAAGAGATACAAAACAGCAATACAGAATACTCTAGAAATTGAAAGAAACACTTTGTTAAACCTTTCCATTGCGGGTGTCACTTCTTAATTCTGTTTCTCAAAAAACTTGTATCTTCCAAAAAATCAAAAAACTATGTTTTTTAGAAATCCTACTTTTTTGCTTTTTAACCAATATAAACCCAGAGATTTTGTGAAACCAAATAGTAGTTTTGACTACAGAAATGCATATGGCATAGGAAAGCACTTTTTCTTACTCTGCACAGTATGATAGAGGCATTGTTAACACTTACTTACCTGTACATTGTCTATGCAATAGTTAGTTACATAAAAAGGTGATGCACAGAAATAAAAATTTCTCTCATGAGAAGTGGTATCAGATAATGCTACCACGGCATTTAGCACCTATCTGTCTATTTTGAGAAATAAATCTCTCTTACACTTCCTATTCTCTTGATTCAAACTACCTAGACTGCATCCTGCACTCATCACTTCGTAATTTTATCACCACAGTCTATCATCTGGGATAATGATACGACTTTCTTAATAGGACAGGTTACTATTCTGCTGTGTCCATGCTGATGTTTTAATTCAGAACTGGAGAGTATTTCTTGGGCAAACCTCTACTATGCTTTGGTTTGCACAACCAAGTGATCTTAGAGTGCACAAACTGGATTCGTTTCACATGAAACTAAAGCTGCATCCCAGGGACACAACTGCCGTGTTTCAGTCGCTAATGGGTATTTGGTCTGTGTGACCAGAGCAGAGCTATTCCACAGTAAACCTCACTCACACCAGTCCTTAGGACTGTTTTCTGGACTGTATCCCACCCACTGCAGTGAATCTTCTTACTGCCCTAAGAGTACAGAGTTGGACTGGATGCTAAGCACTGTCACACTCCCTATAAAACCCCAGGGAGCCAGCTCTGTAAGGCATGAGAGCAGACTATTTAATTTTTCAAACAACTTCTCAAGGGGAAGGAATAAGGGAAAATCTGGGCTGTTATGGTTTGATGTGCATGCTGAAGAGACTAAAACCACCAGTAAAATAGAAGCTTAGGGTCAGTCCAGGATTCTGTCTAGATGAAGAAACTGATTGCTGAATACATACCAAGAAAGAGGTCATATCAAGAAGAAATATCAGATTTTGCAAGTCTTTACTTGCCTTCCACTCATACCAGCTTTCAACAGATTTTTGACTGAATAAAGAGTACAAATTTGATCCCTCCACAATAATGTCATGGGAAAGATTTACTGTGTATTTTCTCCTGTGAGGAAAATAATACATTATTATCATGAGATACAGAAATTGCTTTCCTATTAAAAAAGAAAACTTGACTCATTCCATGTTAACCGGAAAAATAGTCATCATCAAAAACACTACTTCTCCTCTAAGGAGATTTTAATGAGTGGGAACTTTTACTAATAAAATAAGCGGACGAGGAATATAGAACAAAGTGCAATAGTACTGACACTGTATTTGTGTGTGTGCACAGAGATGCATATTGGTTTAAAATGAGTATTAAGAAGACAATGGATATGCTAATGTGAATAACAGCTGTATGTGACAGTCACCTCTTCCAGCCTGTGGCTTCCCTGGGAACTCTGGTCATCCAGAAGGGTCAGCAAAGCTCCCACCAATAAGTTAGGACCCTAAAAGCAGCTGCTTCACAGGCCTTATCCATATTCTGGAGGTTTTGGGTTTTAGGTTTTTTTCTGGATCTTGATTAGCACTTATAATTGCAGGGATGGGGGAGGATTTTTTTTTTAATTGAACATTTAACTTAAGCTAACATAACGTGAAACATTCAATAGTGCACCTAGGACATAATTGATCCAGCATCTTACTGGAGACAGGGGCAGATCCCAGCTCACTTTTTGTGATGGTAAAACCAATGCTACATAGTCTGTAGAAATAACTGGAAAGATTTACATTGAGCTAATAGGCTTTCATAGTTTGTAGAAATGGGAAAAAATAGCAATAAGGAACAGTAAAAGAACAAAATCACGACGATGACCTGCTAATTAAACAGCAAGTTAAGAACATGTGGAAAAAATAATAACTTGGAAAAAGAAAATTTGAAAAAGTACACTCTACATTTGTTCTTCCATGACAGATTTGTTTAAAATTATACAGAAGTAAGAAACCAAATTTAAATTGGCTGAATTCTTCACCTATTTTTTGAATCAGATTTTTACAAGGATGATAGGTTCCATAGTTTTTGTAAGAATCATGACTTCTTTTGTCTGCTTAGATAAAGTATATCAGAAACACTTGGAGGCAATCTTCCCCTGCAAAATATGCACACTTAAAACCACTCCTATTTTAACCTCATTTAATTTCAAATTTATTTTCTCAATGAGGCAGCAAAACAGCAAAACCCAAAGCACTAGAATATCCATGGGGAATGTATTTCAGATGAAACCTGATATAGCTAGTTAATGGAAAGTACTTCTTTGTTGTTTTTTTTATCTTTTATTTATCTATTAGTTTGCTCTAATGGTTGGTTAGTGGTTTTTAACCCAAATTTCCAAGGTTGCTGCAGATATGAATTCATTCTGCCATCTCTTACTTTTCTTTTTGAAATAGAACTGCTCCCCTTTCCCTCTTACAGTAGACTGCTGCAAAAATGGATGAAGAAAAGGACACAACATGCAAAGCAGAACTTTGTAGGTTACCAGCACAGAATCCCATTGTGGGAATAAAGGGGGACACAATCAGATGGTCCCCAGATATGACCAATAATTTACTCTTTTTTACAGCAGAAAACAGTGTCAGGGCTCTGGTGAACAGCCTTGAAGGAAGGCAACTTTTCCTGCTGTTGCAATGGGGAATGTCAACCTTAAGTCAGAGAGTGACTGAGTTTAAGAGTATCAAAGGTCTGCTCCAGACCTTCTGAAAGAAGGTCAAATAATAACTAAATGGACCTTTTTACAAATACGAAATATAGTCTTTACTTTGATTTTCAAAGTAAAAGAAAACTTGTAGTAAGTTTTATTTTTCATAAATCTAAAGAAAATAAGATTTTTCTTCATTTTTGTTGGCAGAGAAATTCACTTCTACCCCAAGCAACTCCACTTTGTCTGCTAAAGAGTATCTTAGAGACAAAGTTTTAACTTCAGAGTGTAACTGACGGGCATCCTTCCAATTTCTAGAGCTACCCTTGTCTTAGTTTTATTGTAATATAATATACTGTTATGAATAATAATGTCGACCTAGTTTTCCTGCAGTGTTGAATTTGCACGGCGTACCAGTGCAAGGAATTTGCTTTTCATTGTCTCATTTTCTCTTTTTGTCTCATCTGAAGAAGGGGAGGTGGGCAAATGTTTCTGAATTTTGCAGTATAGGTGCATGGGAAGGGGGAGATAAATAACAAATATGTCTACAGTAGCACATCCGTATACAAGAAATTATGGATGAGACAAAAAAGGATAGGAAACTAGGAAATCTTGCACAGAAAATGGAGGCATATTATGATGACAAAAACATCATTCCAGTGGTGGTATCTGTGATACCACTAACATACTCCACAGTATGTAAACTGTGCCTTTTCTCTCAAATTGCTTAATGGTTTTTTTAACATTACTTTTCCTAGAGTTAATAAAGAACCACTTCATTCACGTGATTACGCTCACAGATTAAGGAAACACTTGCGTATGATGAAGACAGCAATTTGTTGCACAAGGCATAAGGTCCTGCCCATATTCACATTTTTGAGGAAAAAAAACCTTCACCCAGATGAGTTGCTTCAGCAACTAAAATGACACAAGTACAAAGACCTGAAGTGCAGTGTGAACAAGGATATCCAGATATCCAGAATAAACTGGCTTGAGATGTATACAGTCTTAGCACACTACCTTCCACAGAAGCAGAAACTAGCACTTGAAAACTCTCCTGTCTGCATGCCATCAAGAGAAGGCAGCAGTGCTGCACCAGGCAGCAAGTCATTTGGGGCATGAAAGCTTACTCCCAGAAATCTCTTCAGAGGAGAAATTTGGATCCACAAGGATGTGCTCCTCTGGGCAGTAGTGTGACACAGGCATGCAGACTCAAACAATCAGGATAGGCCAATGATACCAGCAGACGTTATTTTTCCTCCCTGGCAAATTAGCCAGTTCAGCTGACAAGTATAATAAAACATGTATTCACTGAGCAAAGAGTTTTTCTTGGTTTAATTTTCTTTGTCTTTGCAGACCTTACAGTTCTGTGATTTCACTCAATTTTTCGCAAAGATCTAGTCTGTGAGATCAGAAAGGAGAAAGCTCTTCCGCCTTCCAGCTCCCATTCCTCTCAGAGATAGCTGACTCTGTAGCTATAAAGCTTCTCAGGGAAAACAAAACAGTAAAAAAACCTGGGTAAAACAGAAGGCTATGGAGTGCCAGTTGCAGACTCAGTCCAGTTCTTCACTTCCAGACACAGGTTGTTTTAAAACACTGCTGCCACTGGGTGAGGACCCCATACAGACATGAGGGTGGCAGGGAGGAGTTTGGGCAACTAAAACTGGTAAGACATACCAACAGCAGAAAGACCTTCCACCCACCTACACTTCTCCTTTCCAACTCACAAGCACTCAGATTTTGGTGTCCCCTTCAAGCCAGGAGAAATGAGAATCATGCACTTTGCCTCCTGCAACCCATTCCTCTGCACACCTGGAACATCTGCTGGATTTCACTATCACTTGAAGGGAACAAGAGCCACAGGTAAGTATTACTGATCTATGCTTTGTTTTATTTAAGTGCTCATGACCTCTAGAATAGCAATGGTCGAGGCACTAGAAGTGCCCAGACAGATTCCATAAGGTTCCACTGCTATGTGACTGGTTTTAGTTTCGTCTCTAATAGATTGCAGTTTGCATCCAGTGTAGTAGGAGATCATTTCCCAACACTTAATTAGTTTTCATTAATGCCACAAATAGCATGAGCATTATCAACAAATAAAGGAATCACTGAGTTGCCTAATAATTTCCATTTTTAAAAGCACTCTATGTCTTTTATCTTACGTGCTTCAAATAGTTTACAAATAGTTTGCTCTTTCTACAGTTACTGGCCTAATTAGGAGCATTAGGAGTAATTTCTCCCCATTTACTTTACTTGGCTAAAGTAAAGTAAACCTAAGCCAAAAAAAAATCCATAAAAGCACTGAAACTTCTGCCATTCTCACAAGTTATTAGATGACAAGAGTATTCTCACACTTATTTCAAGTGTGGTTATTTTGTCCTCACTGCAATGTGTTTTATTTAAGTGCTTCATTAGGGTATTAACAGAGTCATACCTTTTGAGTAAACACTGAAGTTAATGATGAGAAGTAATAATTTCTTACTCAGTAGAGATTTTTATGTTACAGAAATAATGGGCAATTTAGATGTGTGACTCTCAAATGTATTCTTAAATCAGGTATTTTATTTATTCACGTGCTGCTTCATTGCCTTTAGAAGTGATAGTAATCACTAATACAAAAAGAGCAAACACTTTATTGTTTGCTTCTTTTCAAAGATACATGGCCAACAACAGCAATGCTTCGAAGCTAGTGCCAGTTGGCAAGTTTTCCCAATCCAAGCCAAGCAGAGCTGAAGAACTGGAAGGTCCCACAGTGGAATCAGTATATTAAGTGATGAAGCACAGGTGCAATATTAGAGAATAAGCAGTTTATGAAGCAACTTCATGACTATAAAAAAATTACTGGAAATATTCTTGTTGTGCTCAAAATAATACACAACAAAAATGTTACAGTTCAAGACAATGCATCTGAAGGATATTGGCCCAGTTTCTAACTGCCTCATCCCAAACTTTTCTCTGCATTAATTTTAGAAAACTAATACACTGAATACACAAATCTGGGCATCTTGGAAACATGTTCTATAAAGCATAATGGCTGTTAAAATTTATTGTCTTTGCCAGCCGGCAAAGTATATTTTATGCAGTTGCAAATGTGAGCTATTCACAGTAGTGGAGGACACTGTACCTGTTACGTGCTGAAATAAAAGCAGAGACACAGAGGAGAGAAAAATATTACACTTGATAGGAAAATGGGCTGAAAAGTATAAAAGGTATAGATTACTAACAAAGAACAAGTCATACATAAAAACATGGATTTCTATTGGAAAGAGATATAAATTTAAAATTCTGCACTAAAACTAAACTTAATTTTGATCTAAATTAATCTAAACTTCGTTAAATCAGCTTTTCTCTGAAGTGACTTCTTTGAAGATATTTTGCATGATAGAAAAAAATAATTCACAGTCTAAAATCTGCACATCACCCTTTCTAACTAGGATTTTGGAAAGCAAATTCAGTGGTGGAAATAACTTTAAAAAAAATTCTATACCAACACTTTGATGTGTTTCAGTTTTTACAGTCAGTGAATGTAAAGTACTAAGACTTCACCTGTGATCTCAGTAATATTTCATCGAGCTTTAAAGATTAAATTTTCTAGGGTGGATTTCCTCGAGTTTTTATACCTTTGACATCATCATCATATCTGCATAGGACAGAAGGACAAAACGATGCCTAACTGGCAGAGAGCTCCAGAGAAAAGGGCAGAGAGCTCCAGAGAAAAGGGCAGAGAGCTCCATGTACTATTAACAAAGCACATGGAGATGCAAAAGGAGCTCACTTCAAAAGGATGCTGCATCTGTTTTGCTCCCAGATGTTTGTATTATGACATCTAGTCTCCAAAATAAGGCTGCAAAGCAGATAATACTGAAACACATTTGTGATCTCACACCTCACACCATCCCAGAGAAAACCAAGCTGTAACATCAGCCACATCTATCCACAGCCAGGTATGTACCCACTGGCATATCAGTGGAGGTTTGGCGGCAGTTCCAGGCTGAAAGCATTTCCCATTTCTCCCTACTCAGAAGTCCAGTGGGAGGATAAGTCACTTATGGAGGCTGTTCCCCACTGTCCATGCAGCTGTCCATGGACTGAACTGGGCAGTCACGACAGGAGGGCAAGCGCCTCCTGGCAGGTACACAACATGTCCCCACTGCAAAGTAAAAACATCATCTAAGCATAGTACAAAATGCTAAAATTCATAGGTTTAGCTCATATGGCCATTCACTAATAATTTCCCTCATGTTGCTCATGCAAGTTTAATAACATATGTCTCCATGAGTCTTGTTTGAAGGGTTATTGTGGATATGCTACTCTGAAAAAATGTACTTTGTTCCTACAGTCGAGAATGGATGAGATTTGCAGTGGTTCAGCAAAGTCTTGGCAGACAACAGTCAGCCTGGGATATATCTACACATCAGCTTTTATAAACAGCCTATGCATTGTCCACTGTTGCAGTGTAAATCAAGCATGAAAACTACTCCCACAGACGAAAATAATTTGAGTATCCTCACTGACAGAACAGAAAATTGTATCACCAGGGCAAACACTTAGAAAATTGAAACTAGAGGAACTACATGCACTTAAGTAGATGTGCAATATGTAATCCCTTCAGATGATTCAGAAATCTGTAATCTCACAAAGACCAACCTTCCACAATCTGCATAGATTTTTGGTTTTAAGTGTCAATATTATAATTATGTCATTCATCCTTAGCAAAATAGCAAAATACAAAAAAGGGGTCAGTGGATGGCTTAGCAAATATACAATATAACAAAGCTTTAAAGCTACTGGTCAGACTAGAAAAGTTGGGAGCAAAAGCAAATATGACTTGACAGATACTGAGTGCCTCCGGGAAACATTCCCTGACTGCTGAAGCATTTTGTTAAATGTTAATTCTACTACCAACTACCAACAGTTAATTCTACTACCAACTGTGTACACCAGAAAAGACACCCAAAAAAGCAGCAAATGCCCAACCTAATGGGACAGATTTTATGATTCAAACATTTGGGCTTTTTACAAGGGGGAAACCTGTTCACTATTAAAACTTTACTCAAATTCACCTGACATCTTCTAGAATTTGAGTGAATCACACTGCTAACAAAAGAAGCAAGTCTTTACTGCGACTGTTATTTGCCCTTTACAGAAAAATAATGACATGTCAGTGGCCGCATCTTCAACCCACAGAAAAGTGAACTGCACTCCCTCTTCTCCTCCAGTACTCCTCAGCCCACCCTAATATTCTACCTCTATAATGGGAGGGAAGATTTGGACTCTTCATGACCCTTGCTTCAAGCACTAATCATACCAAAAACTCAATAAAGGCAAAACTTCTGAGGAAAGTAAAGCCAGCTTTTCAGAGGAAAAACATGGGAACCCCAAGAGTAGTCCACAAAGGTCAAAGGAAATCCCTTACACCATTAAGGTTGGATGTGCAGGTAGACAGAGGAGACGTTTATTTTATATATCCCAGTTCTCCACATCTTTCCAAGAACAAAGATGACTAGGTCAAAGTCCCTGCAATAGGTTGACCCCACCACCCAGTATTCACTGCAGCTGTGGAAGAGGAGCTGTATTGAAACTGCTCAAGAATTTTACTTCTCTCTCAGGATGTAAAAACTGGCCACTCTAGTTTAAGGGGGGGAAAAAAAACAAAACCAAAAACTTAAAAACTATTTGTGTATGAAAAAAAAAGAAGAAGAAGCAGATTATTAATCCTACTTATTTTCTTATCTGGCATTAGTTTCACATCACTTGAGATTTTAAAGCAATTTTTACCTTTAAGCGAATACTGCTCAACTCAAAATTATGTATAGAATTAAGAATTAATTCATGAGAGAGATTTTAGCCTTTGAGTAGATTTATTCACATTAGTGCCTCATAACGAATTCATTGTTGAATTAGTAATACATTTGTCAAACCTAGTAAGCAATTACACTTAATACTTATAAAACAAATTACTGCTCCACTTCAGAAGGCGAATAGCAAAAGTTTGGCATGAGGTTCTAATTATCTACTAAATGTAAGTCATGCCAAAACAGGTGGGACAAATCACGTCTTAACTACTAATGTGACCCTACTGAATACAGCTTTCCTACATCGCTGCACCAGTCCTGAGAGCAGAGCCCCCAGCAGGATTTGTACAGGTGCAACAGCCAACCCACAGGCAAAAAAGTCAAAGGGTCTCAACTGCCAAATGAGAACAAACTCAACAAGCCAGTTCAAGTGATTCAGCCGAGGGAGTCAAACCAGAAAATAACTAACAGCTTCTTTTCTGTACCACAGTGAAGAAATAAATACGCACACAGCAAAAATTATACCAGCACTCCATACTGAGCTGAGATATAAAAAACCTGACACAAACAAGTGACTTTTGGTCGATAGGTTTTCATAGATGAACTATGGACCCTGAAAGATGCTACACACCCCTACCTCCTACTAGCTCACTTTTGGCAGTGAAACAGACACGGACTGACACTGGAGATTAGGTTTTATGAAAAACCTGTTAAATAATTCAGGGCTTTATCTCTTGCACAGCTGCTCTCCTGCAGTTTTCATGGAGTGATGTGGGGGCTATGAACGGAATTAGCCCTTAGATTTGAGAGGCAAATCTAATTTTCTATTACATTGTATGCTGAAAAGTATGCACTAAAAGTGATACAAATACTGGATTTCACAGAGACAACAAAAAAAAATTAGAAGTATTAAAAGGAAAATAAAGAGTCACTTTAATATGTTTCTATCTCACACTTCAAAGGGAAGCCACAAAACAAATTCTGCACTTTGATTTATGAACAAGCTCATGAGAGATCTACATGGTTTTCCTTAAGACATCTTGTATTTTGTGCATTCCTATGCCAAGAACTCAATTCCCTCAATTTACTTTCTAAATTCAAGGAAGATATCTCTTCTGGTTGATTTGCTGACATCAGCACTAAGGGCCAGTCAATGGTGAGATCCAGCTGAGGGGGCTGTAAAAAACCACAGAAGTACACAGACAGTGATTACCTTGAAAAATCTGCAATCCAGACAGGATAAAAAAGCTGAAGGAAATGTTAAGATACAGTTTATCAGGAAAGGCTAAGAGAAAAAGAGGTTCTACGCTGTATTGAGCTGGGGCACAATACTGAATCATGAAGTTCAGTAATGTGCTTCTGCAGCTTCTCATCTTTCCTCAGATGGGTGGAAGTTTCTCTATAGGTAGCTCAAAAGTGAGAGAGACACTGTTCATCTCCTCTTGTATCAGGCCCAATAAACCTACACGTTTCCTAAATACTCTCTCTTGTTCTTTCCTCTTTGAAGATGGCCTAAAAGAATGGCTGTGGATGATGACTGTGACCTGGAGGAGCTCCTCTGTCTTGAGCACAAATCTTGTATAAAGTAAAAAAAATAAAAATAATGACTTCTTAATTTACTGTATATCACACCTCTCCCTCTCTCCATCCTATTTTCACCATTACTACTGGAAGTCAATGAAAAAGAGAATTTTTTTCACCACTGCTTCCAAGTACCTCAAAACCGGACATTTGGAACCTCTGCATATGCCTAAAACATACCAGAGCTTCTGGCTGTTGGAAATGTTATAAGAATTTTTGGAGTGAGCTGCTGGTGTCCATGCAAGAAAAGTGTATTTGCCAAGAAGTGATATCAGGATTATGAGAGTCAAATTACTACCAAAACAGCTTTTTATTTTTATGTTATTTTCAAGAGATTATTCTTTCACTGTCAACAGAAAGGGCCCACAAAAATA
Source organism: Lepidothrix coronata (assembly GCF_001604755.1). NCBI lineage: Eukaryota > Metazoa > Chordata > Aves > Passeriformes > Pipridae > Lepidothrix > Lepidothrix coronata. The sequence goes on along the minus strand of NW_016690255.1, from coordinate 6,996,624 downwards.
CTCAGGTCAAATGTTTATGTGACAGACGGGTTAGCAATGGCATTTGCACTTCTGCAAGAAGTGTGAATTTTGGGAGACCTCCTGCTGATCGCAAGTCAGGAATCAGAAATGCAAGCAAAAGGAGAAAAATAAGGTATTCCATTAATGCAGCAAGTCAGATATCTGCAGCCAAAGGATGAGGGAGGGTCCCAGGATACGTGCAGTACTGCAAGAGGAAATGCACTTCAGAAGAAATCCAAATACAACATGCAAGATATGTTGGGCTAAGTGAACACAGATGGAGCTAATGACTGCCACTTCCACAGAGACTGACTTGTGTTTGGTATATGGATAAAGTAATTAGCCAGTTAAGAAAATTACATTAGATGAGAAGTAGCAATAACAGTACAATGTTACACAAAAGGAACTCATTTCACAGATAAAAAAGGAAACGATCACCTGTTTTTCATGGTGATGAAACACTGTGAATTCACTACAGTGAATGAACACAAATGTGGAAAACACACCTCTGTCAAGGTTTGTATCTGATAAAAGCCAAATAAACTGAGAAAGGCCAATTAAATTCCTGACGGACGGACTGGAAACTGACCCTGGTGAAAGAAGTTTCTGTTCATGAACAAGCAGCATCTGCATCAGACGCATAATAGATCCACAGCTGAAAACGTCTGCAAATAGATACGTATTCCAAGTAAAGTTCTATAATGTTTATTCAGGACATTAAATGCTTAAATAATTATTACCTTGCTGCTTGACTTTTTTATGTATCAGTGTAAGTCTTCTGGAGTCTTATTTCCTATAAGCTTTTGCACTGATGAAATAGAATACTTTCTTCTAGAAAAAAACAGTGAGCAAGAGAGAGAACCAACACATGATAAATTGAAGAAAAGGTTTCCAAGAAGATCCCTGAGATAACTCTATGAAATCTGCTCCTGAAGGTACTAGTAGAAGTATCAGGGTAAGAAAACAGGTTAGAATGTAGATCGCTGGCTTATTAGTTTTATTTTAGTAAGAAATGAACACTCACAATGAGAAGTTTTCTCCCACAGGCTGGCAGGCAAGACATGCTCAGGACCACAACATGAAAAAGCTGTCTATGCAAGGAAACTTGAAAATCTTTTTTGTCTCCCAGTAACTGCACAATCTCTTGTGCCCCAAGGTGTTTTAACTCTCTATGGTAAACACACATCATTCTTGAATTGAATGCATTCTTCTATCACTTGAATGTATTTCCACAGCCATGATGACATTTGCTGACAAAATCCAGTCTAACTTATTATGAGTTGGAGTATAGACGTAAGACCAGGGATCATACCTGATTCTGATTATTCTTTATGTCATTTGTATAAGAGGATACTAGATTTTTGCTTTTGAACACAGTCTTATCTGTCACTCCTGTTGAAAAAAACCTCCTAATAATGATTTCAAGAAATTATTCCATTAGAGATTTCAACCTCATCTTTGTCTTTCTACAGGGGATGCAGTGTTTTAGGGCTTCCATACAGGCACTGTAGATATCAACAAAGGCCTGATAGCAAGGAAGCTGAATTGTCACGAACTCCAAGAACAAGAATTACAAGTGGGTATATCTGGACTGAATGCCAATGTTTAAACAGAAAAGCAATATTCAATTCCCCAGACAGAGCAACAGCATAGACAGACCAGTCACGGAGGTCTCCAAGAATAGCACAGGGTAGATGGAGTCACGCAAATACTTCTAACATAACGTACTTTTAGTGTGCAACAAACGTAATTAAGTTTAAAACAGAAGCACTAGGTGAGATAAGATACTGTCACACCAATTAAAAAAATGTCCAGGGGAAATGTATGTGAATGTATGAAAACATATGTGAATGTTGTTTATTTCAAAATCCCTACTATTTGACTCTACTCTACACAAAGAAGCACAAGCTTTCCAGTAACAGAGATCATCATTTAGAGACTAGCCAAACACTATCCAGAGAGATTATGACCTAACTATGCACATCCTGGACTAAGAATTTCAAAACAAAAAAATTCTCACTCACATTATTATTTATGCTGAAATATTACCTAAATTTTTGCCATTTCTGAGTTCCAAAATATACTAATCTTCTTCATAGGAATACATTAATTATTTCACTTTAACAGCTTTCATACACAACCTCCAACCGAGGAAGGAATAATGAGCAAACACATGTTAAGACAAAGTATCTAAAGAGCAGAGTGCTGATGATGGGTTTGATTTACATCTGAATGGATTTAGCATCAGCATTTGGAAATCGCAAAGTCTACATTCCCCTCTCCAAACTGAAATTTTTCAGCTCATAAACCTTTTTGAGATTCATAACAGCTTGCTTAGCAGTGTCTTCTGCACCCCATATGCTAGGGGGATGGGTTTTATTAATATCACTAGAAAATTACAGAAGCCAAGCTTTATGAGCAAATATAGAGGATACAACCTCAGAATCAAAACCATTCAAAAAAAAAAAGGCACAACTCCAAGGAGAAAGTAGCTATTTGTACCACCAACAGTAACATAAACCAAAAAACACGCCTCTGTAAACATTAGATCACTTTGGCAGCGCTGCTAACTCAAAGAAGAGAACATGACAGTGAAAGTTTTAGAGATGAATGTAGTCACTGTGTGACATGTAGAAGGCAGAGAGGGAAGGGAAGCAGAGCAAGTGAGAAATATTTTCTTATTTTCCATAATCTGGTAGGTTTTTCTCATATCTTAAATATCAAGACTCTATTGGCAACTCTTAGGAGACCTAGCATAATGTCATGTAAGCCTCATATCTCACCTTATTTATTCTTAGAACTAGATACTATAACTTTTCCCAATTGAGAACAGAAAGCAAGGGTTTGTGGCTGCTTTTCCTAAATACCCCTTGCATAACATGGGTAGATACCCAGCTAAGCCTTGCATTCTACGTCCATGGAACAGACTAACAATGCACTTTCTTGCTTTTATATACATGAAGGATTCAGAGAGGAAAAAAAAAAAAAAGAAAAAATCTAATGCATTTAGGAAAAAAATTTAGGAACTACCAGTTGTAGGCAGTTCTCTCTTGCTAACCCAGCATTAGGGGCACATCATTGCTGTGTATGCAGTGGCTTAACTGTAGCACCAGCAATGATATATGCAGGGTCACTTTTATGACTTTCAATGCCTCCTAATGAGATATTTATTTATTTTAAATTAATATTCTTTACATAAATTAATATCCTAGGAAAGTGCAAATACTTCGTGGTGTTTACAATAACTGTATTACTATACAACAAAATTTAACTCTTGCACAAAGGAATAAAATAACTTCAATTTATATTGTTGACACTCAGTATTCCCAAAATAACAAAGGTAATATTTTAACCAACTTTTGAGAAGTCTCTGAAATCAAGACTGCTTCTAGCGAAAAGGTAAAATTTTTTGTTCTTCTCTGAGAAAATTACATAGCAAAACACAAAAGTCAATTTTTATCTTTTAACTAAATACTTTACCTGCCAACATAATACAATATTTATTGTCAATTCCTGCAGCTGCTGTTATAGAACCTTTCACTCTTTACTATAGCTAAAAAAAAAGTGACTGGAACAACTGTGAACTATGAAGGGAAATGTGATATCATTTTCTTATTGTTATCCAGAATGACATGGGATAGATGTGGAAACCCATCTTTGACTTTTTCCAGATGTTCATGGAACTGTATCAGCATTCCAGCTTTGTTTTATGTGGACATGTATTCTGTGAACTTCCTTGCTCAGGATTTTCTTTTTTATCATATATGAGAGAATTTTGACAATGTTTCAGTGGGGACACGAAAAGTCATAAAAATAATTTAAAAATTCATGTATCATAAGTGTTGTGTAATTTAACTCGTGGAAAGCCTGTAGAGAGAACAGGATGGTAATGAACAGGTGGTACTTCACTCTTAAAGCAATGCAGTTTCATGAGCTGAAATTTATTTTGGTTAGAAATCTTCATAAAATTACGATACAATGAGACTGCGGTAGCAGAAGAGGAGGCCAGTCCTGCATGGCTGTAGAACTACTACATCAGGCAGAACCATGGCTCACCCCTATATGCCAGCAAGACAAACCTGATCTCAGACAACTCCAAAAGTTATTTACAAATTGCCCAAAATTCTTAATGAAACTTAGAGGTAGGACTAGAGAGAGGTTTTATTTGGTTTAGTGCTGTGACAAAAAAAATTATTTCTTTATGTTTATTCCCTCCCCCCAGATCTTGTTGAGGCAACAAGTTGCATGATTAGCAGCTTCAAGGATATCAGAAAAGCAAGTCCACTAATGACTCTGAGATGCTTAGCCAGAGACAGATGGAAAGTATCCATGTGTATCTGCTGACTTTCTCTTTCTCTTTCATGTATACACTCGTCTTGCATTTTTCATAACTATTGGACATCTTACCAAGAAGTGCAAGTTCAACAAATCACTGTTGCTCAGTATCTCTATTCTGCAGAAAACAGTTATTTACTGTGTGACAAATCTATGGATTACAATACTAAAACTATTTCCATTTTGATAAGATGACTTTTTTTTTCTGTTACATGTCAAAATATTGCATCCTCTGTAATATTGCCCAGTTTATACCTCTCTTCACATTTTTGGAAGCACCCACACTTGGAGTCAAAAGAGCGGACCTTCTATGCCGTTAACCACTACAGAGCACTTTCCTTCCTCACGGGTACTTATGGCTTTCTAAACTTTGGACAACTTTGTAGAATTTTATTATTGAAAAAATAGTGCTGAAATGTCCTCTTCCCCCACTTAGTGAGGCTGTCTAATTGGGTAATTCACTCAGCCTGATTCCTGAAAATGCAAAGGTTGATGAGCAGTACTAAAACTCAGAATCACAAAAAGCTCCTGCTGGACTCAATGAGGGCTCTGGAAATGAAAATGGGCACCATGAATGTTTATAGAAACAGAAAGAAATTGAGCACAGTCTGATACCAGATTAAAAGGCACCTCTTGCCCCCTTCAGACAGCACTTGTTAGTGTTTCTGCCAGTCTTGTATTTTATTCTTAGTCAAACATAAAACAACAGATAGCCAAGAATAAGGCAAGGGATAACTATGTAAATATTTATCTCTGAAATAATGAGAACTGGGAGACCAATAAGTGTTACAAAGTTGGAACTGTTGCCAGCACAACAACATCAGCTCCAATTCTTTTTTATTCGTGTCATATTTGTCTGGATATCATAGAATCATAGATTCACAGAATCATTAAGGTTAGAAAAGACCTCTAAGATCACCAAGTCCAACCATCAACCTAATACCATCATCACATTCACCACTAAATCACATCCTCAAGTGCCATTTCCACGTGTTTTCTGAAATCTTCCAGGGATGGTGCTTGTAAGACTTTCACCAGTATGTCTTTGTAATTCCACAAGTTTCACACTGCAGCTGTGTTTAATTACCACTCCAGGTGTATGTAAGACTTTTAGGATTAAAATCCAATTTGGCACCTGGACTGTGAAGTCTGTATTTCTAAGAATGACAGTAATTTCCTAGACTCTACAATGGAGCCTATTCTGTGTGTAATTTGAGTCCTTCAACATGTCTATAGTGAAGGTAAGAACAAGAGTCCTCTTGTGAAACATTACATTATTCACAGACAAACTTGTGGAGTCTAGATAGAGCACGAATTTCCTGGAATCTGCTATGCAGCCAACTGTGGCATCACCAAGAAACCACAGGGACACAATCCCATGGCCAGGTCAAACTTTGCTGGCTCTAAAGGATGTGTTAAAAACCATCCTTTTGCATTTCAATGTTCTAAATATCTGTGTAAAAAGAATTTATGTGCCAACCTTAAAAAGAATTTTCTATAGGATATTTTTTGATGACAATGAGTGTAGGTAAGGCGATATATGAACAAAAGAGCATAAAATGTTATTCAGTTCTTATCACTGTGTCCTTTTTATTGTGGGCTGGTTGTCTTTTGAAGAGTATTACTATATACTTAAATATACAAGTATACAAGTATTAATTATTAATTAATGTACTCTGAACTACAACACTACTGATTCCCTTCAAGAACTACTTCTATACATTGTTCTACACCTGAAAAAGCTCAATAAAATTCTTGTCAGCCATTGGCTGGAGTGCATGCATTTTGGTGTTTCACACTACTTCAGTGTGAAAAGAGTGTTAAAATTGTTTTCAGTTTTAAAATCAGCATTTGGTGATATCTGATGATAGTTGAAAACCAAGTTCATTCTCTTAATCACTTTGAAAGATACACAGTGTTCTACTCGCCCTTTCTAGACACAGAAAGACAGCATTACAGTTTTTTCATTTACTACACCTATCACTGGTGCTGTTGAAAATCTTTCTGTTTTCAAACTAGATGATGACATCTCTGAAATGTTTGTTTTGCTTTAAACAAAATCCCTAAAGGAATGTAGCATGATAAAATTCAGCAGTAAACACAGTATATATGGATGGAGATGGTGCAATGCTCCAGACCTAGATATCAGGTAAATACTAGAGCTAAAATGAAACAAACAAGGGATGTTTAAGACTTCGGAAATCAAGTTTACCCTTCAAAACTCGTATAATGAATTTTCCTCCTTCCAAAGATATAAACAGTATTTCTTCTTGTTTTGTGAGTGTTACAGAATTTTGCTTATTTAGTTAGTTCTTTGTTAAGCATAAGCATGACAGATGCACTGCACATTGTTTACGCAAAGGGTGTAAGGTACAGCGCTTTCTGGCGTCTTGTGTGGTAACTGATTCGGATTCGTATGTCTGGCAGAACTTGAAGGGAATGTTAAGACAGATTTTCCATTTGGAAGTAAACTCAAAGTATGTAAGTTCACATAGTATTTGACCCAGGTTTAGGACTATGTTCTAACACACTGATGCAGGAGAGCCCACCAAAGCATTTCATACCCAAGCCTGTGAAGAAAACATTTTTTTTTCCTGATGGCTTCAAGCTATATTTATGTGAGCAACGCCTTTCACTTTGTTTTACAGGGTGATTTGTTTTACATCACAACTTTTGTGAAGGGCTTAGTAAATTCAGTCCTTTCGATTCAAGGTTGGACTAGTTTTTGTCCCAAGCAGCCTCCAGCTCACACTGCCCAGGGAAGCCCACCCACTGGGAGTGCTGCACCACCAGGAATGGCTCCTCACAGCTGCCACCCCCAGACACAACACCTCACTTGTCCTTGCAGCTGAGATGTCCAACTAGTGGTCCAGCCACGGCAGAGTGGCTGTGGTGAGCAGCTGTCATCATCTCAGCTCAAATTCGCCGTTTGCTTCCCAGCTGAGACAGAAGTCATGCTGCTGATGTAAATCACCAAGAGGTGCAAAAGGATCAAGCCCAAGGGCTCTGACCAAGGGATAAAAGCCCCCTCAAACTTGCAATGTGGGTAGAAGCACACGCAAAGGCTCAGTGTCATACTAACTAATCAAGCCTTCTAAAAATACTCAACATGATTACATGACGAAGAGCAATACATAAAGACGTAAACAGCCAAACAGAAAAGACAGATCCTCAGAAATAAAGTGAAATATTTATTCTCAGACAAAGTATTTGTCTAAACAGTGTCCAACACACAAATATATAGTTTCCTACTCCCGAACAGTAATTCTACAGTAAGGCTTCCCAGTAAAATATTTATGTTACAGTGATTTGAATGATCAACAAGGGAACATTTCAACATGGTGCTTGCTCTACACCAGCTCAGAGATGCTGGTTGCTAAAGCACTGTAGTGCTGTCCTTATATACCCTATACTGCTACAGCAAAACGCTGCCAATGAGCCAAGATAACCACTGCAACAGTAGGGCTGGTGTCAGAGTAAGGGCCTAACTCTGTAGACAAATTTTCTCACTGTAGCTGTGTGTGTGAGCAGCCTGTTTCTAATTTTGCTGGTCTTCAAGAACTTCACAATATGTAAAACAGGTTCTGTTGTCCCATAACTTGGGACTTAAAAGCAATTGGCAATGCACACTGTCCAATAAGCTTTTCATAGGAAGGTTAAGCAGGACAAGGAAGGGAGTGATTACTTACAAAAACACAGAAGGTTCCTCTTCATGTTTACTTCTTAATTTACTAACAGCCCTAATGCAGAGTATAAATTAAAAAAACAGTTACACTCTTCTGCTTTAATTTCTTTCACACACACATTCTGCTCTCCCCTCTTCTATTCAAGTTTTATTGAGTGCCTTCTCCTTCACAGCTGGCCTTGATTTCTTCCTTGTGTTCTTCCTCTTCTGCTTCTTCCTTCAAGAGGACAGAGGGAGAAAGAAAACAGCTGCTCTATCTCTCCTAAAACAGCCTTAAAACAAAGTGACAGCGATGGTCACACTTCTATTCTACTGCCCTGGAGTCGAGTGTACTTATCCTAGCTACAACTGGGACACTAAAAAAAAATTGTCCCAGTTTGCACCACAGCGTCAGTGGAATACCTTCCAAAGTCCACCAGCTTCAGAAAGAAGCTGTATAACCCCATGGGCCACCAGCAGTTTCCCAGATCTTCTCTCCAGTGCAACACTGACTGTCAAAAGCACAAACCATGAGTGGCACTGAGAAGGACCATCTCCTGTGTCAGGTTCTCTTAAATGGTGGAACACAAGTGAGTACACTAATACCACTACAGCATAATTATATACATTATGCAGAAGGTGTTATATATTATGTCTTAAAGCGACTATTTTTAATATTGCTCGGTTTTTACATAGCAGCTTGTGAGTCCAGAAATAAAGACTCCATAGGTTCAATGAACACCAACTTTCCAAACCACTAGGCAGCAACACCCAGCAGGAAATTAAGCAGGACTTATCATTCATGCCTAAGAAGCAATTACAGAAGCTTCTGTTTCCCCAGTAATAAATTTCCTGGCTACATAAAGCTGCATAGAAAGTGCTGAAGAAATGTTAACATCCAGTATGTACTGAATTAAAGGAAAATTAACTTTCATGCGTAGAATAAGCTATTGTTGCAAGTTTCTGTTGAGGCAAAAAAGACATGCTAACACCTTTGACTAATTAAGTTTGCCATAGGATGTGTTCCACATGTTAAAGATTCTTGACTCTTGAAACACTGAAATGACAGTCATAAATGGTTATTGGTAATACTGTACCAACACACACCTTTCTAGGACCCTGTGCAATGACCATATTTGTGCCACCACAACTAGATCTCACTGCAGTTTTTACAGTTGAGCATTCTTTTTGGTTCCAAGTTCTCCATGACTACACAAAGAAATTCCTTTTTACATTATTCATGACTCAGACTCTGCACATCACCTACGCAAAAAATGGCACACTGAAACTAGAGAATGATAGCATCTATATTAGTTTGGGTTTTTTTCCTTAAAGTCATGTCTCCTATCTTTCTGTCATTTCAGAGATACTTGCCATGTGAAATAGTATAACGGGATCTTCATCTGTGAATGCTCTACTTCATTCCCCTGTGCACCACTTGCACTTATATCTGCAGAATTTTCTATCAGTGGAGGTCTGGACAAATGGTTATTCATTGCTTTGCAACTCATCATTCTGCAGGCATAGTCACTGATAAGAGGGAAGCTCTGAAGAAATCCTATTCTCATTATTCTTTAAACTATAATATCTCCATAAGCCCCCAGCCACCCAGCTGACTCCTGCTGCAGGTCATGTAGTACAAACCACAGAATAGGAAAAGCCTCTTCTCAAAGGAGTTTATAAGCTCAGTCAAAGCAGGGTTTTTTAAATACACTTGGCACTGGGCAGATATAAGTACCACCAAGAGACAGTGTTGCTGCTTGGGATATGAAAGACAAAATCCGTATGTTGACTTTGAATAAAGAACAGTGGTTTTCACAGTATGCTTTGATTTTTATAAAGTTGTATTAACCTGTATTCTGGAAACATTTTCAGCGTCTCATATGCTCAGGCTTTAGTATCCTGCTAGTAATATAAGCAACAAAGCTTCAAACAGTTTTGTGAGGACATACCTCAAAGCCAAAGCACATGAAGTAACTGCACTAGTTTCACTGGGACAGAGTCCATTTTCTTCCTAGTAGCTGGTACAGTGTTGTGTTTTGGGTATATTATGAGAATAATGTTGATAACACAATGATATTTTGGTTGTTGCTAAGTAGTGCTTACCCTAAATCAAGGACTTTCCAGTGTCTCATGCTCTGCCAGTGAGGAGGTACACAAGAAGCTGTCGGGGAGCATCACCACGACAGCTGACCCAAACTAACTATAGAGATATTCCACACCATAGGGCATCCTGCCCAGTGTATAAACTGTGGGGAGTTGGCTGGAAGGGACCACTGGCTGCTGACAGGCTGAGCATTGGTCAGCGGGTGGTAAGCAATGGTATTGTGTGTGTGTCACTTGTGTTTCTTGGGGTTTATTTTTCTTCTTTTTTCAGTACAATTAGTAGTAATAGTAATTAATTTTCTTGAAATTACTAAACTGTTCTTACATCAACCCATAAGTTTTGTGGGTTTTCTTACTTTTTTTTTTCCTGATTTCCCTCCCCATCCCACTGAGGGAGGAGAGTGAGCAGCTGCATGGTACTTAATTGCCATCTGAGCTTAAACCACAACACTCATCACTCATAAAAACTGAACAAATAGTCTTTCTAGGCAACTGGCTGTCTGTATTGACTTGATAATTAATAAATACTTTAGTTTGTGGTTTCAAAAATATGTAGGTATCTAAATTCCATTAAAACTAGACTTTTATATTATGGGATTTAGTATTGTCAGTCTTACATGTGTGACGGACAGCATGCAGAATCTCTACAATCTCTTCTACTAAAATATTGGCATAAAATTTGTTTTTCCCCACTGAATTCCCACTCACCACTCTACAACTAGTCTAGCTAAATGTCTAAACTGAATTTGCACTACATTTGCTGTAATGGACATCACAGGCTTAGACAATGTTGAGTATACATATCCCCTCAATGAAAAGTTATTCTGATTCTTCTGCAGTGCTATGGCTGGTTGTTTCATCCTATAAAAACCTTGCTATACTATATTGCACTGTTGTTCTTGAAATACGAGTTTATTTCTGAACCTTCTTCTCTTGATGCTTGTACAGACACCACACGAGTAAAACCTGACAACTTCTGTGATAACAGAATGAACTGCTTCTGAGACATTTAAAGGTATTATTTTTACTCAGAATTCAGGCACGATTATAATCCTTGAGCTGGCACACAAAAATATGATTAAAATGAAGATGTTCTGCAAGACAATGCCTACTCTTACTGGAATAAAGATTTGCTTTTAAACATACATTTTCAGACTGAGATAAGCTTACAGATGACATCCATTCTTAGATTCAACTACAACAGTCCAACGTAATTGCTGAAGACAGTAAACACTTCAGTTAAGAAATTTCAGAAAAAAAACATGTGAGAAAAGAAGGGCTCTGGTTTGAGTTAGAATGTTGAAATATAGATTTCACTAAGCAAAAAAGGAAGCATACGATACACATAGAATGGAGGTGACTGAAGATCTTATAAATTTGCAGCTAAACCAGTTGTCTGGAAAGCACCTTGCACATCTCCCTGGTCAGTGAGAAATGGATGTGTTGTTAGGGAAGAAGCAGCTGCTTTGCCTGGGATGCAACTTCTTGAGCACTCTGTAATGTGGATAACTCCCAGATTTGATTTTTGAAAGCAAAAGCATTGGAGAGGACGTAGTGACTTTTCCAGGATTAAAATGAAATGTTTACTCTGCTATGAGTTCTGCTCAACAGCAGAAGCTTCTTATAATAAACTTACTAGCTTTTTAATGCCATTTTGATTAAATGAAGTAACATTTTTGAAATTAAGATTGTCAAAATTATCAAGATAATTAATGGTCAGGAAATCATCAGAATATTTGTTTCATAACATGATGTTTCAAATTTCCAATATTTGCAAAATATTTGTTTTCAAGGCAGTTTCTCATGAAATGGTGACTCAAAACGGGTGAAAAGAGCCCATAAGATACAGACTCCAGGCAAGAGCTGGACCAGTAAGTCATGGTATTTGAAAGACCTGCATGCATCTGACACTCACCTTTGAAATAGAAATATGAAACTCTGTAAGAAGTCTTTTAATCTTTTTCCCCTTCATAAGTAAAAACAACATCTTTATTTCCAGAGGGTTAATAAATCCAACAAGAAATACAGCAGCCTTTACCAACGTAATACTTTTCAAAACCATCATAACCTTAAAAGCATACTCAGGAGTGCATAAAAGACATGAAGTCTCACTAGGTATACAGGAAAGAGTAATTATTCATTCCTATGAAAGTTCAGTTGCAGTCTTCAGTCTGAGCTTTCAATAAATGGTGAAACATAATTTATTTGTACTGGGTATTGCTGCTTCCTAATATAACCCAAAACCTCGGGGACATGCTGGTAGTAATGCAAACACAGGATGGTCTTTTAAGCCAAGAAATCATTTCAAAATTTATCTAAAGTAGAAAGTTATTATGATTCCATAATGGTGGCATGCATTTGTTTGACATTCACCATGGCATACCGGGGACAGAGAATTATCTGAATTTCGTTCCCATGATCTAACGGAGAAGCTATCTAGGCAACTTGGTGCTTTAAATTTATTCTCCCTTTTTCTTCATATAACCATTTGGTAAATAAAGCACTCAAACTAAACGCAGTAAACAAATTCAAAGATTCATACAAAGTCTTTGGAAGGATTTTAAGGTATCTATTTAAACTCCATTGGTTCTATTATTTGATGTAAAAGAAAAGTATCCAAAAATAACCTTAAATGCTCGTTTTTGGTATTCTAACAAACACTGACTACAAACTTAATTAGTGAGTAATTTAATTATTCTAAGTCACATTTCTCGTGGACAAAATTATTGTTTTGGAAGAACAAGCATTTAGGTAGATCTATTTCCAGAAATCAAGACCAAGGTAGTATGGTAGTCAGCAGAAAATAAAAAATTGATGTACATAACTACAATGAAGAGAAAAAGAAACAAGAGTAATTTTAAACAGAAGAGAAGATACTGTTACAGAGTGTATACTTACAGAGTATTACAATGAGGAATAATTGCACTAATTTATTGGAAGTAAAGTTTAAAATTAACATTGTGGAAAACAATCCTGCTGGTGGTAATGCCATTTTTAAAGATGTTTAAAACTAGTACTAGGAAAGAACTATAGCATGCATACTAAGGAATGCAAATATCTATTACCATGTGATCTAATTTTCAATTGCCTGTCTCACAGATTCTATAATCAAAAGTTGTTACCTAATCTAATAATCAGAATTTTATTCCATCAGAAGTACAAACTTAATAATGAAATTGTATTACTGCATAAATACTGCTACATTTCAAAATCAGATTCTGTGTTATATGGAAATATCATCAGTGAAACCAGCCTGATAACCTAGCTCTTCATGGCTAAGGAAGATCAGCCCAGCTCACTCTTTCTGTATTTATTCTTTTCCTTTCTATATAAAATCTGATTTAAAAAAGAAACTATCCGGGAGGTATCCAATGTTAGTTCCACATACTGAGGTTGTGGCTAACCAGCAATCTTTCATTAAGCTAAATAAGGGCTACTAAAACCAAAATTTTATTAGTGCTAGGCGATACTCATAAGGCTTTTAAGAAACAAAATCCTTCAGTTGGCCAAACATTCTTAAACACCTTTATCAATACACCAACATAATCTAGAGAATGCTGTAGCATTTTGTAGCCATCCTGAAAAAGAAGGTGTATGAACTCTAAAGGAGAAAAGGGCTGGAAAAAACAACAAACCAAAGAAGTTAAACATTCCAGGACTTATCCTGAGTACTATCTATCAGTTGATTTTGAATTACATAAATTCAGGATAATACCAGAATATTTTGAAATGAGCCTGAAATTCTACATGCCCTGCTTTTCGTTTGCAGATGGCCCAAATAAAACTGCTTCTAGATGTAAAAGGATAGTTGTTCTTCATTTCCAAAATGAAACTACCACTCTATAAGGTTTAAGAGGTGATAGTTTGTATCACACCTCTAATTTAAACATTTTTCAAGTGTTTATGCTACCAAAATGAAAATATTTTCAGAGGCTTTAATACAGCAGGGGGAAAAGAAAAGCTAAAACCAGAAAATGATCTTTTGATTCAGAAGCTGGCATTTGAAAATACTGACACAAACTAACCTACAGAATTTGAAGACAAAGGTACCACCCCCCTCACCCATTTCTGAAACTGTCAAGAGTTAGATTATTAACTACTAATATAGACCACACATTTTTTAAACAAAAAGTATAGAATTAAGTTAGAACATTTCTGAGGTGGAAATTATGGATTTGTAGAATCAACTAATTTTCCTGCAGGATGAAAGCAAGTGATGGAATAATCACTAAAAGAACACATGAAAATTTCCCATGCTTTATCATAGCAAAAATAACCAACTATATATACACCAAAATAATTGCAAGGGTTTTTTTCTTTCTGCTATTGTAATTTTTTTACTTTCCTCCTTGTATTCTCTTTTTACTCAGCCTAGAAATTAACACACCAAGAGTGCACAATTACCTTACACACACCTCATTTACATGAAGGCAGTATATAGAATAGAACTATTTAATTCTGAAAGGACTTACAGTGATTGTCAACGCCTTGAGCAATTTAGGGCTGACTAAAAGTTAAAGCATGTTGTTACGAAAATTGTCTAAATGCCTCTGACAGGCTAACGGGCTTGGGCACAATCAGCTGTCCAGGAAGCCTGTTCCAGAGTTTGACCATCCCCCTGGTAATGAAATGCTTCCTAATATTCAATCTGAACTTTTTCTAATGGGCATAGTTCTGATTTATACCCAAGCATCCTGTCACCGGACCTCAGGGAGAAGAGATCATCACCTTGCGCTCCACTTCCCCTCCTCAGAAAGCTGTAGAGTGACAAGATCACCCCTCGGCTTCCTTTTCTTTAAACTAGACAAACCCAGAGTTCTCAGCTGCTCTTCATAGGGCATTCCTTCCAGTCCTTTCACCAGTTTTGTTGTCTTCCTCAAGTACCCAAACATCTGTCTTCAGCTGTGGGGCCCAGAGCTACAAAGAGTAGTCAAGTTGAGGCCTCACCAACACTTCTGTTGAGCAGTTGGTCATGCTATGCTGGTGCATCCCAGGATTGGCTTTGCCCTTTTGGCTGCCAGAGCACCCTGCTGACTCCTTTTGAGCCTGCTGCCAAACACCACCCTCAGATATGCCTTTTTGCAGGGCTGCTCTCCAGACACTCCTCTTCTAGCTTTTACTTGTACCCGGCATTACTCCATCCTAGGTACAGAAACTTGTTAAATTTCATCCCACTGATCACAGCCCAGTGCTGCAATCTGTCTAGATCCCACTGCAAGGCAGCTTGTCCCAAACAACACCTCCCACTGTGGTATTGTTGGTATCAAACTTGCTAATGTTGCACTCAACTCCTACATCCAGATCACTCATAAATATATCGAACAGAATTGGCCACAGAATTGACCCCGAGGAGCACCACTGGTAACCTGTCGCCAGCCAGATGTGGCCCCATTCACCACAACCCTCTGAGCCCTGCCCTTCAGGCAATTCTTCACCCAAGCACATCTTGAACCCACTCATCCCACAGCTGAACAACTTATCCAGAAGGATCCTGGGAAGGACAATAGCAAAAGCCTTCCTAAAATCCAGGAAAAATACATCCACCACCTTCCCTTCATCCACTGGGCAGGTGACCTTATCATAGAAGGGTATCAAACAAGTTAAACAGGACTTTCCCTTTGTGAATCTGTGTTGACTGTGCCTGATGAATGCATTGACCTTTGAATGCCTTTCAGTAATACACAGTATAATCTTCTTCACAGTTTTTTCAGGAACTGAGGTTAGAATAACAGAACTGTAGGTTCCTGGGTCTTCCTTCACACCCTTTTTGTAAATTAGAATAACACTGGTCAGCTTCCAGTCAGCAAGGACCTCCCCAGACTCCCATGACCTTTGCTAGATAATCAAAAGGGGTCCTGCCATAACATCCACTAGCCCCTTCAGTACTCTATGGTTTAATTTATTTAAACTGGGGGAGACACTACAGTTCCATCAAAATAAAAACACAGATTATATCTAAAGGAAAAATCAAACACTTTAGTATATTCAAAACCCCTTAAAGGTGTATTTGCAGATGGTTCCCATAAGAGGAGCCACTAGCAAATGAGGAGATAGAATTCAGAACAATCTTGATAAATAAAACCATTTTGGGAAAAAATGGACAAACATAAACTTTCACTACACTGTAAAAATACTCACCTACAAAAATACAGGATTGAAAAAAGTGGTCTGTTCTGTAGAAAAGGAATTGTGGGTTTCATTGAATCACAAGTAAAGTGTGAGACAATATTACCATTGCAAAAAGTACCATACAATAATGCAGGGAATTTGACTTGAAGACACTTGGGTAATTGTTATGTTTCAGTATATGCTAGCAAATTCTCAGCTGAAATACTGCCTTGCTTTGGACACTGAACTTCAAGAAATATCTGGAACTCTTGGAGAAAACAGAATTAGACCAACAATTATAAGAATAATCTCCTTTCTGAAAAACATGATGCATGAAGAAAGTTTGAAGGGATTGAGGCTGTGTAAAAAGAGGATGAGAGAAGAGCACATATGACAGATATGACTGCAGCCTTCAAATACATAACAGGTAACCATAAAAACTAACGGAAAGTTTTTCTTCATTTCCACATCAGGCTGAAAGACGCAGACGGTATTTTGACTAATGGGGAAAAAATTTCCTAATGATAAGCATCAGAAAAGACTTTAGCTATAAAATTATGTTATTAATAGTTGATCTGAGTCTGGATAGGGAAGCAGAAAACTCCAGTCTTCCAGTCTACACTTTTGAACTTCTTAGTGAGTAAAAAGAGTTGCATAAACACTAACAACCAAGTCTAAAATGAAGGGCTGATAAAACTTTGCAGATGCTAGGGGCAAAGTGCTGTCATTTCTCCAGCTACGGCTTAGCACACAGCTGCAGTCAGTTTTGCAAAGCGCTACTCATATAGCTGGGGAACAGGAAATACAGTGGAGCTGTGGCACCAAATAGTTACAAGGAGAAGTGCTACCAAAGTACTTTCTGGATTGGGAATTCTGTTTTCTCCTCACCCACACAGTACCATCTATGTTCTGGTATCATTTAATGACAATAATTGATCTTACTGCCTGATCTACCAAATGCCTTGCCCTTTTCTATCCCCTACATTCACAACGGTCTTTATACATACTTTACCTTCTCCTTCAGTACCTTGGGGGTCCAGCATCTATAATGCCAGTACCACATGCCCCTCCTTATTAGTTTCACCTGAAGCTCATAAGCTATAGCCATACCAGAAAATTAAATGGTGCCAGTTTACTCTGCAAACACATTCTGGCACTGAAATTCAACGGCCAAATTTTTCGTGTTGTTAAACAGTTAAAAAAAACTCAAAACAACTTTGGTCAGCTAACCTTCTCTCCCAAACAACTCAGGCAAAATTTGGGCCAAATAACATCCCCAAAAGGCAATGTCATACCACACTCTGTGCCCAGGAAGCAAAAAGAGCTTAATGGTGAGAGTGTGGGCATCTCATTTCAACTGGTCTCAGTGTGAGAGAGCAATCTGAGGCACATTTAATGTACTCCTACAGCTATACCCATTGTCCTGTGAGGCCCCAAGTAAGAAAATCATTATTAATGGCAGCTAGAATATAAACTGTTGCGCTCGACAACTGTGAATAAACAGACACAAATAGCACATTTTATCCTGAAGAGTGGACTCTTCAAGATGAAATAATTATTTTAATTCCCACTGCAGACCCTAGTTCCCACCATAAAAGGAGGAAAAATTCACTGGTTGCATCTCTGTCTTGGACAGTTAGGAACTCTCTACTCATACAAATGGTGTCTAGATAATGCAATTACTCCAATCTAAGTAAAAATTACATCTTCATAGCCATAAGAATGCAAAACACATACAGGAAAACAACTCATCCAGTTCACTCAAAGAATGATAGACACTTAAAAAAAAAGAAAAGAAAATGTAGTTTTAGATTGTGAAGGCCTGATTTGAGCACCAAAGCCCAAGATATTCCAGTTAAAACTGGTGTTTCATGAACACAATTATGCCTTTTATTTTAAGAAATTAAGGAAGGTAAAGGTGAAATGGTAATGCTTACTCCAAGTTTCCTTAGGATTTTGTTACTTTAAGTCAAATGCTTTACTTCACATAAGGTTTCTTGTGTTGAATTGTAGTACAACTGTTTACTCAAGTGGCAGCAGCATACTTTGTGAAAAATTAAATGGACATTTATCAAAGGTGAGTTGACAGGTTTAAATGTTAAGTGTAAGCACTGTAAGACAAGTACAAATAGTTTCTACCTGGAGGTTACATATCTAAATCACTGGATAGATTTTTTAATTAACTTCTGCACAATGAAGAATGTTTGTTTTCTGAATTATTGAACAACATTTCCTGAGAGAGGAAGATACAAAATGTCATGGAATATATTTTTAAGTAGAGCTAACATATAAATGAAAACTTGAAAATCCTTCTTCCTATACAGCACAGGCAAGAAAGGGATGAATACTGTTTAGAAATAGAAATGTTAGAGTCAAGATTTAAAGTTAAAATAAATGCAAAACTTGAGAGAGTTATGCCAGAGAGAGGCATAATACATGGATAGAGGGGGTTTCATTACTATATCTCATTTTACTCTTAGCCCACTGGATTATAATCTAATAACACAAATATGTAGCTATCTCAGGTTCTGAGATGATTTTGAGAAAGCCTAAAAAATAAAGATATGCAATAGTCAGTGGTAAACTTAAAGAAACTGCATCTCTGGTGGGGACAAAATAGTTATATATATATATGTATATATATATATATCTCATAGTTACATATACGTTTCTGTTGTTTATTAAACCCATCTAGTCTTCTTGCCCTACTGACAGTAACTCCTAAGGTAAAAAGCTGGATAATAGAAGCAAGCTGCAAACCCACAGGAGCACACTGCTAAGTGCCTTCTCATCAACCCTTCACCTTTCAAACCACTGAAGCATTTGGATGTTTAAAATGCTAATAAAAACTAAAATGTTTTACTCACAGTTAAAACCAGGTTCAATAGTTTTTCCAGCTTCAAGACTGTTTATTGTAATCTGAAAGATGATGTGCAGCAGCAGAAATGACAGACTGGTGAAGCACAGAGATTTTAATAATCGTCCTGTATGACCTAAAAGACAAAGTATACATACATATAATTGGTGAATTTCCAAACATTACTTAAAGGTTTTCAGTTTAAAACCAGTAAAAACATCTTGACCAAGCATATTTCTACAAGTCAGTTCTACATTAATCATGATTGTCCCTCATGGTCAAAATTATAGCAAAAGTCATACTTAAATTATAGTGGTTTTGAGTATACTTTACTCACAAACAGCAATGACTCCTGCTACCAATATTTTGGGTGTTTTTTTTAATTAAAAAAAGGAAGTTTCTCAAGTGTCCAGACAGCAATTTTAGATCAATAATATTAACAACATCATAATGTTTATCACCACATTACCTGGTACAAAGACAAAATATGAATGATACTTCTACTTTTGAGAAAATAAAACCTGTTAATCTAATTACACTTTACAAAACAAATTTTGGGAGGGGGATTAACAACACAAAAACCTCAGTTTGGCTCAGGAGTATAGACATATTTTCATTGAATGCTTTGCTTTGTGCCGGCTGCCCTCTTTATCTTCCTTTAGAAGTTTTGAAAATAATTTTCAGTATACACTGAAGAATCCTGTGCCAGACACATTTGGTCATAGTTTCTCTATGATTTGTAGGATATATATTCAAAAGCTAATAGAAAATGTTTGATCAAGATTTAGAAATGCCTTATAAATCCTCTAGGACACACTCAGCTTAATCACAGGCAGCCAAACTTGCAAGGTATGAATAAATAAATTATTAGTATGTCAGGAAATATGCATCTTCAAGACAAAGTTGAATTCCTGATAAAAGACAACATTAAATATCACCCTACCTAACCTATCTGCAGTAAAAAGTCTATCTCCGAAGTATTTTATACTAGATTTTACAGCACCTGCTTCGTACATTTAAGGGTAATTTTTTAATTTATGGATTAAAAAACAGCAGTGTTGGAATTCTTACCCAAGGCTATAAGTAAAGCTAGGGTTTTGGAGGGCAAAACTAGCAAAGTATACCTGTGAAATGTCCACTCTAAATGAAGCCTGTTTTCTTCATTCTTATTTTGCAAGTGTCTGATACGAGCAACTACTAGAAAGAACATGACAGTTCACATTCTGTATCTAGCCAATAAATCAGCTTCTTGCTTTATATTTGTTATAGTTCAAGCATGTCTTCAGTGGCCTGAAGGGTAGTTTATAAAGCAAAGAATCAGATAAACACAATTCAACAATTTCAGAAAGTTGTAGACTATCTCATTCCATCAGACTCAAAACTTTTATTAAATGATCACTATCTTGACTGCAAATTTTGAATACCAAATACCTTTAATAAAGTTCCCTTTTTTAATAGAGTAAACAGATCAAACGAAATTAAAAATGGCAAGAATGAGTCCATGAGTTTCTGCAATCTGAAAAGGAAGATACATTCAGTAGATATGTGCCTTGTATGACCTATTCACTAGTCACCAAAGTCCACACAGAAAGAAGATAACCTGGGTAGCAGAGCACTACACTAAAAAGACTGGATATTAAATTCTTTGGGTCGTTTTCTGTTCTTTTTCTGCAGAAGCTGGCTTAGTGTCCTGGCTTAGGACAATTTCTAAGTCCTGTAAAAGCATAAATAACTAAATAGGTCATATTATCAAAAACATTAGAAGAATGAATATATGACAAACTACATGTTATTAAATAATATGTCAGATGTGATGTCATATCTAATGCAATCCAAAGGCTGCTATATTTTACGATTTTTTGCAAATTTCAATATTTGATGGTTTGCTCCTTCATTACTAGATCCCATGCTCCTGGTATTACAAGAGATGTATGTTCAGAACACAAGTGAACTAAAAAACTACCTATCTCAAAGCTGAGGACAAAGAGTTTGAGAACATAAATTTCATGGGTTTAACATCTGTGTCAAAAATGTACAGATCTTAAAGTCAGTTTGGCGATTTATGAAGTTCTGAGTCACAAACTCTCCTCAGTGCTCGAGTTAACAATTTGATAGATATAAAGCACTGAATTTTTCATAAAGAAGTGGATTTGAATTTTCTGATAGAATTCCCTGAGTCAATGTTCAAAGGAGAAAAACTGCAATACAGTTAGTCAATGCACATTCAATTCCCAAACTTCATGTTTCCACATAAAGAAATAAAACTTCTGAAAACCTTGGGTACATCATTCAGTATTTCAATTGTCATACCTCCCCAAAATATATTTCAATTTTAGACTTATTTTTTTTAAATTTGAAAACAAACACATTTGAATTTATATTGAACAAAGCATTTCTTTAAAAAAGCCTTAACTTTTGCAATTGTACTCCTTTTAAGAAATGTAGGAAATGCTGAAAACGTATTTCTTGAAATACTGAAATGTTGAAAAAAGATCTCCTTCATAAAGTAGGGAAAATTTTAAAAGACTATAAATACTCATAGAAATAAAGAGTCTCTCAGTTTACTGGTAAATATGGTAGGGTAAACACACAGCTGGAAGGCAGCTAGTTATGTTCAGTGCAGTTTACAGCATTCTACAAGGGCTATTCTCTTCATGGCTATCAATGGGACAGGATCACCACCAGATCCTACTGACCAAGAGCCCTTTACCTGCCCCACATTCATATCTGCCAGCAGAAAGTAGACACATAAAGTATCTGAAGAAAAGTAAGAAATACTAAGTTTTGGAGAGTTATCAGCAACCTGGGAGAAATGGGAGTGATAAATTCGCTGAACTGGATACATAATTTATGCCAAGGAAGAAGTGACTGATTTGGATAAGAGATGAGTTTCAGGGTTTGGATAAAAGACTATATTTTTACTTACATTTTTCTTTTTCTTCTGTAAACTTAGTTCTAAATGACACAAATTAAAAATTACCTGTATGCATACAGAACTGAGAGAGTGAGAAAAGAGACAGCTAAAATTAAACTCCTGAAAAAAACCAGAGCTTCTTATGATGAGGAAGAAAGATTTTTGTCATCCTTCTTTAATCTGTATTTATTCTAATTCAGTCACAATGTTAAATTCTTTTTGTAACTTACAAAATTTTAACTCATAATGTTACAATTTACTTGCTAAAACATACCTTAACTGTTCAGTTGCCCTAACATGAAAGTCCCTGGGGACATGAATGGAAGCTGACTGTCACACAGAGAAACCTGTGCGGACAGAAAAGATTTGCCCCAGCCAACATCAGAAGTCACAATATACTGATTCCTTAATTTCTGTCTTAGATGTATAGACTTGTCTATGCCCATCAAGACTAAAATAAGAAAAATCTAATGGCAAAACACCTCAGTTTGTAGCTTGAATGCTTGGTTCTGATTTTACTCCACCACTAGCTTCAGCAAAACGTGGAGGATGGAAAAGGCAGAGCAGATTTGTCTCAGAACTGGCCTGAAGGACTAAGAAAAGTGGTTTTGCTTTCAGGTGCCATTTCAGGTGTCATTCCTAATGGCACCAGTGGGACCAAAACCTGGTATGTGGCTTTAGAAATGTACTCATGTCTCGGAAACACACAAGGAGGTTGCTCCAGTCTCTTTGTCCCTTCAGAAAACTCCTGGCAAAGGGCTTTCTCCCCTCTGATCAAGTCTGCAGAAAGCCAGACAGGATGCAAATGCTTCATTACCCTCTTTCTCTTCAGCTCAGGTGCAACATTAAACTGGTCTCAAGAGGGCCAAAAGCTTTTCACATGTGGCAGAGGAATCCATTTCTTATTTTTCAAAGGTAATCCAGCCAAGAGCCAGATTAGTAATGGCATGTACCCCCCAGCCACAGGCATGAAACCTCAGTACCACTAACTATTTTAATGTGTTCTTGTAGGACTGCTGTCTCCAAAGCACACATGCACCTCTTGACTGCCTACATCATGATTGTACACAAAGGTGGAGCCTGCTGCTCACATCACTTCCATCAATGATGAAACGATGAAAAACAGTACATTCATGATTGGACAAGCAGTCCTGTGATCTTTTCTGCTACTCCTTTCCCTAAAACAGCAAGAGTATGACAGAATTTAATTTTTTTGTGCACTTGGAACTTCCTCAGAGCTTTTACCAAAAGGATGTGCTAACAGGACATGGAATAACTGAATGGCAAATTGTCACTGAGACCTGCTTTAAAATCACATATATTAGCTCTTACAATATAATCTGACCATGAGCCTTGGTCTATTACAAAAATCGTACCATACCATACCACACCAAATCTTCAGTTGCTTGCAAGGCGCATTTTCATTCCACACTACTTTTTTTCTCATTTGGATCTATTTATGATGCATAATTAAATTAACTTTGTCTCCAACAAAGTTAATAATACTGCTAACCATTTATCCCGATTTTTTAATAAGTAGTACCAAGCATCTATATGCAAAGGTGATAAATTCAAAGGGTCGGTATCCATTCTGCATATCACAATGATATCAGGAAAGGGAAACTTGAGGAGGAAAATAATTTCTAAAAATTAACCGAAGACTGTTTAGTATTCCAACAGTGTAATTCCATCATCACCATCATATGTATGCTGAATGACTTCACCTAAAGATTTAAGTTTTGGGATGTATTATTCAAAGCTTTTATTACTTTGCACAGGAATTTTTTTTAAATGTAACCTTAAGGTTGTATTTTCTGACATAAGTTGGTTTTGGGACAATTCTAAAATCTCTTTTAGGCTAATACTGTACTCCAAACAGTTGCAACGCTCTTCTTCAATAGTTATGCTTGGGAATTTTTTTACACATCACTTTTTATTCAGATCACAGTAGATGAAATACCAAAGCACAAGTCATTTTTCACATAACCTTTGATAGCATACAGTGAGTGATAAATATTAATGTGCATTTACCTCCTGAACTAGTGACACTTCAGTTAATAAAGATACTCTATTACAGCCATTGAGGATTTTTTTTTTTAATAAACCTCTTCATCAGTAAGTGACAAACATAAAAGTAAAGAGCTCTGCGAGCAAGGCTTGGCTGCAATAAACTTCTGCAGCACAGAATGAGTCAGTCCCACAGAATTTGTTTTAGCTAGAATTTTAAAATCTTAACTTCCTGACATTCCATCAGGGTCCAGAGACCTTAATCTCTTGCTCCATGGCTCCAAATAAGAGTCTGTCAACATAACCTATACTGTAGCTTGGGGCACCTTGAGATGGGAAGTTAAGAAAAAAATTAATTAAAAATACATGTCCTTTGTAAAAATCTGGAAGTTTGGGGGTCATCTGATCTGCAAAGAAAGAAAAAAAAAAGGAAACATAATTTCCCATATAAAAGAAATCCTACCTTTGGTCAGCTCTGTTTTAAGTGCCTCAAGATATCGCAACTAACATTAATTGACATAACTTACTGACATAAATGCAAGAAAAGAGTTCCAATTTGAAGCTGGTTTTAGCCAAAAGTTCAGAGGTGACAGAGTTAGTTCCAGCCGATAATCAGAAAAACATCATCACTGAGTCCACTATGAACATCAGCCACTTTGGCCACAAGTGTTAAATGTAGATTCACACACTTAGATAGACATATACTCAGTGGAAAGTTTATAAGCATGAAATAAACACTGATATGTCCCTCTTCCATTTGACAGGAAAACTCTGTATTTCAGTGTGGGCATTCAGCAACACTGAAGAACACGGGCCAGTCCCCTTTCCTGAATTCATCAGTACTATTGTACACTAATGGACACTTAACTCAGCAGGACACATCCTGATGACCACGGAAGATGAAGAAAGGACTCAAATGAGTTCTAAATTCAGTTGAGATTTCCAGACGTCTACACGGTTACGTCGGAAAGGCACAAAGCAATTTAGCTCTGTCCAAGAAAGCACTTAAACACATGCATATCTCTGAGCATATGCACAGGGACTGAAGAGCTTTCAGTGATGCATAAAAGGTTCATAAAATAAGGCTTACTTCTTCACTACTAGGGTATTAATACTTGATGTGACCAATCTTAAAGCACACAGCCTGCAAATTAGTAGAAATCAAATCTCTTCAGATACCTCTACACCATGCATTGTTCAAATCAATGCTCTGCAGAGGCTAATTTTCTCTTTTTCTCCTTACAGATACAATGTGTAATTATGTCCAAATGGGGAGGGTAGGCATAATCTAATTGTTTTCAATGCCTCTCTTCCCCATGCACTTTTGGAGGCACAGAGAGAGAGTGCCCTCCAGTTTCAGGTTCTGTAAGAACAATGCTAAATATTTGCTAGTGCCAGTCATACGTATTATTAAACAACCTTTCCTAGATGTAAAATATTCATAGTTCTACGTGCACAGTATAGCTATGCTTAGAGGTTTGGCCTCTTGAGTGCCGAAACATAATGGGACAAAGCTATGAACAAGGGATAGAGGAAGGCAATTATTTGCAAGAAGTATTCTAAGAATAAAATTTGATAATGGTGTGCCTTGTACACTGTATATTGTGCAATGTCAAGGCATTGATCCACCAAGTAAAGTAACTGCATATCAGCTCCTATTCACTAAATCTTACATGAACATCTTAAGTAGACTCAAAAAAAGATAATGTTTAAATCATACTGCCAGGAATTATTTTAATGGTTAAAATAGTGCTATTGAAAGTGCTGCCACCCTTCTACTGCACAATAAGCATATTTATCAGTACATCTATATTTAGCTTAATACAAAATGCATTAATATTTTTCCCCCCAAAGAGTATCTCGTATTCCAAAATCATCTTCTATTCAGAGGATCTGAGCTTACTAAAGCCTTAAAAGTGGACAGACATCATCACTGCAAAAATACAAAACCACATGGTTTACTCACTGGATTTCCAGCAGCAAGACAAAAATAGAGAGCAATTACTAATTCCATGGTCTGTTCTGTACCTACCAAGGCCCAAACCTGAAAATGTGTATCCACAAACAACAGCTCAAGACTTCGTGCAATTATTTTTAGTTATGTTTAAATCTCTGTGCTTAAGGAGCCACATTGAAAAACAGAACATATCAGTTTTAGATTCAGAATTTCGAGAAAAATTTCCCAATATTTGAAATTTTGTCCATGTTTTCCTGAATGTGTCACCTATTCCCATGTGTAGTAGTCAAATGTCACAATCCACAACTGTGACCAATAGAAAAACTTTCTAAAACATTTACAAAAAAGCCATAATTCCTTAATTTCAAGCAACTCTTTGTACTAAAATGTATTCCTTTGCATTTCGAATTATATTATCTCTCAGATGATAGACCAGTGAGAATTTGTAACAGTTTGTCACAAAATATGTCATTACCTGAAAATTTTACATTACTTTTAAAAGCAGAGTAAGATACATTGTTCCAGGCTTGTAACTGCACAAAAAAATGCACATTCATTTATACTCTTTTATACACTTATTTATTTCCTTTTATTTCTCTTTCTGCTTCTCTCTCTTTTTAAAATACTACAGCACTCTAGGAAGGAAAAAAAGTCAGTCTAGAGATAGATACTTACTTTGCAGGAGCGCCAACCAGACTTGGGTAAACACAGTGAAAAATTCTATGTGTAATTTAAAAAAAATTATTTAGAAATGAAAACATAGAAAGTGCTGCATAGCGTAAAAAATATCTCCTTACTCCAGCTTCTTGCAGGATTTCCTGTTTTTCCTAGAAGTTTTCATGCCCAGAATACTACTAAAACTGAACTATATCCTCTGCATCAATAGACAATGCCATCGTTCAAGCTAGTCATAATCTCTGACTTTCAAGTTTACACAGGCAATTTACCCATTTTGTTAACAAAATATTTTGTCAGACAAGACTCAGAACTCAACTGCTCACTTTTTTTCCAGATAATACTCATAAGCTTTCAAAGCAAATAACAGCTACTTGATGTCTGCTTCATAATTTGACAGGTGGCTGTACCAAGCTAAACACAGGAAATAAACATCATCTCAGATACTAGTGCATATGAACACTGAGCAATTTTAAGCCAGAACTGCTCTTTTACAAGAGGGTTTGAGGCTGTTAATACAGAGTTACATTTACTTCCCTTGAGGAGACAGGCTCTCCATGTTTGTCACTAAAAGATAATATTTATTTTGAATTCAAATTAATTCAGCCATTATTGTCTGTTAGAAGCAGTGCTTGCAACTTACTTTCTTCATTTCTGTCACAGTCGTAAAGAGCAGGTAACTATCCAGTACTAAATTTCTTCAATAACAGAGAGTTCAAGAAACTCCCAAGTAATGGGAGATGACAGCAGGTCGTGTGTTAGTGCTGAACCACATTTTCAAAAAATCTTTACTTACTAGGAGGTGAGTAATTTTCTCCCTTGAATACTTACCCACATGTGTTCATAAGCAGTAAACAAATGTGATGCAGGGCAGAGCGAGAGAGGAAGGCTAGAAGCCTATGTAAATAGGATTAATACAGCTATGGCAAAACCAAACCCTGCACCATGATGTTTTCACAAGGGAGTAAGTGTGCATAAGTACTGAACTTGCAGTGGAAGCTGTGGTATGAATTTCTACCTTTGGCAAAACTTTTCCCAGAAGTTCTAGAGGCTGCTTCAGCTCAGACACAGGTGCTGCGAAGAGTTTAACCCCTTTTCAAAGAGTTTGCACCAGTATCACTAGCACAACATAAAGCAGCTCATGACCCAGTCGAAGAGCCCCTGAGCCAAAATGCACTAGCATTTCAACTTCAACTTTGCATTTCAAAAATGTTAAGCCCTCCTGCCAACATAGAGCTGAAGTAAGATATGCAAGGGCATAGTTTCATTCCCTCCCTTTACCAGAAGTGCTTAAGGGAAGTAGAAAGACAAGATGGAAAAGCAAATTACTTGTGGAAATAATTTTGTTCTAAAAGTTTCATGGTGTTTGAAGAACATACTGTGATACCCATATGCCACGTGGCCATACTTCTCTCTGAAAAAAATAATATCACTTTCAAAACACATGTTCCAGAGGGCAGATGGAAGAGGACCAGAGAGTTTTCTATAAACATTAGTAGTATCCTTTCACTGAAATCAGGTGGTTTTCTAAGGAAATTAAAATACCAACTTCCCAAGAGTCTATGTTGCATATTCTGTAAAATTCTGTAGAGAAATAGGTTATAGGATGTAAAAGAAGAACAAACCAATAAATTTGACTTCCATGCTTGGCAAATTGGTAAAAACTATAACACAGATGAGAATTAGACAGTCAGGTAAGAACCGTATGCTGAGGTGTCCAGGTAGTTACCACAGAAAATGTTCATGCCCATCGGATCTTTGAAATCTCAATGGAAACCAGAGGAAATTTTAGAAAGATATTTTAGATGATGCAGGAAACTTAGTTTTCAATAAACTTCTGGCAATTATTTCAGAAGAACAAACTTCTGTCAAAGGATTTACAGGAAATAATCTGTCATGGGAATGGAGGATATGTCATCTTAGGACATACCAGTTTTGGCTGATGGTAACTTTTGATTTGTCTTCCAGTCCAGTTGCAACGGGTTCAGAACAAAAATACTTTTTTCTCCCATAATGATGACAGAATTAATTTTTTTTGTTACATTCTGCCTAGTACTCATATTATGTGTGTGATCAAATGGATCTAGATGTACTGCTTTTGGCTGGGATAGTCAGTTTTCTTCATAGTAGATGGCACAGGTTTTGGATTTGTGCTGAAAACAGTGTAGATAACACAAGGATGTTTTCAATATTGCTGAGCAGTGCTTACACAGAGTCAAGGTCTTTTCTACTTCTAATCTCACACCACCAGCGAGGAGACTGGGAGTTCACAAAGAATTGGGAGGTTACACAGCTGTGACAGCTGACCCCAACTTACCAAAGGGACATTCCATACCATATGGTGTCATGCTCAGCATATGGAGCTGGGGGAAAAGGAAGAGAGGATGTTTGGAGTTATGGTGTTTCTGCTCACGTCACAGTTACATGTGATGGAGCCTTGCTTTCCTGAAGGTGACTGAACACCTGCCTGGCCATGGGAAGTGGTGAATGAATACCTTGTTTTGCTTTGCCTGTATGTGTAGCTTTAGCTTTACCTTTGAAACTGTCTTTATCTCAACCCACAAGTTTTCTCACTTTTACTCTTCTTTCTCCCCCATGCCACTATGGGGAAGAGAGTGAGTGGCTGTGTTGGGCCTAGTTGACTACCAGGGTTAAAACATGACAGTAGTCTACAAAGATACATAAAATCTGGACCAAAAGGAACTCACCTATGCTTACAGAAACACTAGATTTCTTCGGGAGAAGAAATCACAGCATTGTTCAATGTTTCATAAAAGGTTTACACTAAGGAAGAGTGGTACTCTGTGAAATGCTGAACATCTAAAGACATCACCAGTGTTTTCTTTCAAATGGCATGCAAAAGCCATTCATTGGAACATCCTGCAAACCAAGCAGAGAACATCAACTACGTCTGTATTTTCACTATTATATCAACTCCATGTATGCATACACGACAGTTCTCTCTTCTTAATCTTTCTGTATGTAAAATCATAGCTTTAATATTGCCTATCATGTTCTAGGTAAATCAGACAAAGGAATTTTGCACAAATAATCCATTATATTCAACTCCAAAATGTTTACTATAAAGTTTCCCTGATAAGCTTACAGGTTAAAACCATAGATGAACCATCACATTTCGGTATGAAAATACCTATTACATTTTTTGGACAATAACTGCAGAGAGAATCAAACAGTTAATTTTTCACCCAACTACTATGTTTCACATAATGGAAAAAGGTGGGCAATATTATAGTAAGCCAAGCACATGCTAGGAAGCTGTCTTTCAGCTAAGTGTACAGTTGGATAATAAATGAACAGTGATTCTCTTACTTCCTGGGATGGTTGCTACTGTGGGCCAGGCATTTGGTGGCAACAGTTCACACATTTAAAGGCTAAAGGATAAAATCCATACCAGGTAACAACATTCTGAAAACTTAAACTGCTTTTGTGAAAAATATGAATAGTTGATACTATGAAGGTAAGGAAAGATAAAGAGTTGTGCATTAAAACACAAATCTTGCAGGAATAAATTTATTGACTTTTTAAATTATCTCAATTTTACAAGCCCAAGACTAGAAGGGAGAACGTTTCCCTTTGAATTTTCAGAATTATTTTTAAGCAGGTGGAAATAAAACAATTTCTGAGGACATGAAAGCTTATGAGAAGGAAACTAAAAAGACTGACATGTCAACAGGAAAAAAAACAACAAACCAACAGTGGAACTGACTAATAATGTGGAGCATCCATTAGCCTACAGCACACTGTTAAAATACTAGAAACTGTGAACATAAAAGAAGCTAAGAATGTCTGTATCTACACTTGTACAAACCAAAAGACCATTCTCACCAGTAATCAGTAGCAGCCGTAAACAGTTGTCTAGGGGAAGCAAACAAGATTAATACTCCCTCCAAGCCTCTAATCTTTTTCAGATTGCTGGAACCAGACCTATTTGGTAAGTTTCTCCTTTGTGAAATTTCCCAGCACTGTTCTCAGCCATGTGAATTTTCAGCATACATATGTGTATTGCCACAGGTCAATGGCTCACTGTATCAACAACATCTTTTTGATTGGTCCCAGTTCTCACATTATGAGAAAAAGAATAATTATCACTATCCATCCTTTCTTCATCACTCATCATTCTGTACCTCTCAATCATACAGTCTTCCACTTGCATCTTTTCTCAGCTAGAGCTCCATCACAGCTCTGTTTCTCAGATGTTGCTGCATGTACTTTAGTTATCCCTGTCAACCCTCTGTGAACTCTTTTCCAGTTCTACTACATTCCCTTTAGGGTAGGGTGGCACTACCACTACAAAATACAGGCACATTATGGCTTTATACAGCAGTACAATGTTCTATTTCATTCTCCATTTTATTTCTTTATGTTCACATCTATTTTCTCAACATCTGTTGGGGCTCTGAACTAATGATTCCACAGATACCTGTATCACAAGCCTTCAACTGCATTCCTAAGAGCCAATGTCAGCTCAATGACCACTGGTTTATGTGTGATTATTTTTCTTTTAAACTTTACCTTGATATGCACTTGTCCCACAAGAACAAAGTGGGGTAAAAGGCAACCAGTGCATTCACTGACTAAAGGGATCACCTTTTTTTTTTTCCCTCAGAGATGCAGCTGAATGTATAAAGGTTACCAGATGTATGCCCTTTTAAACATCTAATATTTGTTTTGAAATTCCAACAATTTTCACTACAGGAAATACCCTTCAAAATTCTGTTGTCACATTAGACACTTTCAAAGACTGTAAGCTTTATCTAGTTGCTTCTGAATAAATGAATTGTGTCAAAACACAATTTATCCATTCTAATGTCTGGAACCTATAGTGAGACCACAGGCCTAACAATGAATCAAGTTTCTCATAGACCAGCTTATTTCATACACACACCGAAAACTACCCAAAGGAAAGTACACGAAGTCTCTTAAGATAAATACTTGAGTTCTTCTCTATAGCCCTGTGGGATTCTATCAAGGTTTTTCAAAATAGTTATATTTCTTCATTAAAAATAACCAATTACCAAGCATTCACTGCAAGACATCAGCTAAGTAATGCTCACGTCCAACTAGATCTTCTATATCTGGCATTTTGTCCTCTGGGGTAGACATAAAAGGATCAGTAGTTTCATTCTTTCACGTACAGCAAAAATTATGGGAATCCAGCAGCCAAAAGTAGTAAAACTGCTTCAACACTGAAGCTGAACTTGGCATCTGTGCTCTGCACACATGTAGTTCAATTGTTGTCCAAGCAGCATCTCAGGATCCAAGAGGCCTCTGCAGTGGTATATGAGACATCGCTGCAATTCAGCTGGGATTTCTCACACATCTGCCTTTCTGGAAGAAGAATTTGGAATCATTTGCTGGACAACAGTAGGGCTGATGGGACAACAACCTCAGACAACTCTCGCAAGAGGCACTAGGGACTGCAATGGAGGATTGTGCTATCTACACTTCTTTTTTAGATGCTTTTTAGAAAGGGTTGCTGCTGGAGCAATTTTAAATACTTTTCCCTGTGGTAGGAAATCTAAGTGTGCAACTGGAAATGGTACATAAGATGATGGATTGGAATGTATGTACTGCCATGCTTCACAGGGTGTAGTTTCAGCATTCAGCAAAGAAAGGAAGTGCAACAGAGTAGCTTGCTGTTTTCATGGTCTGGATTTTTAGATGGTTAATGATGTTGCCTTTGCAGACAAAACAGCAACAACAAAACAAACAAACAAACAAAACTCCCAAACCAACAAAAGGAATATTGAAAGGTATAAAGTGTGGAGATTATGGAGGATACGAAGGATGAAGGTATTCCTGTGCTTTTTACAACTAGTAAAACTAGTTTCAGTTCTTTGTCATGGAGTGTGAGTTACAAGTCTTGCTTTGGAGAAATGACCAGAAAATGTATCTCTACCATTCTCCAAGGTTATGCAGGAAGAGAAGCTAAGTATACCTTTAAAGACAACTTAAGTGTTTTTAATCAGCCAGAAGGTTATATATAAAAGAGTCAGAGATATTATGACACCGTAAAATATCAGTTCAAAGCTGCCAAATGTCCAAAAGGTTCCCGTAATCCTGCATTTTGTGCCCTTTGTTGAATGTTGAAGGGCACTAGAGGTTTCAGTCTTCAAAAGTCCCTGGCAGCCTAAGCTTGGGTGCACATAATACATATCTCTCCTATCTCTGCGATTCCAAGAAAAAACAATCAAAGAATTATTTTTTATCTGTCATACATAGAGATTCAAGTGTGGAAGACAAGAAGAAAACTCTTATTTGGCTATGTAATTTCTGAATGTCCTCAAAGTCACTGACATCACTGAAACAGTGTAGTGCCTAATCTGCAGTTAGCATAATCTCTCTTTTATTGTTATAAATATACTGAGAAAAATAATTTTTTTCCTGAAATATATTAATACAATTTTTATGATAAGGAGAGAATGAGAACTTTTCCAATATGAAAGAAATTGAAATATACAACACATTCACTTGTATATAGATTGGTTTTACTTTTGAACAACCTCAAAAATATTGTTATGAAATAAGAAAAAAAGCTTTCTTTTGAAATTTTTAGGGAGACGAGAATGGACATATTCAATTTAGCAGTATGTATGTATATACACAGTTGATGGGTCCATACAAAAGAACACAACATACAGTGGTCAAATAAATAGATGTAAGGTAGACAATCTTTTCTTAGCTCACAGTACAGTAACAGTCTTACTTGTATGCTGAGAGGCAACAGTAAATAAAATCCATTTTGCCATCTAAATTCAGCCTTATAACCAAACACTTGTCCTTCAACAGTTCCAGCACGGCATATTTTGCACATTGGGAAAGGAAAGATTTTGCATAATGTTATACGTAATACTTTGCTCCTTGTCTGTTAAGACTAAAGTAGAACTATATATTTTACAAAGAAGCAATTCAGATTCCAACATCATGTGTTACTTAGTGTATAACAGAGTGAAGTGTCAGAAAAAAATCATACTTCTGTGAATTCTGTAGGATTATTAGAATTCAAAAAGTGCTTAACTATTAATGAAGGGAGAAATGTGTATTTGATGTTATACTCCAGCATCCTAACTAAAACACTGGAATATAGTTTAAACAAATGAAAAAAACCCAATCTTACACATATATCCTCCTGGTATAAAACATATGTGTATTCAGTACAGAGTCAGTAGCCTAAGCTATTTTCCAGTCAGACAAATTCAGACCTTTTCTTAGTCTACAACATACTAAAAATATTTAATATGAAGCGATGTTCACAAAGTTTGCAAAAGTGGAAGTCTGATTCTATTTTTGATTGCCAATGTTTAATAATTCAGGCTGAAATTCAAGTTGCTAAAGGAACTTTTACAACATTTGGCAGGAAGGAAGAAATGCCACTGTTCAGCTCAAAAAATCGAAAATACAACTATTTAGTTTGAACTTACCAAAGCTTAGGTATTTTCTTTATATTTTTTCCACATGGCAAAGAATTTCCATATTGGCAAATGTCAACATTTTCTCACAAAAAAGAAAAAAAAGCCTGATTTTGTTGCAGCACATATTCTCCTGAATAAATAACAGTTCACTAGGAATTTTTCACAGAAAGTTACAAAATCACAGAAAGAGAAAGGATGTTGGGGAAAAAACCAGCAACAACACACAGCATTAACAAGTAACACCTGAAGTGTTAGTGACATCTTAAAGAAGCACTAAATTGGCTGATTTCATGCAAATGTGGGGTTTGTGTAATAGATGACAGCAAGTGCTGCTACAAAGGTTTCAGGGCCATTTGCTGGGGATAAACCCTGGAGCATATTCAGGGCTTTTTGCCACATGTAAGTGATGCAACCTTGCAAACACGTGCTAAAATAACCATGTTTGTGTTTATACACCACCACGGCAACATTTGATCTCTCTATATAGTGGATAGCTCTCTCTCTGTAATGTATGTCTGAGCGCACTCATGAGTGCAGTTACATTAGCGTGACTTCAGGTTCATGTTGTCCCACACCTAAAAGCTAGGGTATTAAAACCTAAAAAATACTCCACCTTGGCCTCATTGCAGAAACACTGCACCAGGCGCTCTGGCAGGGAGACACACAACCCCTGCCAGCTGCCCAGCACTGGAGAGGATGGACCGGATCAGCCTGGTCTGCCTCGGTATCCCTCGAAGGGCATGCATGCCCTCCCCTGGAAGCTAGGCTCTGCTCCACTGTCAACATAAGCTGAGTTTTGAGCAGTGCAATATGGATATTTTACTCCCTGACCCTCTGCTGACGCCCAACACAAATACCGGGAGTGAGACAGCCTGCCATGACAGTAGTTGAGCAGCTCTCTCGGTTTCTGCTCTCCTAAGACAGAGGGGGAAGGAGTATTCTCCTTTATTATTATACCACGTTTCCTTGTGTATGTCAACTGTTCCTTAGTTACAGAGAACTGTACTCTTTCCAGACAAGCAAAATGAATCTTCAGAAAAGAAGTAAATTTTATTTATTTTTTTTAAAGCATTTTAAAAAGCTCCCAGAAGGAATTAGCATTTTTATTTACAGCCTTGTCTGCTCAAATGTGAACACATTTCTATGTAGCCAACTCATGGTAGCATATCCTAGCCATCTTGTAATTAAATTATTTTGAACATATCAGCAAGACATGATCCCACATATTTAAGTCATTACAGCAAACTTTGGCTTGGATCAAAGTACATTAGTTATTTTATTTACAGCTGAGTCAATCTCCGTTAGGTATGATTAACATTTGGCCTAACTTTTCTCTGTCCTGAAGCTAAAGGAGCCTCCTTTAAAGTTTAACTTGAACTCATGTTTTTCTTTTGTTTAGTTAAATAAAAAGAAATCCAGTACAAGACAGGTATCAGTTTGACTGACATATCTTTCCTAGACTGCTTTAATACCTAATCACTAACATACAGAGCATAACAGATTAAGGAATATGGTAGAAAGTTCCCATTTGCAGTATTCTGGACATTTTTAGACATGCAAAGATCTCTACAGATACTTTTCCAAGGAATATTGACAATAATTACAGCTGTGTTGCAAGATGTTACAGCAGTGATGCACCTCAACCAGCAATACTCCATGGGATCTGTAAGAAAGCATAGGTGACTGGGAGAATTGCACTGACAATACCAATCTCATATAGTCACTTCAATTCTCCATAATAATTATTTATGAGTGTTTCAGTGATCACAGTTACACGACAGGGTGCTGACAAGCAATTTTTAGCTTCTCCCCACTGCCGCTGATAGCAAGACAATGGTGTCAAATCATATGCAAAAAGGGAGCACATTACTTCGGGGACAAACAAGCTCATAGGGTGCCCAACAAGAGAATGACTAACCAATCCCTGAAAGAGCTCTTGGGCAAGGCCTCCCGCCCACTGACAGTGCTCAGGCACCTTCTCTGGGACATCAGAGCACTCAACTCTCTGTTCATGTTGAATGGCAACTCAACCTCACCTTCTTGCCTTGCTTAAGTGGATTCAGATCCTGTTATCCAGTGTACCACCATCAGAGGCTGCTGGCTGAGCCTGCCCAGACCTAGGGGTCTGCTCACCTCCAACAGGCATTACACAAGGGTCAGATGAACCACACAGTCCTCCATCACAGCTCTCCTCACTTTCCCATGCTGTAACCACTAACCTACCTGTTTTCATTGTCTTTGAACCTACCAGCTTTTGTCCTTAGGGAGCACAGGCTAAGGGACATGAATCTGAATCTTTCTTTGGTTATGGCACTGATACCTGACAACACAGCCTTGCCAAGTCAAACTGTGGATAGCTCACATATTACGAATTTGAGAAACTTGAGGTTAGCAGGCAGCTAGTTATAGATTTTGAGGAAGCCAGTGTTTTTATTTGGACATCTAAAATGGCACTTCAGCAGTATTAAGCATCTAATTGCTCTTGGAATTCTATCTTCTCACCCCAAACTCCTTCAGAAAGTTCTTGACCCAAGAGTGATCTTTCACATAGTTCCTTTGCCAGATACACTTATTTATGGGTAGAGCTCTAATAACTCGTCTTTGAATGCATGAGTCTTTGGGTAGCTTAGAAATTTCTAGAGTTGACATCTGGACAAAGAAAAGGAATAAGAAGGAAGTTATTCCATATTTTGAAAAATATTCAGTAATCTTCATCTACAACCTGTCTCTCAATCACTCCCATTACCCTAAGTATTTCCTAAAGTCTTGCTAGGCCAGTTAGGGAACAGGCAGCTACATGATTAGCATAACCAGTCGTCCCAGAGGGCTGGAACTAGATGATCTTTACGGTCCCTTTCAACTCCAGCCATTCTATAATTCAAAAGACCCCCAAATTTAATACTGACTAACAATCCACAAAGCCAAATTCTGACTTCTGAAAATGATTAGCAGCTTTCAGAGACACCTACTGAGGATTCACTGCTCCTCTTTCTAATAAAAATGTGTTTAGGAAAATATATGTCTAGGTCTTCACAAGCATCTACAATAAATATGCACAAGACTCCAGTAATCAGAAAAGGTCCCAGATGATTACTCTCCGAAGCATTTAGATTCTGCATTATTAAAAGTTTTAAAAAAACCATAATTCTTCAGTACATCCTTACTATACTGTCTGATCACAAAATGTATAATGGTTGACGTGTTACCGTAACTGTAGGGCTTTCTGCACTCAGAAGGAATCCCAAGTCTCAAAGTCTATAGAAGCACAGAAGAGTCTTAGGAAAGATTCTGTCTAGTGCAAATGTATCAACAGGCATGTTAAGAGGGTATATTAAGTAATCTGTCAGGGCGCTGTTAAAAATTAGTGACGTTTACAGTTTAAAGAGGGTCTTCAAAAGAAGGCTTTGAAAAGATTCAAGGAATGCAGCCATTCACTCCAGAAGTGTATTTCATGTTCAAGGATTGCAAAGACAAGGAGGAAAAACTTCCATGCACCTGTATGTGTGCTTACCTCCTCCGCCCACCAAATTCCAGTAGAATTAATGTAGGAGAAAAAAGGAAAAACCAAACAGTAGTTAAGGACTCTAAGTCATTTTATGATATGTGAATTAAGTACTAGAAACAAGGTCTGAATAAAAACACAGTATTTAAAGAAAAAAAAAAAGGAAGGTAAAAACAGATGTGTCATGCAGAAGAAATGGCAAGGTAAATTAAAAGGACGCTGCTTTTAACCTGGAAATTACAGGCTATTGAATGGAGAAGGGAAACATTCTGGAATTTGTAATATGCTTAAAAGGTCTAAAAACCAGAACAGGTGTTGTCTGTCGTCCAAAATTATTTTGAAGAGATGACAGACAATTAAGGGAAACTCTGAGTCATCATTCAGTGTTGCTTGTTTAACTATACAAAAAGACTGAGACATAACACTACCTTATTTTCTAGAACTCAAATGCTTTCTCTTACTGAAATCTATTACTTTTTGAAAGAGGAAACCTCCACGCCCTGTAAAATTTGAATACTGTAAGGGAAACATAAGGCACTGGATTAGGAAATCAGCCAGCCAAACTACACTGAAGGACCTGAATATATTAATTTAAGATTAACAGGTACAGTTATTGAAAAAAAGAACTGTAAAGCTAAATGTGAAGGGTGAACGCTTGAGCTGGTGTGAATCAACATTGCTCCATTGAAGTAAACTCTACTACGCTGCTCAAATAGGACCAAGAATCAATGTTCTGTTTTACATAAACAAGTATTAGGCAAACATACCCAATTTTCTGCTGAAATTCTACATGCCAGACAGACTGCATTTCTCACCTCCAATTCATGAGTATAAATGAAATGGCTCTGTACAACTTTCTGTTGGTAACATAAAGGCAACATTTGGCAGAAGGAAGACTTCTGCAAATATCCAACGTGGGCTTAAAAATATTGTTTCTTTTCCACTGACAAAACTGATTTATCTTTAGCTACCAGATGGCTCAGGAAAGATGGATGAATTCTGTAATGGAGATGGAATGCCCTATTTTACGTCTGTCTCATTACCATTCTGTATGCTCCTTTTCTCAGAATTCCATTGGATTTTTAAAAGGGGAAAACTTTCACAAAAAACCCTTCTTGTGAAGGGTCACCCTGTCTTTAAATGAATGTCCAGGGCATTCAGATAAGTGAGAAACTAACTATGAAAATACTTTTAAAAGTAAACACCAGATTTGTAACTTTAATAACCTCTTTCAGAGTCCTAACAGCCTTGCATTGAGCCCCAAAGGAGGTTCATATCGTCACTGCTTAGAAGAATACCAAAGCACCTGCCCCCACCACAAACAGCTTGGAAACTAGGGTCAGGTTTTGAATTGGACAAGTCCCTTTGCAAAATAACTAACATCTCCAGGAGCAAAAATGACCTAGCTTCTACCACCGATTCTACGGATTTAGAAAATACAAAATCTACAATTATCTTATTTTCCTGTCAGGTAGAAACTACTTATGCTATTAAAAAATTGTAAAAAGACCTGCAAACATAAGCAGCAGGAAAGTTGTGCAGGAAACAGGACTTTGAATCTCTCCTCCACGTCATGACCACAACAGACAGGAGAGCACCCTGGAACAGGGGAGTGCACTGGAACAATTGAGACCCTCATCAGGGCAGCAGGAGAGAAGAAAGGATAACTTATGTGTGTGCTGCTGGTGAGAACAGGCAGTTCCTCCCAATTAACCTCTTGTTTCCAAGAGCTCAGGCATAGCATCTCTGAAAATCTGTCCTTTGTCATCCACTTTGTGAGTAGCTGAATGCAAGGACAAAACCAAATTGGATACACATTTTTAAAGTAGTTTTGTTCCCAGATATTTACCAACCCTGTTTTTCATTAGATGTACCTTTATTCTTTGCTGCCCACGTGTGTTTACAAGCTTCCCTTTCACATTTCTTGTAATGTTTATCACAGCCAAATAACTACCAGCTTCTTTCTTACTCACTGATTCCCTTACGAAGCACAAGAGTTTTAATCATTTCCCTAACTGGAGACTAACTTAGACTTGGTATCGCTGAGACTCACCTAGGGGCAGCACACACATCTGAGCAGGTCACTGACTTCTGATGCATTGTTTAACCATCTGCTTCCTACCCCACTCTCTGTCCCTCCTATTTGTAAGGAAGCAGTTTGGATCTTTGGATGCAGCTTTGCGTGCATAGGCTTCCTGCCTGAGGAAGTAGCATCAGTTTCAGCTGATGTTTCAAGGCCCTGTACTGTGGATAACAGTACAGCTGAAACTACATGGTGCTGTTTGGCCTGTGTTTGGCTGGGAGAGCTGGGAGAGAGCTGATTTTCTTCTAAGTTGTTGGTACAGAGCTGTGTTTTGGATTTGGTATGCCAGTGAGCAGGTGCACAAGAAGTTTGGGAGGGAGATCACAGCCAGGACAGCTGATCCAAACTGGCCCAGGGGATATTCCATACCATAGAACATCATGCTCAGTTTATAAACTGCAGGGAGTTGGCCAGAAGCCACAGATTGCTGCTTAGGGAAAGGCAGGGAATCAATCAGTGAGTGGTGAGCAACTGTATTGTGTATCACTTGTTTCTCTTGGGTTTTATTCCTTTCCTCTATCTCCTTTTAATTGCAACAATAACTATTATTATTAGTATTATAATTACGATTATAATTATTATAGTTTACTTTGTTCCAGATATTAAACTGTTCTTATCTCAATTCATAAGTTTTACCTTTTTTCCCCTAATTCTGCTCCCCACTGGAGGTGGGTGGTTTGCAACAGTGAGAAAGCAGCAGTGTGGTTTAGTTTCAGGCTGGTGTTAAACCACAACGCTGTTCTACCTTAGGAGTGATTTCATCCTCAGACACATAAAAAGTCCCCAAACACTGTGGCAAAATATAACACTGTGAAATCCAGATGGGCTTTGGGTTTAGGTTTATATCCTAGGATGTCACTGTACAGGTAGCATTCAAATCTAGGAGTTATTGGTGTCATAATACAGAAACATGGCACTGAATTGTCTTCAGAAAAGGCAGTCAGCTGATCACTTGCAGTGTTGGTTTGATTTTGCTCTACTTTTCCACTTTTCCGTAGAGTGGAAAAAAAAAAAAAGGTATGGGGTGGGAGAGAGAAGATGAACCTGAACCTCTGCAAAGTTTTCAAGAAAACTGTCATAGAATTATCTGACGTACTGTTTGCAAAAGAACTGAAGTAACTATCCAGGTTATCGGATGCTGTATCATCTGTCAAATTCAGATTGCAGTCAATTTGGTGTCTGCCCTCCATAACCACTTTTACATATTTCTTAAAGCACCAACTGCCTCACAGGATTTTCTGTGAGCCTTTTCCTCTGCTTAAAATTAACGAAATACTTTTTCAAACACTTCTGTTATTTCCTGTACTACTAAAACACACAAGTATCTTAAAGCACTTAAAGTAGATTAATTGGTCAGGCCTGGGTAATTTATGAATAATAATCATGGGTTTGGTCTCTGGATGAGAGACTCATTTTCATTTTTGTCATCTATTGGACATGAGTTGTTTGAATTGGCTATAACGTTCTAGCAGTGTGACTCATGCCCTGAGAGCCAGAATCTCTGTAGAGTTAAGTATCCTCATTCTCTATTTCTAAAAAGAGTTATTGTTTTGTGACCATGTTTCTCATTGTCTTGTCCGACATGTTTATGTTGTTGCTGTTGTCGTTGTTGTTTTTAATTGGTAGTAGTATCTTAGGTAAGGTATATAGATTGAAAGGGAAAATACAGACCTCAGTAGCAAGGTCCCTGCTCTCATCAAGACAAGCCTGGCCTAAAAGAGTTTTTAATCTAAACCAGCAAAAGACAGACAAAGATACACACAAAAAGGTTGCTGGCAATACAGTTAAAATTTATTAAAACCTCTGTTACAGCAAGGATGGATTCAACTTCACCTGCACACATGTGCTCTTGCTGAACTTTCCTCTCCATTAAAAATTTTAAAAACAAAAAATTAATTCCTTTATTGCCAACACGTATAGCCATATTGGCATCGCACCTTTTTAGGCCCTTCTTGAATTACAAGGCAGCACTAGGTTATTGCAGCAAAAAGTAATTCACTTGCTATGGTTTTATGGAAAGTGCAAGGGGAGATTACTTACTAAGCTAAAACCATGTGTCATCACAAAACAATCTCTCAAGGAGTGGAGACAGAAGTAGATCTGGTTTAATACTCTTCCGTACTGCTTGGCTGTGTTCTCCAGTAGATGACAAGCAGCATGGTGACTGCAGTTCTCCCAGCAGTGTGGCGTTCATAATGCCAAACACCATTCAAGAAATATACCGGCATGGTTCTGTGGCAGACAGTAAACAACTGATCTCAAACATCATGTAGCTTGAACTGAAGACATCAGGAACATAATCAGAATTACTGAGTCTCTGTACTCTCCAACATGAAATAACAGACAGTGTTAACTTTAAGGTAAAATTTTAAAGGAAGAATATTGCAGTTATTTAAGTACTTACTTTTGGGGACAGATTGTAGCTGGAGTTTTTTATTTGTTTAGGCCTTTTAAGTGTATTAACTTTGAGAAGATAGGTTTCATCCAAAAAAACATTCCAGGTTCTCACACTTCCTGTAAACTTGAGTAAATACGGCAATTTTCAAGCTGGGCCCATTTTTTGACTCAGTTATATTTGGCTTAAAGTTGAGTTTATAATGAATCCTGGCAACACTTTCATCTGAAAAATCACCATACTTGAAATGAATTGATGTTTTAAAATGAGCTTAATTACATTTTAAGGAACCCAATCTGTATTTTAAAGTAAGACCAAGCTATTCTAAAAATTCAACTGTAACTGAAGGTTTCCATACAATGTAATTTTATTGTACAGCACTGTACTGAAAATTTATGCTTATTTTAAATAACATTTCATCTCAAACCTTTCCTCTAAATTTCTTTTTTTTTTTCATATTAATGCAATTGGTATGTATTATATGTGTGGGCACAAACAATTTTATTGTGTTTTCAGAAAAAGAACTTAAAAAAGGAGTGTGACGTATAAAGCAAAGGATTGACCCGACATTATTTTAGATTTTCTCAAAAGCTTTCTGTATTTTGCTTTTTTTTTAAATTCTACTTCAAATTTTCCAGCTTAGAGTACAAGCCTACAATCAGAACTCCACGCATCTGTACTCAGATGAAATTTTACCACCGCAGCTTTAAATTAGGGCTACATAGATTTCACCTATTTAAATATCGGAGGAAACATGAAATTTCCGTTTTTCACAAGTACAAGGGGCTAAGGATGAGGCTAATCCAGTGCAGTTGGTTCAAGAGAGGTGAAACATTCAGAAAAGGAGTATGAAAGAGAACCTCAAGATACGCCTTGCGCACCAAGACGCGAACCTCATGATATTCAGTGCCACATGAACATCAGTCTCGCAGGCTACCATTTCCCATATAAGTTTACCCCAGGTTTGGAAAGCCGAGAGATGGTAGTGCAAGGGCACTCTCAGCAGACACCTCCCTCAAGAGCAGAAGGAATCTTCAGGGATGATTTTCATCATCATAAAACAAGGGAGTGCATCCCCTTCTGCCTCCTGCTAGGTGACAGATGCACCTTCGCATGCAATGTATGCAGTCAGTGAATACCTGTAATGGTGACAATATAACTTAGGAAGGAAGCATTCTCTGAGTACATGCAAAATGTGTACCACCATATACATTTTTCAAAAGTCACATTGCTGTTAACAACCAATTTGGTTTCCTTGAGCAGGCTCTTATTGATCTTTAAAACAAATAAAGTGTCTACTTACGACACTTAATGGATAGGATGTGTGTGCATGTGGAAAAAAGCTTT
This sequence comes from Lepidothrix coronata, assembly GCF_001604755.1. NCBI lineage: Eukaryota > Metazoa > Chordata > Aves > Passeriformes > Pipridae > Lepidothrix > Lepidothrix coronata. Next base: position 6,953,241 of record NW_016690255.1, on the reverse strand, counting down.
TCAAATGCTACCATCTATTTTAGAAACCAAAAAGTGGTGATACACATTCCAAAACATAATAAAACTCACAAGAATTCATCATGAAAAATTCATATGCATACACACATCATAAATAAAAAAAAACCACAGGTAATATCCCCATATATTTTCCTAATTCTTACATAATATATTATTTCCAGCAGAGCATCCATGAAAGATTTTATCTAGCACCATAACGAGTCTTATTGCTGAATCTCAATTGTCATTATGCCTCATACATCTAGTTATGTCATTTAAGTGAGAGCTAAATATCTAGAAACAAGCAGACAAAGACACAGCCTAAACCCATTTTGGAGCTTCCAAATCGAATACTCTTCTTTGAAGATATGTCTTAATAAAAAGCAATATGTTTTGCTGGGTAGAGGAGAAGTCAACAAAACTTCAAACTTTATTATTTTGTAAGACTCTGAGAGACTTTTAGATCATTTTAGTAAAGTAGTCTAATGTTTAGCTTATAAATAATCACTGAAGCAGTCTGGTGTGCACAGGAGGTTTTTAGTAGAAATGTGAATTGTGGATATTGAATCAAAAATGTTTGTTTTCCCATGGTAAATCCTGAACCTGGCTTATGTCTAGATTTTCCTGCATCTTTCATAATGGTATCTAGTTTCCAGAATTATCTTATTTAATTCTGTTATCAATTTCTTTGCTAGATATACAACAGCCTGAGGAAGTACTCACCTAGCCATCTGAATATCCTCATAACAGTAATTTTAAGACAAGTTTTTACACAGTCATAGGTAAAATGGTTTTTTTAATATTGTATTAAAATGCCTGATTTGTAAGTCACATTCCAGAACCTTATTCCTTCCCATATGCCCAAGAAAAAAAAATCCCCAAAGGCCACAAAAGAGTGCACATCCTGGACTTAGCTGCCAAACCTCGCCCAATTCTTCTTTCATAATCAGGACATTGTCTCCAACCCCACATCGGTCATTTCTGTTTTGCAGATTTGGGAAAGGTTAAACCACCAAATAAAGAAGCTGAGGTTAAAAGCAGATTTCTCTAAACAGTCATATTTTAGTGCTGAAATGAAACTAAAGGCTTGCAGAAGAAAACTTCAAGTTTAGGACACAATAGATCATCTTAATAGAGGATAAAGCATATTTGTACTGCCTACATAGTATTTCACCTGTATATAAGCTCTTAGTCTTAAGAGAAGCAAAGAAGGCAGAAAAACCTTAAACCAGCTTTTGTGCATAATGAACCTTGTTGATTTAAGCACATAACACCATAAATTACCCCATATGGCTTGCAAAGTGCTTACGATGGTAATAAGCATCAGCAGTAGTAGTAGTAAAAAAATAGACACTACTTTAGTAACTATTCTTTCCAATCATTATTTTCCTGCAATAGCCAAGAATATGGGTGTATGTAATGTTTCTTTTCTGGTGTCCACTGATGCTGATGTTTTTGGCTCAAGATATATACTACTCATTAGGGGCATGTAATTGTGAGGAAAAGGCTGCACATTTGGTAATATTAATGACTGCTTTCAAAGTCCCCAGAGAAGGCAAATAATTTCAAAACACGTTACACACCACTTGATTTCAGGTCCAGATCATTGCTGTTTCTGAGTATCAGTGGAGGCCAACTACAGTTTGGCTGATCTGCTACAGGAAGACATCTAGCCAAAACTGACCCCATCCTTACAAAATGAAGATTTTTCATTATGAATATATTTCTTTAGGAATACATTCTCTTGGCTATGTGTGTCTCAGTGCAGAGATAGCTTGCTTATGAACAGTAAAGCCAAGTATTTTCCAGGCAATACAATAAAAGATCTTATTCTCTGAGACTTTCTTATGCCCTCAATAAAAGGAAATGGAACAACCTTGACCCTTAGCTTTTATGTGAAAGTATGAGGAGAGATTATTGTCAACCTTCTATCCATGATCTGTCCAAAGTGCTTACTTGCTGCTGAGATCAGATGTCATATAACTGAAGAGATATTTAGGAAACACAGAAGTGAGGAAATTGATGGAAAAATTCACTAAGATATTAACAGTAGTAAGACATTTCCGAAAAAAATCCAAATATTTTAGATAGTTGCAAGTGACCATGGCCTATACCACTGCAACATAGGAATGAGAATTACCTGTCTGTTGTTCGATAACAGTAATTCTAGATTTCCTAACAACCTAATTAAACTTTATTTCCACAGTCAAGCAGAACATAACATTGCCCTCCACAAAAAAAACCTACATTCCCACAAAAAAAACCAAAAAAAAACCCAAAAAACCAAACAAACATATAAAGAAAATAATAAAGGAAAGGGATACAGGTTTAGAAATGATTAAACAGCATTTTAAAGTCTCTCTGATGCTTCCAGTTATTTACTGTCTGGCTCATTTTATTAACATAATGTGAGGTTTCCACCAGGAAATACTTTTTTTCAGAAAATTATTATTGGATTAATATCAGGAACTGGTAAATAAAACAAAACAAAACAAACAAACAACAAAAAAAACCCAACACAAAAGCCAAAGCCAATAATAAATCAGTCAGTCTTTAGCTTGTCCTATTTCCAATCAGTCTTTTAGGATATTAGATATATTTTAAATGTGGATTTCAATACTTTGCCTTGACCTTGTAACTGTTCTACAGTTAATGGTTTAAAACACAGACTGCCATTATCAGGTTACAATTCCTTTGCTGATGCAACAGTTCTTCCCAAAACTACTTCCAGTAATAACATTTTTATTTGGCTTACCCTGTTCTAGCCCTTTAGCTTAATTACTTCTTATCATTGAATCAATATAACACTCAAAATTAGCAGCTGATTTGCACATTTTACAGACAAATCAGATGAACTGAAATCCTGATTTTAGTATAGTCTTCCCACTGCAGAGGTGGAAGTAGGGGGTGGCCAGGGGAAAACACAGAGGAATGCAAAGCTGTCCACATTGGCCAATAATTTTTAAGAAAACTCTTGACACTGCCAAAACTAAAAGCTTTTGCTGCTTTCACCCACCTTTAAACATAGGTTAGAATAAAGACTGTGCACAAAAATAACACATTTTTACATTTTACATAGTCTCTTCTAACCTTTTAAAGATTCCTAGGTATATTTCAGTGCCTATGCATTTGAATAGCAAGGGAATTTTCTGTCACTCTGAATACTTGACTTGCTTTGCAAAGGGTTCACTGTCTTCCTCAAAGATGAGCAAATACTCATCGGAGCTCAATCTACCCAGAAGGGCTTGGGGGGGAAGGGAGGGAAGACCCAAAAAAGCAAACTAAATTCAAGAGTTACAGCACCTAAAACTTCTGTATGGGCAGGGTGAACCAACTTGGAAATGTCTTGTTGCAGCTTAGCAGGAAAGTTCTCAATCCGTTCAGAGCAATCCAAAATAAACCTCTCAGATATGAAATCAGAGTGCTCACATGGGGATTTACAAATCACAAAACAAGGTCTTTGTTTTGGAGTTGCTTTGGAGCCAAGCTATAGTTTGGGGTTTGAAGTGGGGATTCAAGCCAGTGACTTCATAGTTGAAAGTCTAAGGGATTGGACTCATCTCTGGTGAGTTTTATGTAAAACCAAGCTCACAAACTAAACTAATGTATTATTAAAGGCAATAATGAGAAAGTTTTTCTCAATGTAAGTGAAATCATCTTACTAATACAAATCCCAGTGCTGTGTGTACTATCTTGCTCAAGTATCTCAAACTTTTATGAAGATCTTACAAAGCCTCCTGATCCTAAGCTGTTTCCCCCAGCTGAAATGCAATTGACTCCAAAAAGGAGTACAACAGTTATCTTGCAAATCAAAGCAACACTACACAATGGTTTATGCCAGAGTTAGAGAATGTCAGATCAATTGAACCTCACTGATGAAACTCTACAGCCAATAAGGTAAATACAAACATATCTTGAGTGCCCTATAAATTTTAAGTTTCAGGACATGTATTCCACTAATTGAGAAGCTGCCAGTAGGTAACATTTCAAAACAAATGCTATGTATCATCAGATTGCTCAGACCTCTTGCTGTTGAGTTCCCATGGTTTCCTCTTTGCAGTTCTTCACAAATTGCAATTGTCAAACTTGAAATCTGGCCAATACATCTAATTAGGGAAAAAAGGGCTGATGGCCATACTTCAGGAGAATTGCCCACAGATTTTTAATAATATTCAGGAAGCTGGGGTAACATTTTTATTCTAAATTCATCTCCTTATTAAGGTAATATTCAAGTACTGTGGAAGACACCTGATAACCCCAAATTTTGCCTTTAAAACTATCTGGCCTCTAACTTTCTCTCTAACTTTCTCTGCACCCTTCTATTTCCCCCACACAAAAACCCTCTTAATCAAAAATTATTCTGAAATAACATTGTAAGATGTGCAGTAGCTGAAGCACAGTATCTCTGACCTATCCACCGCTCGGCTTTTCTGCCCCTTTGATCTCGAGCTCCACACCACTGCTTCCGAGCAAAGACCGCTGTGAAAACAACTGCGCTCCTTCAGTAAGAAATAGACGTGCAAGATCTATACCTCTTCTACATGGCAATTAAGTTTTCCTTTTAAAATTAGTTTAAACATTTATTGGTCTAAGCTGCCAGTTTAATTAAACATTTCTTGTCACAACTCCAAGAGTTGAAATTCTGGGGCTTCAGAATGCTTATGCCAAAATCCATTCTGCCAAAAGCACATTTTTTTGTTCATTGCCAGCTGAGTATATAGAAATTGGCTCTGAAAAATAGGCCAGGGCCTGTAACACTGCACCACATGCATACGAAATGCCTAAAGGTGCCAGCAGTATGTGCTGCACACAGCTTGACTTCACAAAATCAGCAGGTCAAGACATGGAGTAAACTCCTCAAAATTAAAGTCAGAAAGCAATTCCTTTCTGTTGTGGTTACTGTATCTGTTTCTATCCCACTAACAATAGGGTGTACTGAACATTCCCACAATTGCAATAGAGGTTGATGCCTGCTTGTACATATGTTAAGAAGTTCTCACCAGTCCCCACATGCAGTTAAATCAGACACATTTCATTGGTCTGCTTTTCATGCGGCGTTGCCCCATGCACATCAGAGTTTTCAAACTTGCTGTCACAGAGAAATAGAAAGGAATCAGGGTCATAGACACCCTGTTGCTGATGTGCTAGGGTATGGCTAACAAAAAAATTAAAAAAAAAAAGGAGGAAAGGGAAAAAAAGAGAGGATCTCTCTCCATGCCTAGGTTCACAAGTGATAAATGCAAACATACACCAAGACAGTATATTAAAATGCCCAATCAAGGGGAAAAAAGACAAACAGTGAAGTTGCATTTTCTACCTAGAATCACAGAACCATAGAACAGTGTGGGTTGGAAGGGACTTTAAAAGATCATCTCATTCCAACCCCACCACCATGGGCAGAGACATCTTTCACTAGATCACCTCTGCCAATATGCAAATTCTGAAAAAGGGAGGGCAAGACAGATTAGATCCTTTTGCGCATTTCTCAAAGTTCATCATCCTGGAGTATCAGGAGGGAAAAAAGGAACAGATAAATGATATGAAAAAGATTATAATATAGGGAAAAGCTTTTTAAAACAGAGTCACCCCCCACCCCCAACTGCTCTACAACCACTAAGTAGATTTAGACATGGTCCAAATACCAGGGTGGAGAGCTGTCCACCAAAAGCACTGGGCATCATAGTCTCAGTAATCATTTTAAATATCATCTCTTTTCTTCAAACAAGACTCACAGGATTAATTACACAGAAGAAGAATAAAGACAACTCAATTTAAGGATTATAAATAGCAGTTTCCAGTGCTAACAACACACACACACTTAACAGTGGAAGGTAAATTAACCTGAATTATTGGATTACGGTCATTTCACTCACCCGACTGAGGGTTCCCTGGAGGTATATTTATGCTGTATTCACAGGCTAGCCCTAACCTACCACTCACCGGCTGGCCCAGAGGAGCCAGGCTCAAGCTCCAGGAGATTAGCTACAAACAACTACACAAGGGTCACATTTTCAGCTCCATTCCCACATGCCCTATCCCTTGAGGATCCTGTGGGGAGGATAGAGTAGATTTCCTTCTATGATTTCTCTATTTGTGCAGGTTTTTTCCATGGTAAACTGTTCTGTACAGGCAGATTAAGCCTTCAAACAGCCCTCCACTTTCTTGTGCTCCAGCAGTTGTGCCTACGGTACAAGGCAGGTAGCATCTTTGTTGCACTCCTTTTTTTACTTTGGAAAAAACCCCACAGTATGCAAGGATGGGAGAGGAGGAAGGTGCTGTAACAGCCTCTAATAGTTTTCCCAGGCTGTATGACTGGGGGTGAGGCTGATGGGGTGCATCACAAAACCCATTTTCCCACAGTGCACACACAACCAGTGTCCAGCTTGATACAGGACAGACTTCAGCTCTTCTAGATATTGATCCTTGTCAAGCACATATGCTTACACTGCTTTTCTCATAAATTACATCAGCTTTGGTTTCACCTGTGAGACATAAAGTAAGCTTTCTTCCGTCAAGCACATGGACAGGAACTAAAAATATATAGAAGAAGTGTACACCACAGTCTACACATAAAATAATGCCAACATTGATCCATCTATGCAGTGCTCTGCTAGAGTATTAGTGCTGCCTAAAATATTTCTGCCTATGCTTGTTCTCTAATAAAACTTTCCTACAGAAATGAAAACTTTTCATGGAAAGTGCCTGCTTTCTTCAGGACATTTTTCACTGGAAAGCCAAAATCCTACTGTTTTCACCCTGAATGTCAAATCCTCAGTTTTTGGCCAAAAGCATAAAAGCCTTACTAAAAAATCTGGCAATAGGAACCAGACAAGTTTTCTATGTATTGCTTTTTATCAGAAAGTTACAGACTTTTCTACAAAGATTATTCTGATCAGGGATTAGGGTTAGGAACACTCCATAAAAGAGACATCTGTATACACATAATTATTTAGCAGACATTGAAGCGATCAATAAATTTGCTGCCCAGTTGTTGTCAGTTCAATAAAATTTGTTGTACCCTGTAAAAGGGTCTCTTAAAAGCAGTTCTTTATATGCCACATTCAACACATGTGGAAGCATTTGACGGATATTAGGCCTAACAAATTTTTAAATAAGTGACTAGAGAATCATCTAGATGCTCTACTTCAGTTCTTTTATCAAGCATTAATTATACTGTTGTATAACAAAGGGCAGTGCTTGTGTGCCAGGTCCTCATTTTTACTACATAGCCTCTAATCCCAAATCACTTTCCTGAGCTCCCACACCTAGCATATTGTCTGAGAAAAACGATGTGTCATGGAAGAAAACACTGGAACTTCAAACTGCCCCATTTAATACACAGATTTTTCCACAAAGACAATACAAAACAAAAAGC